>NC_067398.1:575394159-575994159 GCF_016432865.1 Antechinus flavipes | reverse complement strand
ACAATTGAAGAAACTGAGGCAAATATTAAAGTGACTTTCCCAACATCACACAGGTAGAGGGTTTCTTAGGTTGGATTTAAAAACAAATCTTCCTGAGTCTAGAAACATTGCTCTCATTCACTGCATCATCTAGTTGCAACTTGATCCAATTCAGTCCATACTTTTATTAACTGCCTACTGTGTTTCTATGACATTCATTATACTCAGTAGTGGGAGGAGATACAAAATTTAGATAAGACAGTCTCTCTTCTTGGTGAATTTAGAATCTGTTATAGAAATGAGACATGTAAAGGTAACTATGATGCATGGTAAAAACATGGCTGAGGTGTGAAATAAGATGTTATGAGAATTCACATGGAGATTCATTACCAATGGGGAACATCAGAAAAGGTTCAATGTAAGTGTCGACATTTTATTTTAGTTGGATTTTATTTTATTTTATTTTTATTTTTTTTAATTTTAATATCTTTTTATTGATAGAACACATGCCAGGGTAATTTTTTACAGCATTATCCCTTGCATTCACTTCTGTTCCGATTTTTCCCCTCCCTCCCTCCACCCCTTCCCCCAGATGGCAAGCAGTCCTTTACATGTTGAATAGGTTACAGTATATCTTAGATACAATATATGTGTGCAGAACCGAACAGTTTTCTTGTTGCACAAGGAGAATTGAATTCAGAAGGTATAAATAACCCGGGAAGAAAAACACAAATGCAAGCAGTTTATATTCATTTCCCAGTGTTCTTTCTTTGGGTGTATCTCCTTTCGTCCATCCTTGATCAATTGAAACTGAATTAGCTCTGTTTATCGAAGAGATCCACTTCCATCAGAATACATCCTCAAACAGTATCGTTGTTGAGGTATATAATGATCTCCTGGTCCTGCTCATTTCACTCAGCATCAGTTCATGTAAGTCTCGCCAGTCCTCTCTGTATTCATCCTGCTGGTCATTCCTTACAGAACAATAATATTCCATAACATTCATATACCACAATTTACTCAACCATTCTCCAATTGATGGACATCCTTTCATTTTCCAGCTTCTAGCCACTACAAACAGGGCTGCCACAAACATTTTGGCACATACAGGTCCCTTTCCTTTCTTTAGTATCTCTTTGGGGTATAAGCCCAGTAGAAACACTGCTGGATCAAAGGGTATGCACAGTTTGGTAACTTTTTGAGCATAGTTCCAAATTGCTCTCCAGAATGGCTGGATGTGTTCACAATTCCACCAACAATGTATCAGTGTCCCTGTTTTCTCACATGCCCTCCAACATTCCATATTATCTTTCCCTGTCATTCTAGCCAATCTGACAGGTGTGTAGTGGTATCTCAGAGTTGTTTTAATTTGCATTTCTCTGATTAATAATGATTTGTTTAGTTGGATTTTAAAGGAGGAGTAATAATTCAACAGGCAAAAGGGGAAGGTGTGGAGAGGTTAGGACACAGCGTAGTGTGAACAAAAGCAAGGAGGCAGTACAATGAAGGAGATAAAAAGTGAGTTACAATTATTTGGTGGGAAGAAATATTAAATAAGACTATAAAGCTAGCATGATATTAAATTTTGGAGGTCCTTGAATGCCAAGCAAAGAATTTTGAGCATTACCAGTGAATGTAAGTCACAGAAAATTTTTTGAATAAGTAGATGAGTTTTCCACCTATAAGATAGGTTAGGATATATTAGACTATATACAAACTATAGGACATATTTCAGATAGTCTACTGATGAATGGCAGACTTTTTGCAGATCTCAAGCTCTATGATTCTGTTATTTGTAATCATTTTCAACTCATCATTAGTCTCCTTTGTTTCCCATATTTAGTCACCAAATCATTTGATTTTTTTTATCCCTTCAAACTGTTAATGTTTATCCTGGTCTTTCTATTTTCCATGCTACAGTCTAGGCCTTTGTCCTTTAACATCTGATTGCTGTCTAATTCTAGATTCTCTTCCCACTTGTCTGTTTTATGTATTGATGACACATTAATTTTCTTTAAACCTTCAGCCTTAGAGCACGGGAGGGATTTTAATGGTTATCAGACTCAACAAGATACCTCATACACAAATTCCATCTCCACTGAATATGTTTATGAGGTGATTTCCATGATCAAGATTCTTCAAAAGTTCAAATCCAAATAAATTTAGCCTCATAGATTTAAAACTGGAAGGGACTGTCATTTGATGAGTATAAAATTGGTCATAAGAGATCAAATTATTTGTTCAAGTGGTATGGGTGGTAGATAGTGGATCAGAATTTGCACATCAATCAATCTAATTCATTAATAAATTCTGTGCCAGAATATAAAGACAAAAATGAAAGTGCCTCTGTCCTCAAAGAACTTCGAGAGTCATCACTGTCAGTGGAAGGACAGAGTCAAGATGAGTAGTGATGACTCAAGATGTATTGGATGACCTTGGTGCTTTCAATGTTTAACCAAACTCTAAATAATCCTAGTACTTGTTTCAGCTGTTTTCATGGCCATTCAAACAAATTGTTCTCATCTACTCATTCTACCAAGGGAATTCTTGGGGTAGACATCCCCCAATTCACTATAAGGTTTGAGATCCTTTGGTTAACTTCAACTTGGTTAGCCCATCTTCCAAAATGGTTTACTGGAATCTGGCCACTGTACATGTTACACTTCTTGGAGCCACAGGTGACAGGTGGATCAAATGGATACCAAATATGGAAAGCATCCCTGAAAAAGGTTAACCAGTTCACACACTAGAAGGACTAGTCTTCCCTAAACACTATTTACCAAATCCTGGCTTGATTACCTCAGCAGGCTGGGATTCCAACCTGTGGTCAAGACACAAAGAAAGTACAAACACTTCTCAAAATCCAATAGACCTGAAAGATGAAAATCTCTTGTTGCTAGAGAACTTAAGAAGTAATGCATACAAATGGCAGCCCTGAGTGAAACAAGGTTGACAATAAAGATTAGCATACTCCAGTTGGAGCTAGATACATGCTTTTCTAGAGCCGCCACAGTGAAGGGGAGCATCATGAAAGTGGTGAAACAAGGTTATATGCTACCCAAAGGAGTGAATGACAGGCTCATGTCAATGCAGTTGCCATTTGTGGTACAACACCGTATGACCATTGATCAGTACATATACACCCATTGTGATGAACCATAATGAGGTTAAAAAAAAATTTATGAAGACCTGGACACCCTCTATTTTTCTTTAAGTTCTTTATTTACTATTTGCATCCAGAGAAAGAATTAATAAGTAGAAGTATGTATAGAATGTGTTTATTGGTGGTTATCTATAGGGCAGGGATTGGGGGGAAGGATAGACAAAAAAGGAAAAAAATATCACAATTATTATATATTTGAAAGAAATAGCAAAATAAGCATAATAGGATTTTTAGTTTCATGTACAATCATCTTTTTAAAATCATACTAAGTTATGGAGATGCTTGCTTTATTCTATAAATTAAAAATAGAATATATATTTTTCTTTACAACTTTTCATAACTTTTTCCACAATCTATCTTTTCAGCCTCAATGAACATTACCCCTCTCCCTCATTCTGCAATCCAGCTAAACTGACCTTGTCTCTGTTCCTCACAAGAGACATTTTATCTTCATGACTTTAAACTGGTTGTACCCCGTTTCTGGAATGTGCACTCTTCTAACCTCTACCTCACAGGATCCCTCTCTTTCTTCAAGATGCAGCTTAAGTTTCTAGGTGATATCTTTTTACTTAATTCTTGAAGACTTTTATATTTACTTGTATTAACTCTTTATATTATTCTGAACCTGCATACTCAGGCAAAATACATATGTGTACATACTGATACATATCCATAGATTGTTTCAAAATACATAGCAATTTGAAACTTTATTAACTCATCATCTCCCCTTCTGTAAAATCCTTTAGGTAGGGATTTTTCATCGATCTTTGTATTCCAAGTGACCAACAATGTAGGGGTTTGATAAATGCTTGTTGGTTAAATTATTTGATTTGATGGATCTGTGATCTCAATGATGTGGGGATTCATTAAATCAATGATAACTCATCATTCTTTCTCATCTTATGAGACTCTTGTTCTCATCCATCCATATATCCTTTAAATAGGTCCATTCTGCTGTGCTTAAGAGTTGAATGTGTTATCTCTTAATCTCACTACATGAAGAATCTTATCTTCTTCTTTAACTGGTAATGACAGGGGTAGCAGTCAAAGAATAATTCATCATTGGGAATATATTATAAGGGGCAGCTAGGTGGCACAGTGGCTAGAGCACTAGCCCTGAAGTCCAGAGGACCTGAGTTCAAATATGACCTCAGACACTTAACACTTCCTAGCTCTGTGACGCTGAGGAAGTCACTTAAACCCAATTACCTCAGAATAAAAAAACAGGAACATACTGTAAACTATTTATGCCCAACATTCCTCTTTTTATTGCCTACTTCATCACAATTTAAATGGCAGAATTTATGGATTGTAAATCCCATGATTTGAAACCATGAAATTAATATTCATTTGAAAATGCTGATTATTTAAAAATGGGATTTTAGTTAAGAACTTTGAGTTCATTAAAAACATCTTAGTACTTCCCAATACAATCCAGTATATTCCCAGATTAAATGGATTTTGACCAAAATCATGGTCTATCTGCAGTATCTGCACATAGTAAATACAAATGAAGACATGGCTACAGATACTAATGCAGATGAGGATATAGATATGATTATCGATGAATTGGTGATCCAGCTTTTTTGGGTCATCCATTCAAATATACATATTTACATATGTATGCATATTTGAGTATATATATATGTGTGTATATATATATATATGTATATGGTATACATCTAAACCATAGATGTTTTGATGAAAGCACTTTTTGTTGTATGGATGATTAGTCCAAATTCTTGATTGTAGATCTCATTGAGGAGGTGTAAAAATCTCCTAGAAGCTGATGCAAACAGTACAATGTCACAAACAAACCCATGAATGGCTTCACCATCTTTAAGGAATATCTCTTGGATCTTGACTCTAAGAACAAGGAATTCTATTTGCATGATATTGAAAGAGGAATAATTATTCACATTTTTTATTTAAAATTTTTCTGAAAATAGACTTTTAAAATGATATTTCTTTTTTTGTTTAATAGCTTTTAAAAAACCATTTTGGATTATTAAATAGAAAATGCATTAATGTTGTAAGATATCTTGTTCTTACAGTACTGATGAGTAGGGTCAGATCTTGGAAATGACCCTTTTTTCCCAAGAATGTCAGCCCAATATAAAAGATAAGAGGTACTCTGGAGTTTGGGGTAAAACTGAACTTTATAATGTTTATAATGTTTATGGGACTGATATCAAGTTACAAACCTTTACTACTACAGCATAATTAATTATTTAAGGTCAAGAACAACATAAATAAATAGATAAAATTCATAGATAATCAAAAAGCTAATTTGAATGAATAGGTTCAACTTTCTCTTTTTCCATTTATTAATGGTAGTTTTTGAGTACCATTATTCGATTTTAATTTCAGCCTCCATTTCCTGTCTATTCTAAACTGGAATTGCTAATGAGATCAATGAAATGTGCCAGAAAAAAAAATTATTGGTGAATACCTACTATGTGCAAGGCAACAGAAAAAAGAGAGAAATAAAAAACCTAAGTAAATCATTAACTCAATAATCTACTGTGGCAGTCTTTAGATTGGGGGAGGGGAAGGGAGTAGTCATAATCTTTAAAAATGTAGTAGCAATTTAATGTTCCAAAATATCTACATGCTAATCTTCCCAAAGTGAAAGACTTGTTTTTTTCTTAATTAGTAACATCAAAATTTGCTATTTAGAGATCTGACTAAAAATAGTATCCTATGTCCATCACTTTGAATAACCCTGTTGCCTCTGTAACTCATCAGCTATCACATGACAGGACAATGAAGGGGTTGGCTATGCAAGCCAAAGTCACTGAGGAATATTATTGACCTGGGAACTTGAAAGCTTGAAAAATAAAAATGTATCCATATCCTGCTCCATGAAAGAGGTCTCTGTAACATTTCTGATTTCTCAGGGCAATTAGGATGATTTTCGAAGAAATATTAAAAACAGCAGCTTTTTCCTTCTGTATTTTCCCTTAATTATTCTTTCTTCCTTTCATTTCAGGAAGCTAATGAGAAAAGAATAAGTCTGGAATTCTTCACAAGAGAGCTTTCTGTGATAAGGCTACCTCCACTGGGGCAGGCCTTGGTTTCTCCTCCTTAGGTGATGGGATGCAATGGTTAATATCACAAACAGGATCTCCTCCTTAAAAAAGCATATAACATTTTTCTAGTAGTATCTGATTTTATAAAGAGTTTTAGTTCCCTTTACTTGCTTTGATTACATAATTTCTACATTGAGTAGGCAATGGTATGAACCATTTTATTGATGGAGAAACTAAGATGGGCTAAAACAAAAACAAAAACAAAATTTTCTAACCCTGACTTCACATTATTAATCTTTCTAATGAATTAGTTTCTTTACTTTCTTTTAATCATTAAGTTAAATCTTATCTTTGGAACAAATTCATTGAATATTGTTATAGTATAAGTTAGATTCATAGCTTCATTGAGCTGTAAATGCTATAAAATGCTTTTTCTAAAATGATAATGGGCAACCTAAAATTGTTATTATGACAAAGAACACTATGGCCAATACTAGAAAGTCTATTATTGGGATATGAGATGATATCCAAATGTAATTTTTATGCCTGACAAAGCCAGAATCTCTACAGTATTTAGGTCATTATAAATATCTTTAATAATTTAATAAAATTATTAAAATATTTTCTCTAATAAGGGAATAAGATGTAATGTTGCCTTCTTCAGTAAGGGGGCTCATAAGGAGTGTAGTTTTTCTCATTCAGAAGAAAGAGTTGAAGCTAAAATTACATTTTAGGAGATGTAATGTACACAGGGGAAAGTTCAGGGACTTTGGAACTTGAGACAGAGAAGGATTTCCTAAAGGCACAGCCATAGGCAAGCATCAGCAGCCAGTCAACTGCAAGTGAAGGTCACTGCTATTATAAAATAAATATAATTATGAGATTGGAGACTTACCAGGCTCACCTTTCTGCTGGAGGCATGATCTGCCAGGACAAAACTTTGCTCTTTTCCCTAAATGTCACTGCTATTAGGCCCTAGTGAATTTATCTCCTCTCCATTTCTTCTACCTTTCTGCTTCATAACTGCTTTGCAACATGGCATCATCTACCCTTAAATCTTGTTCATTTGTTGTCTATACTTTTAAAATAGGACTTTTATGAAGATAAAGATAAGTTGATTTTTCACTGCAACTTAAGCAAGTTTTGGCTTTAAAGTCAAATAATTGGGGAAGGACAGAGAGCCCATGGACCCATTGTCCTCTTGAACCATGAGCTTATTTTGAGTCTTTCTTCCTTTCTTTCTCTTCCCCTTTCTTTAAAAACACAAAGTTGATCACATCAAATACATAACAAATGATTTACTTTCCTTTTTTTCCTGAAAGTATTTATCTGAGAAGAAAGATATATGACTTAAATTTTCAGGTAAAATAGAATCATATACCTTTTATTAGAATGAACAGCAAGAGCTCACTTTTTCCTTACCCCTGGTTTTGTTTCAGATTTTGTCATTCAGTTGTTTCAGTCATATCCAACTCTTTCTGACCCCATTTGAGGTTTTCTTGCCAAACATAAGGGAGTGATTTGTCATTTCCTCTCTGATTTAACTGTCAGAGATCCTTTCTGAATCACAGAGTATGTGAGAAGAACTTCAAGGTTGAGATGGACAAATTCTGCCTAAATTTCAAAAAAAGGGGGAAGAAAATGAAATCTGCAAGATTTCTCATAAATGGCTTTTCAGCCTTTACTTTAAGGCTTTTCATTGGAGAGAAATTACTATTTTTTGAGGCCACTCAGTCTATCAGCATTTATCTAGTACTTGCTATAGGACAGAAACTAAGTACTATGAATAACAAAGCAGCAAAAAATTTCCACACTGATGATTTTAGAAAATCTGAACTGATAACAAAATAATGCAAAGCAGAACCAGGAGAACATTCTGCATAGTAACAGCATTATTGTATGATGAAGAATTGTGAATGACTTGGCTATTCAATGATCCAAGACAATTCAAAAGGACTTGAGATAAAATGCTATTCTCCTCCAGAGGAAAAATTGATGTATGAATGCAAGACTGAAGCATACTATTTTTCCCTTCTTCTTTTCTCCCTTTTTTCCTTCCTTCCTCTTTTCTTTTTTCCTTCCTTCTTTCTTTCCTTTTTTTTTGCTTGAGTATTATTGTGCAAAATAATTATCACAGACATTTTTTACATGATTGCACAACAGACAAGTAGAAGAACAAGTACAGTTTTGGACTGGCAAATGTGCTGATAAATGTTTAATAATTGGCTCTCTGAAAAGTGCACACAACATATTTTAAAGTTTATTCTGCATTATCCATGCTTTCTCCATCACTTAAGTTTTAACCATAAACAATAAATAAATAAAAATTTACAATATTTGATTTTTGAGGTATAAATTCTCACATTTAAAATTTAACAGTTGAATCTCTTCAGAACTAGGTCCAGCACACCACTGCACCTATATAACATTCAATTCAATAGACAGTTGGAGGTGCAAGAAAAAAGGCCACTTTTGAACAACTCAGGTTTTGTTGTTGTTGTTGTTTTTTAGAAATTCTATTTTGCTTGTTTTGCTTTGTTGTTGTTGTTGTTGTTGTTTTTTACCAAGCCTAAGTTTGTCTATTTAATATTTCCATTCATTTCACCTAGTACTATCTTTTGAAACCATAACAAGCTTAATCTCTTTACCATGTGCTGGTTCTTCAGATTCTTGAAGACAGTTATATTCTTATCCATGAGTCTTCTCTGGGTTAAACATGCATGGTTCCTTTGACACTATTCTTATTATATATGACTTCCAAGCTCTCGACTTATTTGTGTCTTTTCTAAAATGTGGTGTAAAGAATTGACCATGAAACTACAGATGTAGCCTGACCAAGCCATTATCACCTCTTTATTCCTGGAATTTATATCTCTCTTAATTCATCCTGATATTGCATCAATTTTGGCAGGCTGCCATATCATACAATTGACACATGTTGGATTTGAAGTCCATAATCAGCCTCTGGATATTTTGAGAGAAACTGCTATCTAACATTGTCTCTTCCCTATGATATTTTTAAACTCAAAGGTTTTTAAAACTCAAACTTAAATATGATTAAATTTTTAAAAGATAAATGTAGATTTGGACAAGTGTCATATAATCTCAAATATGATAATATTTGTAAAGTTTTTTTTATATAGTCCCTGGTACATAGAATGAATTTTATTATTTTTTTCCTCTTTCCTTCCCTCTCTTTCTCTTTCATTCTCCTCCCTTCCTTCTCTTCTTTTTTCCCTTCCTTTCCCCTTTCTCTCCCTTTCTTGATTTCCTTTCCCTTCCCTTCCCTTCTCTTCCCTTCCATTTTTCTCCTTTTTTCCCTTCCTTTTTCTCTTTTCCCTTCTCTTCTTCTCTCTCTCTTC
Source organism: Antechinus flavipes (assembly GCF_016432865.1). Taxonomy (NCBI): domain Eukaryota; kingdom Metazoa; phylum Chordata; class Mammalia; order Dasyuromorphia; family Dasyuridae; genus Antechinus; species Antechinus flavipes. The sequence goes on along the minus strand of NC_067398.1, from coordinate 575,984,623 downwards.
CTCTTCCCTTCTCTTCCCTTCCTTTCTTTTCTCCTCCCCTTCTTTTCCTTCCCCTTTCCTTTCCTTCCCTTCCCTTTCCCTTCTCTTCCCACATCTTAATTTTGTTATCAAATGCTTTAACTATCTCGCTCAACATTATTACCCCAGTAAGTTTGATAAGCATATCATATATGGCTTTATTTAAGTCACTGATAAAACTATTAAACAGCACAGGATCAAACACAGATCCCGAAAACATTACACTGCCCTCCAGCTTCCAAGTTAATATCAAAGCACTAATGACAACTCTTTGGGTCCAGTCATTCAACTAGTTCTAAATCTATCTTATTTTTTTCAATTATTTAGCTCATATCTTTTCATCTTTTCTAAAAGAATAATATGAGCAACTAATGAGATAATAATTCCCTACATATGCGTAGTCCTTTATAGTTTAAATAAAATACTTCTACGTATATTATCTCAAGCTATCTGACATCAAAATCTCAAGATAAATTCTTGAGTTAAGATCCGTTGATGGGACTCAGTCAAAAAATCAGTTATTCTGGACTCTAAACTATGAATTAATGTGTTAAGGGACATTACTGAGTCTCTGTGATTCAGTTTCTTTTTTTAAATATGATGGCTGCCAGACATGTGGTCTATAATTGGCTTAGTGGTGTTCGTGATATTAAATAATTAGGCTGTTCCATTAATCTTTCTTATAATTTATCAGACTCTTAATATGTATGTCAAAATTTGTAACTTGGGCACTTACAGGAAGTTTTGTACTATCTTAAGCATTTATAGCCTAATATTATTAATAAAGAAAATCACCTTAAAATTTACAAGTTGAATTCTTTGGAGTTATCTCTAAGGAAATAAAAGTAAATTAAATATCTTCTGCTCAATATCTACTATGTTTAAAAGGTGCTTAGGAGTTTAGTGAAGTTCAATTTATTCACATTTTTTTCTTCTTGTAATCAGCTAACTCTCATCTCCTGTTTAATTATTTCACTTGAAGGCATTTGTTGGCATTATGTAGTTGTTCACTGATGTCTTATACAAGGGTACTAGGGTTAAAGTTAACATGATTTACCCCAGGAGTTCTAAATAAGGGAGATCTCAAAGTATAAAATGCAAATTAAAAAAAGACAATTGTACTTTTCACCTGCAGATTTAAACTTGTGCTTGAAATATTTATTTTAAAATCTATTGAACTTACTCAGAAAAAATTATATATTGAATTGTTGGAATTGGTTTTGTAGTAAGTAGAGATAGATAAGTAGAGATGGTGTGTAGATATTTAACACTACAGAAAAAAAAATAAGCCTTGTTATAAATAATTTGTGAATGACTGATGATAATATTATTTCTTTTTTATTTTTTTTCTGAGGAAATTGGGGTTAAGTGACTTGTCCAGGGTCACACAGCTTAGAAATGTTAAGTGTCTGAGACTAGATTTGAATTCAGGTCGACCTGACTTCAGGGATGGTGCTCTATCCACTTAGCTGCTCCTAATCATTATTTCTTACAAAGGGATCAATTGATAAGTTTCTTAAATTTTTCTTCCACTGTAGGGAATCTATGGGTACGAATTTTCAAATACTGTCAGTTTCAGATGAAATCTTGTTTAATTTTTCTTAAGTAATTTCTTTCTTTCTCTTTTTTTTCATAGAATGGTTTGCTAAATAAAGGAGAGAACAAGACACATTTGAAAATAAAGGTGATATAAAAATATGAGACCATAAAAATATAATTTTTAAAAATATATGGTTACTTATACATTAACAGATTTTTCATCCCATCAATAAATGTGAGTACTCTATCTAATGATGTACATTACAATTTATTTATGATATCTTATCCCATTTAAATGCTACTCCAAATACTCAATCCAATATGCTAGATACTAATGGCACATGAACACTAGCTCTTGATTTCTTCCCTCACACTTATGACTACTATATTTTCTAGCTATGAATCTCTTTGATGATATATTTTACATTTCTTTTTGTGTAATTCATCTCTGGTCCTTTTTTATAGCCTATTTATGCCTATTGTTTATTTCTCTATTATCTTTTAGGAAACCCAGTGTTTTAATCATGGTAATTCATGAATCTCCACCTAGAGACAAAAAAAAAGCCTCATTATTAAAAGAGATTTTTTGGTTTCAAGAAGATTATGATCATTGAGAGAGGCTTGAGACTTTCCTAATGGAAACTAGTCTCTCTTTAATATGTTTAATTCTGGTTCTGGTTTGTCATCCATCTGTAGTTTCTGTCCATGATATAGATATGGGATATGGACCCATGATATGGGTGCTGATGGATCAGCTACATGGACTATTTACCCATCTGAACATTATAGTCTGGACAATAGTTTTAGTTCGTCTATTTGTTTTTTTTCTATGTGCATTTTGAGAATGAAATATTTTGAGTCATTATAGATATCATTTAACAAGCTCTGCAATGCTATATATATATTATATATATAATATAATGATGAAATAATGATTAGGAGCAGCTAAGTGGATAGAGCACCATCCCTGAAGTCAGGTCAATCTGAATTCAAATCTAGTCTCAGACACTTAACATTGCTAAGCTGTGTGACCCTGGACAAGTCACTTAACCCCAATTTCCTCAGAAAAAAATAAAAAAGAAATAATATTATCATCAGTCATTCACAAATTATTTATAACAAGGCTTATTTTTTTTCTGTAGTGTTAAATATCTACACACCATCTCTATTTATCTACCTCTACTTACTACAAAACCAATTCCAACAATTCAATATATAATTTTTTCTGAGTAAGTTCAATAGATTTTAAAATAAATATTTCAAGCACAAGTTTAAATCTGCAGGTGAAAAGCTTAGTAATAAGCCCAGTATCATCTGAAATAGCAACATCTAGAGCATAATATGCTCTATTGTTCATTGTTAGGTGAATCTTCAGAATTCTTTGAATTTGCATTTTATTATTATTAGTGATTTGGAGTAACATTTCATAATATTTGTAATAGCCTCCAATTTTTTTAGTAATAATTCATATCATTTTATCTCTTCCATAGACAATGACTCTGGATCTTATATGTTTGAATTAGCTCTCTATATAGTTCTTTCCCATAAATATTCCAAACAATTTTAGCAAAGCTACATCTCCCTATTTTATGCCTCCTTTAATGTTAAGAATCAGATCACCTTCAAATAAAGTTATCTTTTTCTGCATCTTTTAACGTATTTTGTGTTATTCTTAAATATTTATAGAGGTTACCTTTTCACAGAATGGCCTTTAGACTTCATTTTATTCTACCACGTCAAATATTGTCATATATTCTATCATATATAGATTTACTTAGAATTTGATTACTTCAAGGATCTCCAAAATTGGTGGTTTGAATACTCCTATCAATAATGTAAATAGTGACTACTACTATCCCTCATCCTTCCATTTGTTATAATAATATTATATATTAATATAACATATAATATTATTATATTAATTATATATTGTTATAATATTAAGTATATATTACACATAACTATTAATTATAATAATATTATAAAATATAATATAATATAATGCTATATAATAATAAAAATATAATATATAATAATAACTCATATAATAATAATATAAAATATTATTATTAGTAAACACAGAGGACTGATTCTCTGACTTTGTCTTTTTTTTAGATGGGTAAATATTGATGACTATTTACTCCACTTCCACAAGATAAATTTTGTAGAAGGAAAGGACTTTTTTATAAGTGATCTGAGTTAGGTTAATATAATGTCAATATATATACACCATGACTCCTCCAGGACTTGTTTATTGGTTTAAGCAAATTGTAGCTTTCCTTAGCTCCATTAGGAGTTATTATTGTTCCCTATCAGTATGGCTTGTAAAGACGTGAGATTATAATAAATCAGATTGATTATAAGCTCCTTGAGAGCAAAAAGAGTTCATTTTTATCTTTTCATCTTAGCATATCACAGGACCTATAAAGTAGGAAATTTACAAAATACTTTTTTTATTGAAAATACTTTTATTGAAAATTTGGATTTTAAAAGATATAACATCTTACCCTCTCAGAATTGAATAATTGCCAATTGAACCCTTAAGCAATTAAACTACAAAAATATTTGATATGTACATGTACCCACACAGAGCCCTAAAGTGTTTTCACAGTGGTAGAAATTTATTTTATTCCTTTTTGATTTATTCCTTTACTAATTCACCTTTATAAAATTGCTTAGACTGCTTTAGGGCACAGAGTTTACTGCTTTTAGTGGCTTCCAATAATCCACAGAGCCTTAGTCATGTTCTTTGATATTATCTTGATGACTTATCTGATTGTCTGATTAAGTGAAAATAATCGGGGTCATTTCCCAGCTTTGTCATGTTCTCTGTTTTTAAATATGTAATTTAATGGAAGAAAGCCAAAGATGAAAAAACAAAAGACATAGGCATAGGAAATCTCTACTCTGTGTATGGTTGGTAGGGTAGAGGTAATCTTTTTCTCACACTCTCCTGCAACATTGCTCTTGAAACTATATAATAAAGTAACAAATTAGTCAAGAAGAATTTATTAAGTATCTTCTATATACCAGGCACTGTAATATGCTTCAGGGTCACAAAAATATAAATTAAATGGACTCTCTTTTTAAGGATCTTATATTCTATATGGGGAGACAATATGTACACACAAAAGCACATTTAAAATATCTGCAAAATAAATATATGGTGATAAGGTTGAAAGGTTATGGGGGACATCAGAATCTGGGAAGATCAGGAAAGGCTGATAAAAGGTAGCATTTGAGCTGAACTTTAAAGAAAACATGAATATCTCCTAAACAAAAGTAATGAGGGTCATTATGGAGCTGGACAAGGTGGGGATGGGGGAGTGATGATGGAGAGAAAAAGAGACAAGATGTAGAGTATTACATGTGAGGAACAAAAATAAGGCCAGATTGTCTGGACTGATAGTTGTATGATTGGGAGTAAAGTGTAATAAGAATAGAAAGGTATGTTGGAGCCAGATTGTGAAGATTTTTAAGATTGGTTTGTTTTGTGAATCTTTAGGCAAAGAAGGAAACACTTCAAGGAAATAACATGGTCAATCTTGTACTTTAGGGAATTCACTTTACAACTATGTAAGGACAAATTGGATAAGAGAAAGTTGAGTTGGGGAGACCAATTTAAAAGGACATAGTAAAAAAGACATTATTGGCATCCAGAGATAAAACTGATAAATGAAAATAAGTATAGAATAATTTTACATGCACACACACACACACACACACACACACACACATATCTCTCTGTGTCTAATAGTGGCTTTCTCTAAGATGGGAGCATGGGTGAGGAAAGAAAAAGGAAAAAAAAAAGAAATTTGCATGATACATTAATTATATATTTAAAAGGAATAGCAAGTTGGATAAAATATATTTGCAGTTTCATGTGCAATTTTTTTAATTATACCATGTTATGAATATGCTTATTTTATGTCACAAATTAAAAATAAATAAATTTGAAGGGGAATAAAAGAAGACAGTAACATTCCAGGCCAGAGATGACAAGGGTCTGAAGTAGGATGATAACTTTAGTATGTGGAGGAAGAAAAGAATGTGAAGCAGCTATTTGAAGTATACCTCAACAGCCCTCAAAATCAGCAAAGGATTCTGGAGTGGGCAGGGAACTCATGAAGCTTCTATTAACTATTTCTACTTCTATATAAACTCATATCTGAATAGAAATCCCTAACACATATTTGTAAAGCCTTTTTAAGAACCTACAGTAAATACTAAGGTAACAAATTCTGTTTTTGGAAAGCTGTGGAAACTTTGTTTTTTGTTTCTTCCTTTCATCAAACTTAATTATAATCTTGACAATTTTAACCCACTACATATAGTTCTGTCCTCTGAGGCTAAACTGAACAACCTAAAGCCTTTTTCATGAAATAGCCTTCAAATGCTTGAAGACAATTTATCATTTCCCCCTAAACCTCTTCTCCTCCAGGCTAAATATTTTAAATTCCTTTAACTGATCCTCATATGGCATGACCTCAAGATCCTTTCCCATCAGTTGTTTTCCTCTTTTTAATTTCCACCATACCACTGTCTTCCCTAAAATGTGATTGCCCAGAACTGAGCATGGTATTCTAGAGGTGGAATAACAAATCATATCAAATTATTATCTCCTTAATACTAGTCACTATGATTCTCTTAATATAATCTCTGATCATATTAACATTTTTGTCTCCCATTTTACATTTTTGATTCTTCTCAAATTTGTAAAAACTTGAAAAAATAAAACCTCAAAATGCTTTGGAAATGAATTTGTGTCCTATGCCATTTTTTTCTTTTTTGTTGTTGCTATTGAAGTTAATAGTATTTTTTCCCAATTATATATAGAGGTTTTCAACATTCATTTTTTATGATTTCTATCTCCCTTTTCTCCCTACTCCCCAAGAGAACAAGCAATCTGTTATAGGTTATATATGTATAATCATATTAAATATATTTCCACGTTAGTCAAATTGTGAAAGAAGAACCAAAAAGAAAAGAAAAGAAAAGAAAAACTAAGAGAAAGAAAAAACAAAGTGAAAATAGCATGCTTCAATTAGCATTCAGTCTCCACAGTTCCTTCTCTAGATGACCATAGCTTTTTCAAGCACAATTTTGTAATTGTTTTGGATGACTGTACTCCTGAGAAGAACTAAATCTGTCATAGCACAATCTTGCTGTTACTGTGTACATTGTTCTCCTGGTTCTGCTCACTTCAGTCAGAATCATTCAATTTCAGTTCATGTAAGTCTTTACAGGTTTTTTATGAAATCTGCCTGCTCATCATTTCTTAGAGTACAATTGTAATCTATTATACTTATAAACCACAATGCTCAGACATTCCTCGACCGACAAGGATCCCCTCAATTTTCAATTCTTTGAGACCACAAAAGAAGCTGCTAAAAACATTTTCATTTATGTAGATTCTTTCCCCCTTTTTAATGATCTATTTGTGACTCAGACCTGCTAGTGGTATTGCTGAATCGAAGGATATGCACAATTGGGTTTTAAGATAGATGCTGTTTATCATTTTAAGTAACATTCTCTTTATTCCTATGTTTTCTGTAGTATTTTTAATAAGAATGGATGCTGTACTTTGCCAAAAAAGATTTTTCTTTATCTATTGAGGTAATTATATTATTTCTGTTAGTTTTATTATTAATATAATCAATTATCCTAATAGTTTTCCTAGTATTGTATCAGCCCTATATTTTTGGTATAAGCCCTAACTGATCATAATGTATTATCCTCGTGATATATTGCTGTAATTACCTTCTTAGTATTTTGCTCAAAATTTTCACATCAATATTCATCAGAGAAATTGAAACATAACTTTTTTTCTTTTGGCTCTTATTATCAGCATCATATTTGTGTTATAAAATGAATGTGAGAGAACTCCTTCAAATATTTTGCCAAATAATTTAAATTGTATGGGGATTAATTGTTCTTTAAAGGTTGGTAGAGTTCAGATTTAAATTCATCTGACTCTGGAGATTTTTTCTTAGGGAATGCATTAATAATCCAATTCCTTTTTTTTTAAATGGGGATATTTAAGTATTTTATTTTCTCTTTTATAAATGTGGGCAATTTATATTTTTGTAAATATTCATTCATTTCACTTTATTGGTACAAATAGCTCTAGATAATTGCCTTAATTTCCTCTTTATGGTTAGTAAATTTACTCTTTTCATTTTTTCATATTAGTAATTTGGTTTGGTTTTCTTATTTCTTTTTAAATCACATTAACCCTAAGGTTTTTCTATTTTATTATTTTCCCTATAAAACCAGCTCTTAATCTATTAGTTCAATATGTCTTATTTTCAATTTTATTAATCTCTCCTTGGGTTTTCAGAATTTCTCATTTACTATTAATTTAATTGGAGATTTTCAATTTGTTCTTTTTGTGGCTTTTTAAAGTTACATGCCCAGTTTATTGATCTGCTCTTTCTCTATTTTATTCATGTAAATATTTAGAGACATAAAATTTCTCCTAAGAACTGCTTTTCTTGCATCCAGAAAATTTTGGTATGTTGTCTCATTATTGTTCTGTTTGATGACATTATTTTGCTTGACCCACTCATTTTTTAGGATTAGATATGTAGTTTCCAATTAATTTTTCATCTGTCTTTCTATAGGCTTTTATTACATGTAATTTTTACTGCCTCATGATCTGAAAAGGATATATTTAATATTTCTGTCTTTCTGCATTTGATTGTGAGGGGTTTATGACCTAATACATAGTCCCATGTATCACTGAGAAATATCCCTTTCTATTTTTGTTCCCATTCAATCTTTTCCAGAGTGTCCAGATCTCATTTTTCTAAAATTCTATTCACCTTCTTAACTTCTATCTTGTTTATTTTGTGATTAGAGTTATGTAGCTCTGGAAGGAGATTTTTTTTTAACCTTCAATCAAACAAACAAGGATAATATTAAGTTCTGAGTACTATATTGGGCACTTTGGAGTCTCTGACTTCAAAAAACTAATATTCTATGGAAGGAGAAAATGTGTGTGTGTGTGTGTGTGTGTGTGTGTGTGTGTAATGTATGTATACATATGTAAGTATATCCAAATTATATACAAAATAAATCAAAGATCATTCAAAGGTCTAGGGAGAGGGGCCAGGATAATTCCCATATAGAAGATAACATTTGAACTGAATTTTAAAGGACACAAGGGATTCTAATAGTGAACATGAAGATGGGGTGCATTATCAGCAGGCAGAACAGCCTGTACAAAAGAACAGAAGTATATTATGGTATACCATTGTGAGGAAAAGACAGCTTTGCTGGACTGAAGAATGTGTGAAGAAAAGTAAAGGAAAATAAATCTGGAAAGGAAGGTTGCCTCTTCAGATTTCTGCCCCCAATTTTTATATTGATGTTACTTCCACTTTGAGAAGGAATACTTTATTCTCCTTAAGATTCTGGAGAAAAGAATCATTGTTTGAGCCATCAATATTTGATGTTGAAACATTAACTATCACTGTGATATAGCAGACTGAGATGTCATTCACAAAAAACAGTGCAGCAAAAACTCATCCATATTACATATAGAAAACATAACGATCAGATATATGTAAGCAGCACAACAAGGCTGTGGATTATCACAGGACTCAGTGATTTAATAAGCATTTATTAAACACCTATCATATGCCTGTCACTGTGGGAATAAAAAAAGAGGCAAGAATCTGATATTTCCATTCTCCTTTTGGTGAAAGGCAAATGTAGAAATATAATATTTTCAAAAGAGAAAATAGACATCTTTGTGATACTGAAAATGGGTGCGCACAGGAATACTGATGGGTCACCACCACAATGGTTTGTCAGCCATATATAATATCAAGATTTAGAAAGTGAAACTAACTTATGTAGATTTTTATCTGTGGATAATTTCCAAATCTATAGTCCTTAGATCATTTATCAAATTTGAGATTATAGAGCAGAAATATAAAAGTTTCATGGACCTCTGTAATAGTGAAGTCTATGAGTCTCTTTTCAGAATAATGCTTTTAAATAATAGAAAAAAAAACCTAAATTTCAAGTAGTTTTTAGTGAAATGTAGTTTCTCTCATCTAACTCATTGAAGCCCTCTAAAATCATGGACCGCAGGGGGAGTATGCATGAACTCCAGTAAAAAGTAGATGAATGCATGTTCCATAAACTTGAAAAGAAATGTCTACTCTTGTCCTTGAATTAATAATTTAAAAATACAGAGGAGTATATTTACTCTTGTTTTAATGAGCAAATACCATTGACAAACATGAGCTGAAAGCATGTTTCTAAGTGTGCTTTAATATTTTTAAAGGGAATATTAGAAGAATTAGCTGGTAAAATAGTCAGCAGGATTTTATGATTTTTTAGAGTGCTCGTTTCCAGACACAGTTCAACTTGAACTGTTTTACAATGTTACAAAATGGGTTTATTTTGATGATGTTTGTCAACTTCTTGGAATGTGTCTGTGACTCATGATTTCTTGGGATAGAGCAAAATAGTGGCCAACTATTCTTAAGTGTTCAGAGAAAGCATGCCATAGCTATCCATGAAAATCAAACCTTTGTTTTCTTTAAAATATCATTATTGGACCACTACACACCTCTCAGATTGGCCAAGATGACAGGAAAAGATTATGACAATTGTTGGAGGGAATGTGGGAAAACTGGGACACTAATACATTGTTGGTGGATCCAACCATTCTGAAGAGCAAGTTGGAACTAGGCTCAAAAAGTTATCAAACTGTGCATACCCTTTGATCCAGCAATGTTTCTACTGGGCTTATATCCCAAAGATATCTTAAAGAAGGGAAAGGGACCTGTATGTGCCAAAATGTTTGTGGCAGCCCTCTTTGTAGCGTCCAGAAACTGGAAACTGAGTGGATGCCCATCAGTTGGAGAATGGCTGAATAAATTGTGGTATATGAATGTTATGGAATATTATTGTTCTGTAAGAAATGACCAAAAAGATGATTTCAGAGAGGCCTGGAGGGACTTACATGAACTGATGCTAAGTGAAATGAGCAGAATCAGGAGATCATCATACATGACAACAAGACTATATAATGATCAATTTTGATGGACATGGCTCTCTTCAACAATGAGAAGATTCAAACCAATTCCACTTGTTCAGTGATGAAGAGAGCCATCTACACCCAGAGAGAGGACTGTGGGAACTGAGGATGGTTCACAACATAGCATTTTCACTCTTTTTATTGTTGTTTGCTTGCATTTTATTTTGCTTCTCTCTTTTTTTTATGAGTTTGATTTGATTTTTCTTATGCTGCATGATAATTGTATAAATCTGTAGGCATGTATTGGATTTAACATATATTTCTACCATGTTTAACATATATTGGACTACTTGCCTTCTAGGGAAGGGCATGGGGAAGGAGGGGAGATTGAAACACAAGGTTTTGCAATGGATAATGTTGAAGAACTGTCCATGCATGTTCTGAAAAATCAAAAGCTTTAATAAAAAAAAATTACTAAAAATGTGATTCAATTTTTAAAAATTATATCATTATTGGAGGGAGCTAGGTGGTACGGTAGCCCTGAGTCAGAAGGAACTGAGTTCAAACTTGATCTCAAACACTAGGAAGTTAATATGTTCTAGCTGTGTGATGCAATGGGCTGAGACTCGAGTTGATGCATTGAGGTCCCAAGCACATGAGGCTAAATAGTAATTGGACCATACTCTATTAATATATAATCTTGGAGAAAGAATGACCCCCGCCCACTCTTTGTGCAAGTCCTGATGTGTTGTATAGGAAATGACGATTTTGGTGGGTGGAGGCAGGGGAGTGGAAAGGGAAGCGGAAAGAGAGACTGCTGGCTGGTTTCTTGACACAGCTGCTCACATTGCTATTGCGGCCCCCCTTCACCTCTGCAATCCCCCTTCACCTCTACTGGCTGGCTTCCTGTCACAGCTGCCCACATTGCTATCGCAATCCCTCTTCATCTCAAAAAAAAAAAATAACAATTGAAGATTTTTCCCTTAACCTGAATTCCTGACTCCGGCTGATTTTAAATCCTCAGTCATCACAGTGTGACCCTGGGCAATTGACCCAAATCCTCTCCAAAAAAAAAAAAAAGCAAAGGAAAAAATATATATCATTATCCCAAAGCTTCAGAAAGTATTGCCCATTCAAAAATGTATATATTCTAGGCATGATTTGGACATTTCACATGCTATATACTATATTATACTACTGGAGGCTTTGAGCCTTCTATGCCTTGCTAACTTCTCCCCCCTTTTTCCACTACAATGCCTGATCTATAGCTATGTTCTTCTTCTTGCTTCACCTGGACACTTAGAGACTGACCCTGGAATACCATGGGAAACCCCTGAGATAGATAAGCTTTCCAGGCCGTATTAGAAACTAGGAAGAACACTGTTTAGAGTCAAGAGTACCTGAATTCAAATGCTGTCTCAGACACATTACCAGCTGTGTGACCCTTGGCAAGTTACTTAACCTCTTTTCCTCAGTTTACTCCACTGTAAAATGGGCATAATAAACAGTTCTTTCCATGCAGGATTGTGAAGATCAAGATAACATTTGTGAAGCATTCAGCACAAAACCTGGCACAAAGTAGTGCTATATAAATGTCTGGGTCAGTGCTGGCCCTAGAGTTAGGTCTTTAATATCTATCTACTGTGCCATTTAGCTGCTGGCATCTGGAACACCTGCTTTCAGATGTGACTTCTGACACATACTAGTTATGTGACCCAAAGCAAGTCATGGGTTTCCCTTAGTTCCTTGTCTGTAAAGTCTGAGCTGGAGAAATAACAGACCACTCCAGTATCTTTGCCGAAGAGTCAGACACAACTGAGAAATATATGTTTGTATGTATTATACATGCAGCACACATGTACATGTGTATGTTTATGTATATATACATACACACATGTATGTGTATATTCACACATATATACCTCTTCTTTTTTGCCAGAAAAATATAAGCTTCCTGAGGGCAGAGATTGCTTTATATTTCTGCTGGAGGCTAATCTGCCAATTCGTTTGGCTTGTAAACACTGCAAAAGTATCAAGGGTCAGTTTCTTTGAACAGCATCCAGAGGGACTTTCCCCAAGACTGAATAAGGTCTCCTTCAAAGATAAAAGGGCTCTTTGTATCTCCTGTGGTTTGAATAACAAACAGGGTACTTACAGGTCTATGCTAGCAAGAAAGAACAACCTTGAGCAGGCCTGAGGAACATGAAGCATCAAGGTTTAAAATTAAATTAAATCAAAATGACTTTTGATAGGGATTTGTATATCTGGTGCAGAGCACAATGGCTGGCACATAGTAAGCCTCAACATATACTTTGCCTATCTGAATTCGGTCTGCCAAAAAAGTATTTATTAATAATACGCCAAGCACTGTGCTAAGTCCTGGAGATAGAAATATATGTACAAGCATGTAGATATTTATATGTGTACATATACTCACATATATTTATATGTATGTATCCACATATAGTTTATATATAAGTATGTATGCATACGTATATGATAGCCCATACTCTCAAGGAAATCTCAGTGCAATGGGAGAATCAACCTGAAAACCTCTTATCTATAATCAAGTACAAACAAAACACAAATGAAATAATCAAGAGTCCAACATCAGAGTTTGGACAACATTAAACATTGTCATGTTTAAAGAAAATAATCTTCCAGCATGGAAGGATTCAGAGTAAATTCTTCCCTGTATGCTAGAAATAGTAAAATTCCTTCTTCCATAAGCCAATAAACAAAGGTTGTTCATGATAAGTGATTATGAAAAATGACCCTAAAATGTGTCTGTGGTATATTATGGTTCATTGTTCAAGTAATGTAGAAACTTGGTTTTGAAAGGTTCAGGCGAGTCACAGGAAGGAGCTGTAGGAAAGGATGTATTCTTTTCTGTGTCTGAGAAAATCACATGTGACAAGGTTGCTGTGACCTTTAATATACCAATCAGTTTTGCAGAAAGATAGCGGTGCTCTACTATCCAAGAAGTCATGTAATAGCACATGTTTCTCCATAACTTTCAGAGAAAGAAAGACAAATAATAGAAAAGCAAAATGAGTTCAAAGGCTTTTTCTTTTAAAGCAGGGAGAGATATTGCTGATGATAGTGTCCATTCAGTCCTTGGTCCTACCACCATCTGTCTCAGTTCCTATATCCACAGTTAAATCTTCAACACATCTTCTCATAATGTTGCCTAATCTGAGTCATAAAGAAGTTAGTTGTATTCTATATACTATTTAAGAAGGAAGAGAATTATGTAGTATTTTATGAATAAATTTGAATGCATATAATTTTTTTCAAGTTTTGTGAAGATTTGCTTACATTAGTTTTTTTGTTTTTTGTTTTTTTAACAATGAATCTACTTTTTATACTGCATAGGTGGCAGGACCTGGAGCCTATAAGACTTAGGTTCAAATTCCTCTTCTTACATTTATTAACTATTCGTAAGCAAATCATTTAACTTTAATGATCTTCAATCAAGTTATGAAACTTATTTACCAAGTCATTGAAGAGTTGTAATCTAAATTGGTGGAGGGAGTTCACACTCTTAAAAGTTATCGCTTTCATGATGTTCTTTTCAATATTCCTATTCCTTTAATATAAATAATATATATACACACATACATATAGGTATATATGTGTGTATGTGTATATTACTCATATAATATACATATTACAAATATATATATATATATGTTTATATAGGTACATAGCTAATACACAGTTCTAGTCCACAAGAATTAACCCTTTACTATCTGAAAACTTAGTCTACCAAGAATTATGCATTTCTCTCCAGAGATTTCATAATAAGCATTTTCATATAATTTGAATATCTGAATGACTATTGTGATGTTTGAGCATTATCCATGCCCACAAAGAAAATAAGGTCAATCAGAAGTTTGCCATGACTCAGTTCTTCTCTCTTTCCAGAATTGGAATATCTTTTCAGTGAGCTGCTATGTGGGCACTTTTGCAAAATCCATTAGATGACTGTTCAATTCAGACTTAGGTACACTTGGAAGATGAATCATGCTCTTTCTCAGTCACTTGGCTTTTCAAGATCTTTCTGTTAAAGGCAAGATGCAAAAACTCTCTTGTGGCTCTTTCATCAGTCATCAAACTCGTAGCTTTTAAAACACGTTGGTTTTGAGAGTCTTTTCACAAAGCACCTTGAAGCAGCTTGCCATGGAGCTGGTGAAAAAAGAAGGCAGATGCCGGGAAAGAAATTTTTGCTTTTAGTTAACATATCACAGGATGGGCCCTGTGCCCAAACTTGAAGCATTCAGAACACTCATTGACATCAAAAGAAGTCCTCTTCCTTTTCCAAAGACTGCTGGATTGGCCTTTAGAATTAAATTTTAAAAAACTGTCTCTTCCTCCCATTTCTTTTTCACCCTGTTTCTTGCAGCTTTCTCCATCCCTCTCCCCATACTTTCACCCCCCCCCAGTCTCTATTCCTGCCAGCTTTCTCCCTTTTTCCTCATCTCTTTCTTTCCTTCTCTACCCTTTGACCCCCACCTTTTTCTCTTTTTTTAGTACCACCTCCTCCCATCCCTCTCTCCTTTTCTTTTAGTTTTACAGGAATTTGCCTTGTAAAAATGTAGTCATATCTATTCATGCTATTTGCTCATGTCTTCCTAGATACTCCCAGAAAGGTTAGATCTAATGGGTTGCTAAGAAAACATATAAAATCTTGACTTTCCTATCAGAAGTAAAGTGGAGGAAGACAGAGTCAGGGCTGTCTTTCATCAGTGCAATATTTATAGCTAAGCAAATGAACATTTCAGTTCTGCAAAATCTAAATTTGTTGCCAGACAGTATCTGGAGATTGTTTTGTATGTTTTGATTAAATGCAGATTCTCTTAACTCTTCCAACTTCCCTCCACCCCAACCAAATCAGTCCTGCTTTCAGGTCTTATTCTTTGTTTGTCCTAGTTCAGCACTGTGATGAATGAGATGTCCAGTTAATGACCCACATCACTGAGAGGATGTGCAAAGAGTCTTTTTCCTCCTAGCCATGTAAGTTCATCTAGATTAACTTTACATTGCAGTGCTATGGCAAAACCTAAAACTTGCTCAAAAATTCAGTGAAGAATACAATATTAGTTAGACTTTGAACTTGTTAAAAAATGATACCTTTTAAAAATTTAAAGCAGGGTTAAGAGTACAAATGTTTCATCCTATTCCAAATGGAAAAAAAAATAATAAAATGGGGAAGTAACTCTGTAGTTGAACAAATGAAAATCAAGTAGGCCGTATTCCAAATTATATTTCTCCTTATATATTTAGGAACTAATACAGCACTAGATTTGTAGTCAGGAAGATATAGGTTTGAAGTCTATTTCAGACACTTACTATGTATTCTTACCTATTCAGTTAATTTTTCTACATTTCAATTTCCCTATTTGTTAAATGGTAATAATAATAGCATCTTTGTCACAGGCCTGTTGTGAAGATCTCATGTCATAATATACATAAAGAGATTTGCATGCCTTAAAAGACTATAGCTAATTTGTACAAAGCTGTATTGACTATATATTGCATGCAAAAAATATAATGCTAAGTACATGAAGTTCATGTGAAAAAGGCAAAAACATAATCAAAATGCTAAAATTAACATTACAGTAAATCATCCAATTTTCATACCAAGTTAATATCAGGGTAGGAGAAGTTTTTATGTTTTGCATAACCAAAAAACACTAGATAGGTTGTGTGGAGCAACATAATACTATCAAGCTTTTCTTTTCAAAGACTTTTTGCTAATTGGACAAGAGAAGAACAAACATTTAGGCTATTTTGTTTAGATAGAAAGATAATAGATGATAGCTAGATATTATATAATAAAAGGATAGATGATATATATTATATAATAAAAGGATAATAGAGCTAGAAGACAGATATGTACATTATAATTATAGAAGGATTTAAAGAAATAGAAATGAGGCATAGATTGTAGAGATAGATATGATAGAAAGAAGAAGGTTTTACAGAGATAAAGATATAATAGATTTAGATTAAAATTAAATAAATATATGGAAAAAGAGAAATATAAAAGTAGATTATAGAGACAGAGAGACATGATAGAAATAGGAAGTATATTGAGATATGTGATCAAGAGATGTATAGGCAGATGATATATAGAGAGAAGGCTGTATGATAGATAAAAGATAAGATAGACATAATATAGAAAGAAGATATAGAAGATTCAGAGGTGTAGATTATCATTACAGCAGGACATAAAGAAATAGAAATTATAAAGAAAGTAAATTATAAAGATAGAGAAATTGATAGGTGGTAAAAAAAAAAAAGGGAGTTTATGCCAAGATATAGAGATGATGATAGAGAAGGGATAAGTAAATGACAGATGGATAGGCAGATGGATAGATGAGTAGATAGATATATATGATACCATACAATATAACATATGATAGAATAGATGATAAAGATAGATATGGAGAGGTAGTTTACAATAACAGAAGGACATAGGAAAATAGAAATGATAAAGAAAGGTAGATGAGAGAAGAGGGGAGAGAAGAAAAAGAAGAGGGAAAGAGAGATGATAGAATAAGAAGTTTATACAAATATATATATATATATATAGATGTAAATATAAATAATAGAGAGATGACAGACAGATGGCTAGATAAATGGATGACATATAGGAAGCATATTTATTGTGCATATTATGTCAGGCACTTATAGATGTAAGTATGTCCTTGTCTCTGCCCTTAAGTAGCTCACATTATTTTGGAAGAAATAACACATAAAGGGTAGCTGAAAATAGAAGGCCATCTGACAAGCTTTGGATACAGGCTTAGTATGGCAGGTGACTGCAATCCCAAGTGTTTATCTGGTGGCTGTCCTAAAGTTCTATGACAGCAGCATCAACCTATGTCTATAAAACACATATGTTACCCAGATTCCAGGGGAAGCAAAATATTTTGATTCCATTAATTAAATGGATTATAATGTAAAGGTGCATGAGCCAATTGATTCTGGGGAAAATGGTGTAGTGCAAGAGGCAGTGTGCCCAGAATTAGATACCCTGCTTTTTTTATTTGGGGGATCTTGGGGAAATGACTTTACTCCTCAGGTCTCATTTTTATTAGCTATAAAATAATGGGGTTAGATAAGATAATAACTCTTTCCCAGATTTAAATCTCATGATCCTAGCTCCTTTCCAGCCTGAACATTTTGTGATTAAGTCCATGACAGAAACATTAAAGGCTCTTGTTTCTTATGTGAGTAATTTCTACTCAGCTATTTTGAATACAAAATATATAAAACAAAGATGGAAATATTGTTCAAATACCTAAGTGACTAAGCACATAAGAGTGATAAATCAGAGTTCAGATACTTCCTAGATATGCATTCCCAGGTTACATAACCTCTTGTCTATTTCAATTTTCTCCTCTATAAAATTATAATATTTTATATTATATGTATTACAATATATATAATAAATTATAATAGCAGCTAACTTTCATGAATATTGTGAGAATAAAAAACACCTAGATAATTTTTCAAACCTTAAAGTATTATAACTAATGATAGTTATTACTTTTACTATTCTAAATTTTGTTGGATTGAGTGGGAATGTGAAAGGAATTGTGGGCATAACTCTAGTGCCTTGTAAACAGCAGGAATTCAGAGAGAATATATTTTAATTAAATCAAAATGAATGTGTCCTTATTCAGCGCAGAGGTATTTACTTTGCAATTAATACGGTTGAAAGGAAACTTTTCTGAGAGTTTTGCACGAGAGCCAGATTTTAAGACAAAAGCCTGGTTTAGAGACACATCCATTAAAAGAAACTATTTCTAGCATACAAAATTAGAGAATCATAGATTTAGATTTAGAAGGGGCTGGAGGAGGCATTTTCATTTTACAAATGAAGAATTGAGCCCCTAAGCAGTGGGGTGGCCTGCCCCACATCAAACAGGCAAATGCCAAGATTAACATGATTGCAAATCTTGTGTTTTATACATCAAGTTCTCAGGATTAAAAATACCTAAACTAACCTTGTAGTTACACAATTTCAAGAGAATAATAAGAATGTCTATTAATATATTGCTTTATGATTTGAAAAGTTCTTGCCTTTCAACAATCCAGTGATGGTTTTATTTATTTATCTCCATTTTATAGATGAATAAACAGATTCAGAGAAGTTAGGTATCTTCAAGTAAGAGAATTTGGATCCAGGTTCTTACTGTTTTCAGAGTCAGTTTTAAGCCAATGCTCTTTCCATTATACCCCTCATTGACTCTGTGGCCTGGGGATCTCTGTGCCTCAGATTCTTCATTTGTAAGTTAAGGGGGTTCAACTATACAATATTCCAGCTTTTACCATCGTGATGCTATGGACCTCCTTGGCACATCTAAGCCTTTGAAATAAATCATGAGAGAATAGTTCATTAATAGAAGCACTCAGTGCTTAATGAACACAATTATTTACAGGTTCTGAAGTCAAAGGTTCTCAACAAAGTCTTAAGCAATTAATTTATTATATAAATGCAGACCATATTTAGTGATGATTTGCTGTTTTTCTTTCAGTATGAATAAATCAGTTTTCAATTTGTGCCTCAAAAACTTTATGTATTAGCTTTGAGGGATGGATTCATTTTGGAATTTGGACGAGATTATTGGTTCAGTATACTCCTGTTGTTGGAATTCCCTCTACCATGCAGATCTTCACCTACTCTGAAACCTATAGTTGTACAGTTGTCTGGGACCATGGGAACTTAAATGACTTTCCCAGAATTTCACAACCAGTAAGAAATCAAAATAGAATTTGAGCAAACATTTCCCTAACTCTGAAGTCAGTTAGGTACCCATGCTATCTCTCATTACTGCTTCAGGATATATTTGTTTGGGATATCTTTAATTGAAAAAGGTATTTTTTCCCTAAATTTCATTATCCATAGACTCTAAGGAGTCAGATCTTGAAGGGATCTTCAAGAGTATAGAATCCAAAGGCCTTTTTTTTTTTTTTTAAACAAATAAGGAAGTGAAGTTTTTCCTTTTTCCCTTTTGAACTAGAAACTTGGTACCTGATTCTCTCTAATTTATCATATATGTATCTTGTTTGTACATAGTTGTCTCTGTGTTGTCTCCTCTGTCGGATGATGTGCTGCTGGATGGCAAGAATAGTTTGTGTCTTTCTCTGTCTTCTCAGGATGTAGCACAGTGTCTGGCCCATAGTAGATATTTAATAAGCTGACTGACTGAGGTCAAGACAAATGAGTGACTACCTAAGATAATTAGGTCGGCATTTGAACTCAAGTCCTTTGATTTCAAATCAAGTTCTCTTTTCATTATACTATATTAAGCCTAATAAATGTATGTATTTTTAAGAGATTATTGGTAATAGAAGCGATGAGTATTAGTCAATCACTAAGACTCATGAATTGAAATTCCTGAATTCATAGCTAGCCTCTGGTCAAATTACTTAATCCTGTTTGACTCAGTTACAGTTGACATCTGTAAAATGGATTAAAGAAGGAATGGCAAACCCCTCCAGTATCTTTGCTAAGAAAACCCCAAATGGGGTCACAAAGAATTATATAGGACTGAAACAACTGAACAACAACAACCACCAAAAAAACAACAATCCAACAAGAAGAAACAACATTTGCTGAATATCTATTGCGTTCCAGGACCTGTGCTGAACATTAGATAATCTGATCTCAATACATGAGTCTATGCAAGAAAACAACCCAGTTCTGTTCTGCTTTTGTTGTTGCCACTGAAATTGTTTGAATACTTCCAAGAATGTAAATTGCTGCCATCATTATTACAGGGGGATGAGGCAAGGTTAGATGGCACTTCTGGACCTATACTTTCATCCATTTAGGGAACACTAAAGAAGAAAACTGCCTCTATCAATGGTGATCAGATACGGTTCAGGAACTTCTAGTCTTAGAAAGTTTTCTGGGAGTGCTGGAGGTTAAATGATTTGCCAAGGAAGTATATCTCTGGGGTATGACTTAAAACTGGGTCTTTCAGCTAGCTAGTACAGTGGATGCAGTGCTGGTCTTAAAGTTCAAATTCGTCTTGAAGAATTCAAATTCAAGATCTGCTTTCAGATGTATGATCTTAGTAATTTATTTCAGTTCTCTTAATCTCATTTTTCTTATCTATAAATGCAGGTCAATATCAAATGAGATAAAATATGTAAAGTGCTTTATAACCATTAAGTCACCATATTAATGGGAATTATTTGTTTATTTTAAAGTTTGTGAGATAGCTTCTGTTCCCTTCACAGCACTTCTTTATCATTTATTCATTCAATATTTAATAATGTTCTAAAGCAGAGGATGGTCCACTATTTGTTAGGTTTATTTTAATGAGGATTCCTTTTGAATACGACCTAAGTTAAATGGCTGTAAAGGTGCATTCCAGCTCGCAAACAAGGCTAATTGTGTGTGTGTGTGTGTGTGTGTGTGTGTGTGTGTGTGTGTGTGTGTGTAATTCTAATACACACCACTATGGGCTGTGAAGTCTGAAGTGACAAATTTCTACTAAGCTATTTACTCCCTCTCTGCCTCCTGATTATTTCTGTGACCCAATGGCAGGAATCTGTGAGCTGAGGTTAGAAATGCAGCCAGTGAAATAGAGTGTAACAAAGTGAACCTAACTGGCCCATATGGGAATCCAACCCTTGACTTTGGCCTCATTAGCACCACCTGAGCGTGCCAACACGTCTATTACAGGGACGGGTTTCACAATACAACTTAGTCAAGGGACGCCTCCATAAACTTGTCTGTGTTGTTCTTTCAGTGAATTGTGGTTCTCCACAGTGCACTTAGAATCCCATCTTTCTTCTAAATAGAGAAGCAATCATCTGGTTGTGACTAATTTTCTCCAAGATTTCCAGTTGAACAGCTGTGCCCTAGGGGGAGATGTTGAAAATGATTTGGGGCTCTCATACAGACCCAGTTTCAAGCTAGGTCACTGGAATTGTATGTTGAATAACTCACATTATGAATCTCTAGTTTGGTCTAGAAAGAAAAATCAGCAACAATAACAACAGCCATAACAACAAAAACTTACCAAAGCAAACATATGGCTGCTTATCATGGAAATTTCTCAGTCCTTCCTCAAGCTAATAAGGAATTCCCCAGGAAACAACTGGAAAAGGAATTTCTCTGACCCTACAAAGACCTTAGAAAGTCTCTGAAGGGAAAGAGGTTGATTCTGGTACTTCATTCACCTTATTTTCACCTTGTACTAGTGAATAAAGTATAGTACTCTGATTAAGGAAGAAGACCTATGTTCAAATTCTAAGTAGACATATACAACTCACCAATTTGCCTCAGTTATCTCAGATGCAAAATGGGAATAAATAGCATTTACCACTAGGTTGTTGTGAGAATCAAGTGAGAAAATATATTATATATGCCCATAGGTAATATATGATGTGTGTATATGTTTATATGTACACAGATATCTTTCTCTGTGTATACTAAAGAATTAGATGAATCTGAGCTATTATTCTCAGTTTTTAGAGGAGTTTGCAGCAAAATGTATCATTCTTATTTTAAAATACATACATATGGGTCTCAAATGTGTTCTTAGGGACATCAGTGGCGTGATAGAAAGATTATTAGATTTGGATTCAAAGGATTAAGTTGGAGCCCTGCCTCAGTCACTTTCTTATGAGCTATAGGAATATATAATATCTTTGAATCTCAGTTTGTTCATCTTTAAAGTGAAGATAATGGGGAGAAACAGAGACAGGCAGAAAGAGATAAAGTGAGAGGGACAAGAGTAGGGGGAGGGATGGAAAGGGAAACAAAGATAGAGATAGACACAGAGAAAGAGAGATAGAGCCAGAAAGAGACACAGAAAGACAAACTGAGAGAGAGAGAGAGAGAGAGAGAGAGAGAGAGAGAGAGAGAGAGAGAGAGAGAGAAAGAGGAAACAGACACAGAGAGACAGAGAAGAAGAGAGAGACAGATTCAGACAGAGGAGAGACAGAGAGGAGAGAGACAGAGACAAAGAAAGAGACACAGAGAGAAACAAACTGAAAGACAGAGACAGAGACAGAGACAGAAATGAGAGGAGACAGACACAGAGAGACAGAGAAGAAGAGAGAGAGACAGATTTAGACAGAGGAGAGACAGAGAGGAGAGAGACAGAGACAGAGACAGAGACAGAGACAGAGACAGAGAGAGAAAGAGAGAGAGAGAGAGAGACAGAGAGAGAAAGAGAGAGACAGAGACAGAAATGAGAGGAGAAGACACAGAGACACAGAGAAGAAGAGAGACAGATTTAGACAGGGAGAGACAGAGACAAAGAAAGAGACACACCTACAGAGACAAACTGAGAGAGACAGAGACAGAGACAGAAATGAGAGGAGACAGACACAGAGACACAGAGAAGAAGAGAGACAGACAGATTTAGACAGAGGAGAGACAGAGACAAAGAAAGAGACACACCTACAGAGACAAACTGAGAGAGACAGAGACAGAGACAGAGAGAGAAATGAGAGGAGACAGACACAGAGAGACAGAGAAGAAAAGACCAGAGTTGAACAGAAAACTTGATTTTCAAAAAAAATACTCAAAAGAATCATTAGAAAGGTAAATAAGAATAAAAAAAGTGTCATGCAATTAGATTAAACTGTTTACATCCTTACATAGGAAGCAATATAATTCTTGAGAACTGTATCTCTGTTGGGGCAGTTAGAAGGCATATATATAGAGTGTAGAAATCAGTTGACTCTGACATAACAAAAATTAAGGAGTTAAGAAAAAGAATTATACTGGCAGGAAAAGAAAAGAGGAGGTAGAATTATATCACATGGAGAGGCACAGAAGACCTATATGGTAGAGGGAAAGGATGGGTGAATATTATTTGAATTTCACTCTAACAGGATTTTGTAATGTCCGAGCTAGCTCTCTGGAGATCCTTTGAATGGGCCTTGGTTTCAGCAGAATAATCACCACAAGAATAGTCAGGGATAAAGTCCAAAGTCTTTATTATCTCCTTTACAATCTGTCTCCTTTACCTGGAATGGCGCTAGCTTTCTGGAGGGTCTTCAGATGAGTCTTGGTCCTCTTAGTGTAGGAATGCAGGAGGCAGGAGAGCCACCAGGATGGTGGAGATGGAATGTCTCTCTTCCAGTCCTTGTTGGCTCTTACATACCTTATTGTAAATACATCATCATAGGTGTCAATCTTGTAGACTAAGTGTCAACTTGTAGAACTATACTAAGTACTAAGTACATGTAAACTAGAGAATCATTATCTTAACTCCACTGAGTTAATATCTTGTTGTGGGATTAAATCAATCATACTGAACCTTAAGTACACTTTTCAGAGTTCTGGCCCATTACAGGATTTGGCTCAAAGAGGAAAGAAACACACTCAGTTGGGTATAGAAATTTATTTTATTTGTAGAAAAATAGGAGAGAAAGGGGGGGAAAAGGAGAGGGGACAGACTGAGGGAGGTGGTGGTCAGAAGCAAAACATAGCTGAGAGGGGATGTGGTGAAAGGGGAGAGAAAAGTATAACAGGAGAAAATAAAAAAGAGGGAAATACACAATTAGTATTCATAATTGTGAATATTAATGGGATAAATTCTCTGATAAAACAAACAGAAGAGTGTGAATTAAAAATCCATAATCCTACAATATGATGGGTTTTTTTTTTGTTTTTTTGTTGTTTTCATAATGCTTGCTTTTTTATTTCTAAAATAAATTCCATATTGCTTTCAAAATTGTCCTGCTTATCTGGCTTTCTTCTAAACTTTCTTCTGTATATTTCAAAAAGGAAAATGTTTCAATAGTCCCCTATTTTAGACTTCAGTATTACTGCCCATGTGGTCTTTTTTTTTTTTTTTAATAGCTTTTTATTTACAAGTTACATGCATGGATAATTATAAAACATTGACAATTGCAAAACCTTTTGTTCCAATTTTTTCCCTACTTCTCCCCATCCCCTCCCCTCGATGGCAGGTTAACCAATACATGTTAAATATGTTAAAGTATAAATTAAATACAACATAAGTATACATGTCCTAATAGTTATTTTGCAGTACAAAAAGAATCGGACTTTGAAATAGTGTACTATTAGCCTGTGAAGGAAATCAAAAATGCAGGCGGACAAAAATATAGAGGTTGGGAATTCTATGTAATTCCTATGAACTATGGTTCATAGTCATCTCCCAGAGTTCTTTCACTGGGTGTAGCTGGTTCAATTCATTACTGCTCTATTGGAACTGATTTGGTTCATCGCATTGCTGGAGATGGCCATGCCCATCAGAATTGATCAGCATATAGTATTGTTGTTGAAGTATATAATGATCTCCTGGTCCTGCAATATGATGTTTATAAGAAACACATTTGAAGCAAAGAGATATATACACAGTAAAGGTAAAAGACTGAAACAAAATTGTTATGTTTCATTTGAAGTTTAAAAAAAGCAGAGATAGCAATAACAATCTCAAAGAAAAAGCAAAAATATGTCATTAAAATAAATCTAATTTTTTAAAAAAGGGATGAAACTACATCTTAATAAAAGATGGACAATGAAGTAATATCAATACCAAACATATATACACCATGTAGTACAGCAGCCAAATACGTAGTTGATTTATTGGAAGAAATAGATAGCAAAACTACTAATAGAGAACCTCAACTCTTACCTCTCAGAACTAGATAACTCTAACCACAAAATAAGAAGTTCAGAAGGTGAATAGAATTTTAGAAAAGTCAAATAATATTCCACCTCTGAAAATTGAAATAGAAATAGAAAAGAGTATACCTTTTTTTCAGTGGTACCTGGGACCTACACAAAAATTGACCATTTATTAGGGCATAAAATGCATATATAATATAATATTGCAATAAATATAAATATTACAATCAAATGCAGAAACACAAAAATATCAAATGCATCTTTTTCACATTATGATGTTCTAAAAGTCATATGCAATACACAGTCATGGAAACTAAATTGGAAATTAAACAATCAAATCCTAAGCAATGAGTGGGTAAAGCAACAAATTATAGAAGCAAGAATTTCATCAAACAGAACAACAATGAGACAACATACCAAAACTTTTTGGATGCAAGCAAAGCATTTCTTAAAGGAAATTTTATATATCTATTTATTTACATGAATAAAATGAAGAGCAGATTAATGAATTGGACATGCAACTAAAAATGTCAGAAAAAAGAACAAGTTAAAAATCACCAATTAAATACCAAATTAGAAATTTTGAAAATGCAAGGACAGATTAATAAAATTTAAAGTGAAAGAACTTTTGAACTAATAAACTAAGAACTAGTTTTATGAAAAAAAAAGATATAATAGAAAAAAAAACATTTGTTTAATTTGTTTAGGAAAAGAAAGAAGGGGGAAAAAATTCACCAGTATCAAAAATGAAAAGGCTAAATAAATTCACCAGGGATTAAGAGGAAATTAAGGTAAAAATTAGGGACAATTTTGCATGATTTATGGCAGTAAATTTGACAATGTAAGTAAAATTGATAAATATCTATAAAAAATATAAATTTCCCAGATTAATAGAAGAGGAAATAAAATATTTAACCCCATTTTGGAAAAAGAAATTGAATAAATCATTGGTGAACTCCCTAAGAGAAAATCTCCTGGGCCAGATAGATTCACAAATGAATTCTACCAAATATGTAAAGAACAATTAATTCCAATAATATTTTTACTGTTTGGCAAAATATTTAAGGAAAGTCTACCAAATTCATTTTATGATAAAAATATGGTGCTGATATTTAAATGAGGAAGAGGCAAAGCAAAGAAAATTAAAGGCCACTTTATCTAGTGAATATCAATGCAAAAAATTTAAATAAAATATTGGCAAAACTTATAGCAATTTCTCCACCAGAATAATAGTATGTCCAGGAGGGATTTATACCAAGAATGCAGGATAGATTTAATATTAGGACAACTATCAGCACAATTGTCCATATCAGTAACAAAACCAACAGAAATCATAAGGATTATTTCAATAGATAAAGAAAAAGCTTTCGACAAAATACAGCATCCAGTCCTAGTAAAAAGGAATAACTATATGGTTTTCAGAATTTCTATTCATTTTTTATGTCAGTATATCAGCAAGGAGCAAGTCCAGAGCTACAAGAGCCCATAGGGTGACAGAGGCTTTAAAAGAAAGTTTTTCATGCATGAAGGGAAACTTCTAACTGGGGTTCCTGCTATAACTTTTAGGCTGACAGTTGTAAAGGATATCTCATGGCAGCTCAAACTTAGTGGTTACTACATTCAATATATATATATGTATCCCCTGAACTTTTATTGGCTTGGCTTATAAAAGCCTTAACTAATCTAAGATATGGCTGGAAAATGGCATGGGGGGTGGAGGTGGGGAGTAGAGCAGGATTTCCTGTGCCCTCTCTTCTTAAAGTGGTTACTCTGTACTCTCCTATTTCTTGAGTCTGATCCACAAAAATTCTCCTTGTAGCAAGAGTGTTCAAAAGGTTTGATGTCCTTAGGAGTTGTTGAAAGCACAAGTTATGAAGGATTCTCAGCTCAGCAATGGCTTTAAGCAATTCACAAAATCTCCAGGTATCAGCTTCCCTGTTCATAACATTCAGATGTTTACTCCTTTACCTGAACAAAGTGGTCATGATTAAGAGGAAAATGATAAAGAGAAAAATGAACATGTATGTGGAACAAGATAGTAGCTGAATACAAACAGCTAAAGTGGGATATCAAGGACTAAATTAAGGAATCTTGCTTTGTGGGTAAGTGGTCTAGAAAAATGTGGGATTAATAATCAGAATAAATTGCCTTCATTTACCTTGGGACTTCTTTATTTGCTTTTATTCAGTCCGAAGTCTTTTCTTATCCCTTCTTCTTTCTTTGGGATTCCAATAATAATTAAATTCATAAGAATAATTTAATGAGGAAGATAAGAAACATAGTTGTTCTTGCCCTATAAAATGTAGCTTCTAATAACCATGTTCTTCATCCAAATTATATAAGACAACAACATAAAAGCTCAGTGTGTGACAGAAGTAAGAATAAGAAATTTCATTTAATATAAAGAACTCTCCGTTGAAGAAACTGACTACCAATTTAGGTCCACATCTTTTCTTTAATTTATAGTTTTAGAGAGTTACAACACAGAATTTGAGTGATTTGTGCCATGGTTATAAAACCACTATTGTGTTCCAAGAAGATTTGAACTCAGATCTTGACTTTGCAATAATATCTCTATTCCTAATGGATATATCTATCCATTGTACTACATTATTGGTACATGAAAGATCTTGATAAATGTTGGCTGTTTAATATTTTCTTCCTGTCTCAACATTGTTTTCATGATACCTCATGTTAAATATGATACTTTAAAAAAATAGAGACTTTCAAAATCTGTTATACTTACCTGTTCCCACCCCATTCCTTGCCCCCAGTATAAGAATCTTCTCTGATAAGTGACCATTCAGTCTCAATATTGAAAATCATATTGAAATTCACTCTATTTTTTTCAAGATTTGCCTAGTGCCTCTTTTTGAAAACATTTGTCATTCTTTTTTTTTACTATATCAGCCTTTTATTCATCAGTACTCCACTGATAAATGCCTTTTTAGTCATAATATTTACAAGTTGTGTTTTGTTTTGTTTTGTTTTGTTTTTTAGTATTTGGTGGTATAAATTGACTGATCTAGATGAATTACTAATTCATGAAATTGTGAAATTTGATAGGTACTCAATTCTTTGGGTACTATGACAGCAGTGAAAAGTGAGACAGCAATCACATTTTATTAAGATACAAGAATCATAGGGGCAAATACTACAGATAAGCAGCAAAAAAAAAAAAAAAAAAAGCAAAGAAAAGAGTGTTGGACAGGGATGGACTAGGTGATGAAAAGAAGGCAACATGAAGAAAAGAATGGGAAAGAGGAGAGGTACCAAAAATTGCTCAGATAGTATTCAGATATATGGGTCCAGATGGTGATAAAAGAATGATTGGGGGATTGCTGTTTCAGCTCCCATTTGTCTAGCGTTCATGGGCCAACAGACTGTTATCTGTGCTATCTTGGGATGGCAAACTTGTTGCTCAAACTTTAAAGTTAACATATCCGTGTCATCTCAAATTATTAGCACCATTTGGTGTTCACCATTTGATCTTACTGCAGATATCTGGAATTACTTCCTGCTAGTGTTATTTTTTACTGACTTATTATAAATTATACTGACCAGGGGCAACTAGCTGGCACAGTGGATAGAGTGCCTCAGTTATTAGTTGTGTGAATCTGAACTAGTCACTTCATCCCATTTGCCTCAGTTCCTCATTTGCAAAATAATCTGTAGAAGGAAATGGCAAACCCCTCCTGTATCTCTACCAAGAAAACCCCAAATGGGAATACATGACTGAAACAACTGAATGATAATACCAACTAGAAGGTAGGGGATGATGAGAGGGATCAAAACAAGATATAATTTTAACATATCAGGAGACCTAAATTCAATAGCTAAATATTCTTCTATTAGTCAACCAGTCAGACAACTAGCATTTTTTAAGACTGAAATATGTATCAAGAACACTCCTCTTGGGCTTCAGTTGCTTTCTAGCTATGGTCTCTGTTCCCCTACCAGTACAAAACTCAGGGTCTTTGGAAGCGATTATGTTGTTTAGTCATTTCAGTGGTGTCCAACTCTTTGTGACTTCATTTTACATTTTTCTTAACAGAGATACTGGATTTCCTTCTCCAGTTCATTTTACAGATGAGAAAACTGAGGCAAATAGAACTAAGTGCCCTGGATCACAAGGTAGTAAATGTCTGAGATTTGGTTTGAACTCACAAAGATGTCTTCCTCATTCCAAGCATCTGTACACTGTACCACCTAGCTGCCCTTGGAAGAAAAGATGAAAGTAAAATAAAATATTTTGTCATTCTACTTTCTTTCAGTTGACTGTTAACTTTATACAATCAGGCCCCGCAAATGACCATGTTCCTCTTTTCTTTCTTACTTTAAAGACAGGTAAAAGTACCTTTTTTGTTGTTGTCTGTAAGATTTTCCCTAAAACTTCAGTCCATTCTAAATATTATTCTTAAAGATTAGTGCTACTTTTCCACATATGCTTTTCTTCATGAATCCCTCCTTCCATTTTTGCATATGTCTTGTGCTCATGAGTGCACTTTTTGTAGCAACATGAATTTCTATGTTTCTCAATTTTTTTTCTTCACCAAGATCATTCATTATCAGAATTTCCTTTGACAATCTTCTAATTTTCTTGAGTTATATCATCTTTTAAAGTTTTATACCACAGGATCAAGTCTATATTTTGAAAATGGTTTTCCTAAAATACATGACTTTCCATTTCCAGTATTATCCATTTTGGTAATCATAGACTCTAAGATATTAGGGTCACTTTCTCTCAGTGAGTACTATCATTCCTGCTGCATCAACCAGTATTTCCTTTTCACTGAGAATAAGTCCAATGAAATAGTTTCTCCCACACTGTACACCTTCTAGGAGATGAAAATTTTACAATTAAATAAATAATTTCTTATCTACTTAAATGGCACAAAATTTTCAATATATGTTTAAGTAGGTAAGTTTCTTTCTTCTAAGCCCCCTCCCCCCCATCATTGCTGTGTCCTCTTCTTGTTGCTCAGCTTTTGCAGTATGTCCAATTCTGTTACTTCACTTGGGGCTTTCTTGGCAGATTCTGTAGTTGTTTGCCATTTTCTTCTCCAACTCACTTAAGAGGTGAGGAAACTGAGACAAACCATATTAAGTGACTCGCTTAGCATCAACTAGTAAGTTTCTGAGGCCAGATTTGAACTCAACAGTTTTTCTGACTCTCCATTCAAAGTTCTACACTAGTTATATCTTATTTCTATTTTAATTTTATGATTTGGATCAGAAAGCCATTTTCCATTTCTTCCATCTAGCAAAGCAGTCTGTAGAATACTCCCAACACTATCACTTCTCTAGAGAGGAAGGAGGAGGAGAGTAAGAAAGAAAGGATTTCTAGAGAAAGAGTGTTAACCCTCTTTACCCAGTTTAAATTCTTCACAATTGTTTTCCTGAGGAAAGGAGAAAAGGCAGAAAATTGAATGAAATACTATAAAATATGGCTCTTGTATTCATTGCTTATTCTCTTTGAAGAGAACTGTGACCTCATTTGCCAAATTTAAAATAACATTGAGATGTTCTTTTCTTGCTGCTATTTTTGAATATGCATCTCATCATTTAAAATGTATGTTTTAATCAAATCAGGCAAAGATTCTTTGGGTGATTAGCCCAGGATTTTTATTCCTTGAATCCTCTTGGCTGGTAACACTCAACTTTCCACCATCTTACATACTTCAGATACTGTTGATTTTCCAGTAATAATCTTTCCGACATTCCTGTTTATTTTAACTTGTTTGTGCGAAAGCTGACACCATACAATGATGAGAATCACATTTTAGCTTAAATGCTTAACAACTAATAGAGCTGCTAGCTAAAAGTCCTGATGATGCCAACTTTAATGTAATCAGTCATTTCAAAGAAGCTTTGCCTTGTTTTCTTAGGATAAGAAGCCAAACAAAAGTTAGGCAAGTCACATGTTCTTGTTTTGAAACAAGTAGTGGTCAAAAAAGACAGAGAAGTTGAAAATATATTTCTTAGGAAATATTTAAAAATGTGCATTCTTATATGCAAGTTTGGCTGAATTCCTGTGTACAATATATATTAAATATTGCTCCTCTGTTCGCATTGAAACCAGAAAAAAAAATTGAAACCTATCTACTGGAAGTTTTACAATAATATAAGTACAGTATCTGAGAAATTCTTGATTTATCCTTTCAGGGATTCTGTGATGATTTCATCTCCTAGAAGATGGAGGACATGGAAGCAAAATGTTTCACTCCAAAGAAGAAGAATTGTCTGGTGAGGTGGGAATGACAAAATCCTTTGGAGAAATAGTGACTCTGATATTTTAAAGTTTGTGATTTCCAAGGAAGGTGATACTAAGTTATTGAAGGAATGAAAATTGGAAACATCTTGTAACTGTTGACAGAGAACCCTACAGAGGATATAAGAGCCCTGTGATGTTTCCAACAGGTGTAATGTACCTTAAGTAGACATAGAAAAGACATTTTCTGCCAGCTTTCAAATTAAATTACTTTCCTTTCACTTCCAAGTATTGTTGACTTTGATCTCAAAGTCATTTTGAAATTTTGGGAATGACGTTTGCTACCCAGGGGCCACATTTATATCACTTCCTCCCAATGGAAAGTGAATACTTTACATTTCTTTCAGCATAGTATAATGATACTAAAATATACTAGGACAGTTGCCGTTTGGAAGCCAACATTGCACTTATGAAGTAGTTGCAGTCATTTGACTTTGGATTTGCTTTTCTTACTAAAATCCAAGGAAAACAATGTCCCACTCCCTCTACACACATATACTCATATACTTTGCTTCAGTGTTCAATGACCCCGATACATTTGATGTTGAGAGCACTTGCTCTAAAACCCTAAAAATACAAAACAGATATTTTCTGTGCCAACATTAGTTCGCATAGAAACAAATATCCCAACTTACCACGTGCTGAATTTCTTTGCAAGATACAGCATATTTTGCTCACTAAGGGGAAAAAAAAGGAGAGGAGGCAAGCAGGCTATTGTGTTGTAACAGTTATCTCCAAGTGAATGGAAGGAATTGCTTCCAAATGCAGTAACAGAATTACTGTAGATTAGTATAGCATTTGAGCTTTAGTGCAGAGGCAAAATTGTTTTCCTCTATTGCATGACCATGATCTTGAAAGTTTTCATTTTATTCCAATAATGGAAGTGCTTGATCACATACTGAGTCAGGTAAATCATAAAGGCAGCTCTTCAGCAATCCTGGGTGGCCATAGCGAATGGCAGTCAAAGACTACATTAACTGAGAGATTGTTTTCAAGCAATTCCACTGAATAAAATCTAACACGAGCTCATTGATTTGTATATAGTGGAAAAGGTTGTTTTTTTGTTTTTGTTTTTGTTTGTTTTTTTTTTTTTTTGTCATTGTCGTTGTTTTTTTGTTAACTGGGATAAAATAATGCAAGAGCAGCAAATGCACTTATCGCAGGTCCCCAAAAAGAAATCCAGATATTATTTCAGTGTATAGTCTTACAATACCTAGACACTTATAAGACTAAGTACAAAATGTCCAAATCTGAAATACTGGATATCAATTAAAGAAATGTGAACTCCAAGAAAAATTGTAATATTAAAAAACCTAGGATAAAAGAATGAGAGCTACAGACTTTGCAGGATCAATTACAATGGCACAGATGTAGCTGCTAATAATTTTTTTTAACATGAAACATGAAAGGGACTGCAATTTGGCATAGCACATTAAAAAGAAAACAACATTTGGATAAGGCTTTGAAGTAATGAGTCTCTTTCTTTTTGAAAGTACCCACTAAAATCAGGTAGCACCTTGTTTATGATGTCAACTAATTAGGGCTCAGTTTAGAGATCAGATAGAAGAATTAATTCACATTATCATCTCTCTATAAAAGTTTGATTGGGAAGAGATTGACATTTTTGTCCCAGCAAGACATTTAAAATTTGTGTAAAGGTGGGTGGAGCTAAAATTCCATTCACAATGCTATAAGGCTAATGAGATTCAACAGTGGCTTATTTGATTGATTTATTCCAAGTCAGAATTAATGCCAAAGAACTACAACAGGAATGTGCCTGAAAGCCATCCATCTAAGGACTACTCCAAATGTTAAAATTGAAAAGTAGGAAAAAAGATGGAGAGAATAATACTTCCACCCCATTCCCTCCCCACCATCTCCCAACACAGACAAGTCTTTAATCAAGGAATCCAAAATCAAGGCTATCAGTTTTGTAACTATTTTATTGGATACTGACTGGTCTTTGACTAGCCAGTATTTATATAGCATTTTAAGGTTTCTAAATGCTTTACATATTATCTCATTTGATCCTTACAACCACCTTGGAAGGGGTTAAAATAGATGTCATTATTTCTCTTATTTTACACCTGAGGAAACTGAGTCACAGAGAATTTAAATATCTTGCCCATGATTAAACAGCTGGTAGAAAAGGGAGAAGGGAGTAAGCACTATATAGGATCTACTATGTATTAGACCCTGAATTTAGTGTTTTTAATAAAGATTATATCATTTGATCCTCACAGCACCTCTGTAATTAGTGACTAGAGAGGGACTTTGAACTCAGGCCTTCCTGACTATGAAAATTGCTCTCTATATAGATGCTACATTATATACAGATGCTACTACTCTATATATATACTACCCTGATAATGCTATTGAGACCCTTGATCCTCTACTTCTATTCTTCCCCATCAATAAATACAAGGCTCAGATTTTTCAATGGTATGAATACATTTTTCTTCATATGCTCCCACACTGTGATCCAGTCCTCCTTAGAACCTATCATGTGGCTAGTAGGAGGATGACTCTCTTGCCCTAGAACAAAACAAAGGCTTCTAGACCATATAGCGCTAAAAACATTCCTCTTTAACTAGGTACTCTAAGCATCTGAGATATGAAATCATAAAGATTTCAAAAAGATAGTATTCTATCTATTCCTTTGACTATCTGTGAAGTTTGTACTATTGGATTTCATCTCCAAATGTCATATTTTTCTCTATAAAATGGGGTAGTCAAATGGATTCCTGTTTTAATGAATGGGGATTGATGATTTCAGAAAATTAATTTCCAAAAGATGTTTGCTAAGCCTCAAGGCCTGGTTAGCACAAAACTTTACCACATCTGCTACTATCTTCTTCCTTCTGGTAAACATAATGGTATCATTTGGAATTATGGGATTATAGTGGTTTTCATGAAGGAGATATAGATATAGTAGGAAAAGCATCATGAAATGGGAGAGAGAAAGAAAGAGAGAGAGAGAGAGAGAGAGAGAGAGAGAGAAAGAGAGAGACAGAGACAGAGAGAGAGAGAGAGAGACAGAGACAGAGACAGAGAGAGAGAGAGAGAGAGAGAGAGAGAGAGAATCTTAGAATGAAGAAAGACTAGGTTCAGGTCCTTCATCTGACACATTCTGGCTCACAGTAGTTTGCTGGTAAATGTTTAACAACCAGTTTCCCCACCAAAAAAAAAAAAAAAATAGATGAACAATTATAAGAGTTTAATACACATCATCAATAATTTTTTTCATATCAAGATATCATATCAAGAGTGCAGATGATCTGCAAAACAACAAATCAATATTGTTCTGTAAGGAACGACCAGCAGGATGAATACAGAGAGGACTGGCGAGACTTACATGAACTGATGCTGAGTGAAATGAGCAGAACCAGGAGATCATTATATACCTCAACAACGATACTGTTTGAGGATGTATTCTGATGGAAGTGGACCTCTTTGATAAAGAGAGCCTTAATTGATCAAAGATGGACAGAAGCAGCTACACCCAGAGAAAGAACACTGGAAATGAATATAAACTGCTTGCATTTTTGTTTTTCTTCCCGGGTTATTTATACCTTCTGAATTCAATTCTCCCTGTGCAACAAGAAAACTGTTTGGTTCTGCACACATATATTGTATCTAGGATATACTGCAACCCATTCAACATGTAAAGGACTGCTTGCCATCTGGGGGAAGGGGTGGAGGGAGAGAGGGGAAAAATCGGAACAGAAGTGAATGCAAGGGATAATGCTGTAAAAAATTACCCTGGCATACGTTCTATCAATAAAAAATTATTAAAAAAAAAAAAAACAACAACAACAACAAATCAAGTTTTGATTTGTAGAGTTTGCTAATTTCTGAAATGTAAATGCTCATGTAAAATGGCAAAAGAAGCACCTCACTGGTAGCTCCTTCAATGAAAAAATCACTGATCTAATGAAACAACAACATAGCAAACTTCCATCCCTTATGTGAGTGAGTAGATCCAATATAAATACCTGAATATATCCCTACTAAGATTGGCTCAACTCAATTAAAGTTTAATTCCTACTTGTAGTATAATCGATGATCTCATAAAATCAGGCTGATGATATCTTTTTGACAAGCTTTCTGGTGGGAATGAAGATATTTCTCTTTTTTTGCCTGGATCAGAGTCTTCCAGAAATAAATAAGTTGAAGTAATTTCATTCACTGAAGCTGAAACCAAAGGGGCAAAAAAATTCCATAAGCAGGACTAACCTCAACCATTCTGAAATTTCAGAATGATGTCTGAATGTTTGAACTTGATTTAGAAGCCAAAGGCTTTACTTGTCACACACGTTTGTCTACATGGTAGAATGGAATTGTTTTTTCAAAAGGACAAAGGATGTGGAGAAATATTAGATAGTAGATCTATAATGAATTATTTATAGGTTACTCATTAACCAGTAATGTAAATGCCTTAAAAGAAATATGGAAAAGAGGTTTTTTGGGAAGCCTTGAATTTCCTAATTGAAAACAAGGGCATTTTAAGCAACTTAAACAGTTGTATATATCAAAAGCAGAGTCCCAACACACTCAAAAAACCCAGATATTCAATTCAAATAAATTCAGCAATTACTTATTAAATACATATAATGTGCTAGAGTAGAGGCGGTGTGTTGCAAAGAATTATAGAGTGACCATGAATCCAGAAGACCCTAGTTAAAATTTTCTGTTACTAGTTTAAAAATTCTGATTCATATTACTAGGCATTTAACATTTCAGTGACTCAAGTGTCTATAAGATTAGAAGATATTAAAAAATTCCCAGTCTGTATTAATATAGGGAGTTTCTATACTGGAATTTCCAAACTAATAAAATCACTTGCATAATACCATGTGCAAGTCACACTGTTTTAGGAGTAAGGAATATAAATGTGAAAAAGGAATAACCAACTTCTCCAAAGGAGTTTTTGCAAGAGAGGATAATGCACATTGCCAAGCATGATACCAGGTCAGGAGTGAGAAGTGCAAAGGAAAAATCTGGGAAAAAAATGCTCTGAACAAATTTTGAGATGGAAGAGAACATTGTTAGGGAAGGTTTTGAGGAAGAGATTGAATGCTAATTGGGTCTAAAAAGAAGAAAAGCATTTTAACTAGAAGAAATTAGGATAGAATACATTCCATTTGAGTCACAGGATCACACACTTACACTGAACAGGGACCTTAGCAATCATCTAGTCCAAGCCTTTCATTATATAGATGTGTCATTAGCTGTCCTTTATTCTGGAAGGGATCCATAACATCAGAGAGTGATGCCATGACATGCAAGTGAACTGGATTTAAGTGAGGGAGGGTTGTGCAAGGTCACCTGTCTCATTTTCCCCTTTATGACCATCTGGGTCCAGCAAACAAGCAGCAAGCATTTATTTATTTATTTTATTATTATTTTTTAAAATAACTTTTTATTGACAGAACCCATGCCAGGGTAATTTTTTACAACATGATCCCTTGCACTCACTTCTGTTCTGATTTTTCCCTCCCTCCCTCTACCCCCTCCCCCAGAGAGCGAGCAGTCCTTTACATGTTAAATAGGTTACAGTATATCCTAGATACAATATATGTGTGCAGAACCGTTCTCTTGTTGCACAGGGAGAATTGGATTCAGAAGGTAGAAATAACCCGGGAAGAAAAACAAAAATGCAAGCAGTTTATATTCATTTCCCAGTGTTCTTTCTTTGGATGTAGCAGCTTCTGTCCATCCTTGATCAATTGAAACTGAGTTAGATCTTCTATTTGTTGAAGAAATCCACTTCCATCAGAATACATCCTCAAACAGTATCGTTGTTGAAGTGTATAATGATCTCCTGGTTCTGCTCATTTCACTTAGCATCAGTTCATGTACGTCTCGCCAATCCTCTCTGTATTCATCCTGCAGCAAGCATTTATTAAACACCCACTATTGTGCAGGCAATGGGGCCCAGAAAAATGAATCATCTTGTCCAAGGTCCCACAGGGAATAAAACCTCTTGCTCTAAGTCTGGCATTGTACCATACTGTCTCCCAGTTCAATAATCCACCTAACACTTATGAATCACCTATCAAATATAAAGATGGTGGCTAAATATTGGGGTCATAAAGAGAAAAAACATCCTTACACTGGAAGAAGCTTACAATAGTCTTCAAAGACTGAACTTTGGAAAGGAGTTGAATGAAAACATGATAGCAGTTTCTGGTGAAGATCTGGAACAATAAGCAGTGAGACAGATAAAGCTAATCTTCTGATGCTTTTCCCTCTTTCTTAACTTGTTCTCAGAATCCACATTTCTAGAGAGCTTCATGGATACAAATCACTTTTCACATATATTATAACATACCTTAAAACGATCCTGTGATGTCAGTCATCCAACAAGTCTTTATTAAGTGTCTACTATCTATTAAGCACTTTTTGAAGCACTGGGGATATAAAGAAAAGTAATAGACAATTTTCTCAAGAAATTCAGTGTCTAATGAAGAAGGAAATTACTAACTGCCTACTATCTGCCAGGTATTGGACTAAGCATTTTATAAAAACTGACCTTAGTTGATCCACACAATAATGCTAGGAGGTAGGTACTATTATTATTCACATAATACAGTTGAAGGAACTGAGGCAAACAGAGATTAAAGTGATTTAACAGAGATTAAAGGAGTTGACTAATCACTCAAACACTTAATAAGCATCTACTATGAGTCAGGCACTATACAAGTGCTGGGTCAACACAGCTAGTAAGTGTTCAAGGATAGACTTGACTCCAAGCCCAGTGTACTATCTACGTGTCACCTAGCAACGTGCAAATAACTGTGTACAAATAAGCTATCTACAGGATAAATAATAATCAACAAAGAGAAGGCACTAGAATTAAGGAGAAATTTAGCTGCAACAAAAAGAAAGCTAGTTTCTCTAGGAAGAAAAAAGGTTTGTAAGCAGTATAATGATTTATATTCCCATTTTATATAGATGAAGATCCTGAAATTTAGGGAGGTTAAGTGATTTGTTCACTGTGAAGTCAGTAGTAAATGGCTCTAATCCAAGTCTTCTGCTGGCTTCATGAATTCTTTTTCTTAGACCACAGTGCTTGTTTTCTTTTGTAAGAGTAATATATTTTTATTTAAAATAACTAGCACATTTTATTTCAGCAACTACTGCGTGCTTTTCAGCAAAGTGAGCATCAGATGAAGCATAAAGTTTAAGTGAAACACTGAAACATACTTAGAACAAGAATAATCAATATATGTCAATTCATTGTGAAAGGAAAAGTTTATTGCTGGACATTGTCATCTAATACTCTGGCACTTTCCAGGCCTTGCAATCTGCCTCATGGTTATACCCTTAGAATTCCTGGGCCTTTCTATCAATCCTGACACTTAATTCTTTCATATGTGTTGTCTCTCCAAATTAGAGTGTAAATGCCTTGGGATCAGGGACTGTCTTTTTCCCTTTATAATTCTTATCCCAGTACTTAGTGTAATGCTCAATATATGCTTTTGTGTTCATTTAATCATTCATTTGGTATCATATTTATAAAGGAAATAAGCACCTTTTGCTTCTTTAAGTGGCAATGTTTCAGGTTTGGATTATCAAGGTTTTTATTTAAGTAACAAGAAAATGCTTGATTAAATTTTCTTTGACTTTTTATCTTGAACAAGATTGTAATATTACTTGGCAGGATTTCTTCTTATGAGACACAACAGAATGAAGAATTGGAACCTCCAGGAGAATTGAAAATTTAAAGGGAGATCCCAGATGGCAGTTGTGCAATCTGTGAATGCAAGGAACAGTGGAAGGATCAGTTGATAATGAGTGGGATAAATGAGTGGGGAACATGGGAATCAGGAAATGGATCTGGGAGTAGAACATGGCTCAGTCAGACCAGACCCTATTCAAAAAGAATGGATTAGTTAAAAGGCAAGGTCAAGTGACATTGCCTATTCAGGATATTCAGGAGCCAGAGGGAGAAGCACTTCAATGGAACTCTACACCAAGATAAACAAGTAGTATTTTCATCAAAGGATATGATAGACCTTGAAGAGAGAAAGAGGAAGTAGATAACAGGATAATGAGAGAGGTCACTGAGAAATAAAAGAATGGTGATAAGGGGCACCAACTATCTGGATATCTACTGCAGCCCTCTCTACCAAAGGCAGAATAGCTAATAAGCTTTTGCTTTATGTTAATGATAAATTCTTCCTTCAAAAGATGAAGACAATATTTTTCTAGATCTGATTCTTACCCATAAGCAAGGACAAGTTACTGAAAAGAAAAGGATGGGGAAGCTAGGGAGTTACCACTCCAACCTCAAATTCATAAGAGAAAGAAAGATGGACATGTTCAATGTACACATTTGATATTAGGAGAAGAGATTGCAAAGTGTTTAAAGAAAGCAGATTTAGGAATACATGGACGAAAATTCTGCTGAGAAGGACAATTTACTGAGAAGAATGAGATTCTGAAGATAAAAATAAATATAAAGCTGCAGAAGAATAAATAATAATAAAATAATACTTTAAGGTTTGTAAAATGCTTTATAAATATCTCATTTTATGTTCACAAAAACATTGGGAGGTAGATGTTGTTATTATTTCCTTTTTTTAAATGAGGAAAATGGATGCTAAATGATTTGCTCAAGTCCACATAATTAATACGTATCTCAGGCGATTCAAATCTGGGGTCAGACATTAGCAGTGTGACTATAGGCAAGTCACTTAACCTCTGCTTACCTAGTTTTCCTCAACTGTAAGATGGAGATAAAAATAGCTTGTACCTCCCAGAGTGCTTATGGGGATCATGTAAGATAATAATTGCAAA
The DNA here is from genome assembly GCF_016432865.1 of Antechinus flavipes. Lineage (NCBI taxonomy): Eukaryota > Metazoa > Chordata > Mammalia > Dasyuromorphia > Dasyuridae > Antechinus > Antechinus flavipes. The sequence continues at coordinate 575,944,357 of NC_067398.1, read as the reverse complement.
TCCCTTAGCACAGTGCCTAGCATATATTGAGCATTAATACAAATGTTAGCTCTCATTATTATTAGAATGTTGGTCTCCCTCAACACTCTATCCACTGTGCTACCTAACTCAAGCATCATATGGCCCTTTAAATTCTGCAAAGATCTTTTAAATATATCATCTCAATTGAATTTCACAATAGTCCAATGAAATAGTATAGAAAAATTAAACCTAATTTAAAGTAAATTATACCAAATTTATAGATAAGGAAATTAAAGTTCAGAAAGACTGATAGTCACATAATTAAAAAGGACTGGAAGCAAAAATATGAATAGCTCCAAGTCTCATGCTTTGTTCACTTTACCACATTTAGGATTTTGAAAAAAATCATCAGACCTCCATAGGTGACTCATTTATTAACTTTTATTTTTACAATGCATGGACAAAAGATGGAGAAAAAAGTAATAAGGAATACTAATGGGAAGAAGATGAAAGGAGATGTATGCATGTAATGTATATATGTATATGTGCATGTAAATATATGTAATTGTGAAAATAAATATGTACATATATATACACATATAACATATACATACATATAAAAATATGCCTGCGCTTAACTGAAGCCTGTATGGGAGAGGTGCAGGGGATGAAGGGGAGAAAAATAAAGTAAAAAGCACATAACAGAGAAGAAAAAATAACCTACAAGGAAGCAAAGAAGAGATAGATGGACACTCATGAATATAATTTCTTCTACTATTATATATGCTTTCTTGAAACGGAAATTTATTGTAACATATTTTGAATCCTCCATAATATTCTGCTAGGCACATGACAATTTTTTGTTTGTTTGTTTTTAATTTTCCTTTTCTTTCTTTTTCTTTTTTTTCTTATTCTGTACTTAGTTTTAAATATTTTTTTTAAGAAAAAAAAAGAAAGAAGTGGAGCAGGAGGAGTACATTTTACAAAGGAATATATTAAGACAGAAGTTAAGTTTCTTTCCCAGGGTCATACAGCTAGTGAGTATTTAAAGCTGGATTTGAACTCAGCTTTTTCTAAAGCCAAGTTCACAGTTCCACCTACTATACTACGTAATTGTCTGCAATAAGTAATGCATATTGTTCAAAAAGTGGAAGACAATAGTCTTTGGCCTGCTCAAATCACATTTGGAGAAATACGTTTACTTCACAATTTATAAGAAAATTGAGAACATTCAGAGGAATGAAATCAAATGTGCAAAGAGCTATACAATCAAGACATATGATGATGGACTGAATAAATGAACTTGTGTTTTACATGAGGAAGGAGTATAACAGCTAGTTTTCAGCAGAAGTCTGGTAAATGTTTAACAACTAACTCAAAAAATAATGTATTCAAAATATACTTTTTTAGTTTAATGTGATCTATTAATATTTTCTCCATTCTTATTCTTATTCTTATTCTTAAATCTAGACAATCACCAAAACAATCACTCCAGCCTTGATTGGTAGTTTTTGGCAATTTCTGAGTCTCAAGAGCTCTCAAGAGCTGTTTCAAGCAGGCTCCTGAACTCCAGTGTGACTTTAGGTATTTCAAATATTTTTCCATAACAGGTTTGTTTTGCTTGTACTCAGAAGACTTAGGAGCAATAGTTAGAAGCAATGGATAGAAGTTAAAGAGAGGAAGATTTAGATTTGAAATATGGAAATTTTTCCTCTCTGATAGAACTACCTAAAAGGAGAATGGGCTTCCTCTTCTGGAGCAGAGGCTTCCTCGGTGCTGACAATGATAAAATAAAGACTGAAAAAGACTTGTTGGGTTTGCTTCAGAGACGATTCTATTTCAAGTAAAAGTTGGAGAGGGTGGTGTCTAAAGTTTTGCCAGCTCAAATTCTATGACTGAGTGAAGAGCAGAAACTTCTAGATCAGCTCTGCACTGATTTCTTCAAAAAAAGAAAAAAAACCAAAAACAAAAACCATGACATTTTGTCAAAGGAGATTGTGATTATCTTCTCCTTATTTCAGTTATTCAGAGTTGAATTTGTTACCATAATAGATGATGACATATCAATCTTCCCTAAAATATCAGCTTATCTGGAGGCATACTTGATTTGGAACAATTAACAATGCTCTGTAGGAAAGCAAGCACTTTGTTTTTTCTTTAATTTGGTACTAATATTTGAAATAGGTGTGAACACAGCAGCAGCAAAGAGAAAATCACACAAATAACTTATTTTAATGACTTACAGCTATGCAAAGTACTTCAGATTCCAAAAGAAAATAAATATAATTTTCTGGGCTGCTGACAACCTCCACTGATAAACTGATATTTCCTTCAAGCAGAAAAAAATAAGATAAGTAGTGCTTAGAACAAGGCAAACACACATGAGAAATTTTAGGTGAACAGGTGATACAGTTATTATTAGATGTGTTTCTTGTTTACAACTAGGCCACATATGGAGCCTGGGCATGTAGTTCTAGAACAAACTTCAGAAACAAATTATATTGATGTGTTTAAGAACTTGGAACTCTGGTAAAACTTTTGAAACCTAAGTAGAGTTGGTCCAGGTTATATGAACATATCAACCTTCTCTTATCATGAATTAGATATGTAATAATCCCTCTGAGATCTACCAAATAGGAACACAATTCTTTTTTATTTTTTTGCTTAAGCAATTGGGGTCAAGTGACTTGCCCAGTGTCACACAGCTAGGAAATGTTAAGTGTCTGAGACAAGATTTGAACTCAAATTCTCCTAACTTCAAGGCCAGTGCTCTGTCCACTGCACCACCTACCTGCCTCTAGGAACACAATCCTAAAGTTCATGGGCTCTCACCTTGTATTTACCTTGAATTGTAATCAAGTAACCACAAAAATGGTATCATCAGAAGAACTAACTAAACTTTACTCACCACATCCCCACCTCAGGAATCTGGGACATCCTCTCCTACAAAGGCAGTGGGGAAAATGAGCAGAAATGTAGATTATGTATAGTAAGGCACAGATATAGCCAACGTGTGTGAGCAAGGCAACCTAAGCTTTTATTATTACAGGATTTTGATGTCCTTTCTTCTAATGTGCTTTCTAGAGCCCCACATTGGGCGCCAAAATGTAGTATGCTTTCTAGAGCCCCTATGGTGGGGTGCCAAAATATACCATCCGAATTAGCTCTCTGGAGGACTTGGTCCTAGTGGAGGAATGAAGGAGGCAGGAAACTCATGAGGATGGACAAAGATGGAGTCCATTTATTTCAAGTACTCTCAGCCCTTAAATATCTTAGGATTACATCACTATAGCACACAGAGCATGTGCCAACTATAGAACCATTACATCACTATAACACAGTGGACATGTGCTAACTAAAAGCACCCTGCTATTGATATGTAAATTCCTCTTACTGTGAGTATCCCTTGAGTCAAGTAACACAAGTGGTCACACCCTCCCTTACTTCTGAGGAAGGCTGGAAGCCTTTAGGGGAGATGAGGAGCCAAACCAGACATTGTCAGCAGGTTTCCTCTTGGCTGAAGGGTCTTATACCTTACCCAGAGTTCCCCCACTATCTGTAGCCCTCTATACTTTCTCTTCTTATGGTATCCTCAAGCTTTTTCCCCTGGGCTCAGAATATCTAGTGGGGAGTTCACTCATCTGGGCTCCCTAGGTCTTCCTAGCTGCTCTTTACAACTCAGCTCCCAAATGGGAGTCTTTGAATCCAAAACAGTCTTTTTTCTCTGTGACCAGGTGCTTCACACTCCCTAGAGCTACTTCTGCTGATTCTCTTTCATTGTCATTTGCTCTGGATGGTGAATCCAACTCTGTGAGTGACCACACTGCATAATTCTATAGCTATATAGGAAGGAACTAGGGAAAAGACTGGAAATCTTCTCTCCATTTCACCCTCCAATTACCATCTGGAAGAGGTGCAAAAATAATACCACAAAGCTATTTTTTTTTTTTTGCCTTAATTTCAAGGACTGTGCAAGGACCAGAAAGTTTGATTTTTTAAAGGACCCCAAGACCATGACCAATCATTTACCAGCCAATGGCAAGCTGTCATTATAATTTTCTGAAGAAAAACAATTATTTTTTCAAAAGAGAAAAGAATTTCAGTATAGACAGATCATGGCACTTTTTTTTTTAATCACACTAATACCTTATTGTTAAGGGACAGGTCAATATCTCCCTCTGCTTTTTGTGATTACATCAATTGAGTGAGCATCATAGGAAGAATGTCAACTTTTCCCCTCTCCCCTTAAGTACCAATATATATATGTTACATACTTATTAAGTACACAGTGTTATATTGGGGCTAAAAAAGTTGCAAAAAAACCAAAAAAGGACCCTCAGAGGCTAAGCCAGACCTAAATAGAATTCTCTAAATTACCCTAAACAAGTGGTCATCCAGACTCTTCTTCAAGACCTCTACTATCACTTGAAGGAGTCTATTTTATACAACTTCACAAAGAAGTTTTTTCTTGACACCAATCAGAAATCTCTGTTTCTCAGCCATCTCTGCTCATTAGTACAATGATTCTGAAATGAAGCAAAACAAGTCTAAAGTATCAGTCATTCAAATATTTTATTAACTCATTCACTCAACAAACACTTATAACTTCCTGCTTTGTGCAGAGAAATCAGTCAATGAGCATTTATGAAGGCCTACTATTTGCAAGACATTGTGCTAAGGGTCGGGGATAGAGAAAGAAAAGAAACAGTCCTTATCCTCAAGGAGTTCGCAGTTTAATGGAAGTGCCAATATGAAGAAAATTACAAACAAGTATTTTGCTATTATTGTTCAGTAATGTTCAGTCAAGTCCAACTCTTCATGACCCTGTTTGAGGTTTTCTTGGCAAAGAAACTAGAGTGGTTTTTGTCATTTTCTTCTCCAGCTCATTTTATAGATGAGGAAATTGAGGTAAACAGGGTTAAGGCACTTTCTTAGGGTCATACAGCTAATGAAAAAAAGGCCCCATCACCAAAAAACCTACACAAAGAGGGAGAATTCAAAGCTTTGTACCTTCCACGACACATCCAAGCAAAATCAGTAAACTCTATCCCGACCCAACTATATCATTGTGATGTCTATACTCAAAAGAGATCCAAGTAGAAAGTGATTTTATATGTATGCACAAGAAATACTTCCAGAAGCCTTTTTGTAATAGCAAAAAACAGTATTAATCAAGGAATACCTGAATAAATTGTGGTATATTAAAGTAATGGAATACTATTATGCTATAAAAAATGAGGAAATAGATATTTTCAGACATAGGGAAAAACTTGTCTAACTGATAAAGAGTGAGGTGTAAAGAACCAGGAAAATAATTTATGCCATAATACCAATCTTATAAATATGAGCAATTTAAAATAATTTTATGAACTTATGAAGAATTAAATGAACAGAACCAGGAGAATAATTTATCTAATGACAAAAGCAATGGAAAAAAATAAACAACTCTGAAAACTGTAAGAACTATGATTTATGTAATGATTCCACAGGGCTGATGATATATCATGCTATTTATCTCCTGACAAAGAGATGATAAATTCACATACATACACATACGCATGAACTTACACAGGAATATATATGTATATACACATTGTTGTTGTAATTTCAGTCATATGCCACTCTTTATGATTCTATTTGGGATTTTCTTGGCAAAGATACTGGAGCCATTTCTTTCTCCAGTTCATTTTACAGATGAGGAAACTGAGGCAAAGAAGGTTAATTGACTTACCTAGGGTTACACAGATAATAAGTATTTGAGGCTAGATTTGAACTCAGGAAGATGAGTTTCCCTGATTGCAAAGTTAGTGCTCTAGCCACTGCACCACCTAACTACCTAGGTCTTCTATTACCCATTAATAACTTAAGAGCACAGAGGGCTGTTGAGGAATCAGAAAGTCCAAGGGACTTACCCAAGATTATACAGGTAATAATTTTTTTTTTTTTTTTTTTTGCTGAGGCAATTGGGGTGAAGTGACTTGCCCAGCTAAGAAATGTTAAGTGTCTGAGGTCAGATTTGAACTTAGGTCCTTCTGACTTCAGGGCTGGTTCTCTATCCACTGTGCCACCTAGCTACCCCCTATACCTAATAATTGTGAAAGGTGGTATCTGAATTCAGGCCTTTCTGATCTCAGGTCTAGCACTCTATATCCTGTATTATGCAGCTTGCTGTTAAAGCTCATTTTGTTACCTTAAATCCATTTCATTCTTTAAAGGATATTGAACCCCAAGAAGGATTCTCTTCTTCATATCCTCATTTAATTTTATTTCCCCTTTTCTTACATGTTTATTATATTCCATTTTATATTATAGTTATATATGCCCATGTACTTGAAGAACACACAAGGTCACAAACTTCAATGATATTCACAATCTTTGGATCCTCTCAGCTGCAGGGAAGGCATTTTGTGTCTGAGAGCTAAACTTGCCTATGTGTATTATCTTATTCTATTAAATTGCTTGCTCCTTGAAATGACCTGCTTCCTGTGAGATGGTACAACAGACAGAGATGTATTTCAGAAAGATCTGAGTTCAAAGTCAACTTTTGACATATACTTGCTCTCTGATCCTGGATCAATCATTTAACCTTGATCAGCTTTAGTTTGTCCATTTTCAAAATGAAGATAATAGCACCTCTGTCCTCTCCCACAATTATAGTAAGAATCAAATGATAGTATTTTAAAACTCTCTGCATACCATAAAGATCTATATAAATGTTCACTTTTATTATTCTTATCATTGATAGCAGAAATCATTGCTTTTCTATTATTATCCACAGAACTTAGCAGTGCTTTGTATACAGAAAAAGCTTAATAAATGCTTTTACACTCATTCATGCAGTGTCTTGAGCTTAGTAGACACTTAAGAAATGTTTGTCTAATTAATAATCATAGCATTTATGAATCACCTAAAACATGGATACAACCTTTAAGTAGAGTTGAGCATTTCTATTTAGGTTCCTGCCAATCCCCCTCTCTATTTTTCTTTACTAATATTCAAGTCAAGCATCTTTTCTTCTTGCCTGGAAGCAGGTGCACTCCCACTTTTTAATTGGGTAGCAGGACTGCTTTTAGTATGAGCAGTGCAGGCTGCTGGCAGCTTGAGATGTGCTAAATCCAATCAAGCCACCCCTGAGCAGCAGAAGAAGCAGGCATTTCTTCTACCCACTCATTACTTGTGAAACCTGAATTTTTTCCCCAGGTAACAAGTGTTTCAATTTTTAATTCTTTTTTTTTTTTTTTTTAATTCACCAGGTGAAGTTGAAGGAATTGGGTTGTTTTTAGACACTTTCTTTAGAAATAAAACCATCATGATGTTTCCTTGATTGGTTTGTCCTTGCTGAGAAATGTCATGCCTCCTTATATGACTGATGTTCCTAGATGGGATCCTAGAAGAAATTTCTAGGGAGTTCAGAATTTTCTTCAAAATGACAAGATGGCTGGCAAAAAATCTTGAATTCCCTTTTTTTTACTCCTAGTAGTCAGTCAACTACCATTTATTAAATACCTAGCATATGCCAGGAACTGTACTAAACACAGGAATGCTCCTGCGATGGATTTCTTTTCCAAAAGTGAGAAACAGCTTATTTGTAATTTCAAAGGCTGGACTGAGGGTCTATGATATTTTCAATTAATAATTTTCCTCTAGAATTTGGGCATTTAATAATAGCTGATATTAAACAGCTTTTTAAGATTAGAAAAGTGATTTCCAAATATTATTTCATTTGATCCTCATGTAATCCTGGGAGGTAGATACTATTATTATTCCTATTTTACAGATTTTGGAACTAAGGGAGGCAGAGAGTAAGTGATTTACGCAGGTTATCTAAAAAATGGTGGAGAGGAATTTTCCTTCAAGTTTCAAGTAAAACCAACTTTCTATAGGAAACCTTTTTGAATCTCAGTTCTATTGCCTTTCCTCCACTGATTATCTCTAATTTATCCTGTCCATATATTGTTTGCACATTGATATTTCTGTGTTGTCGCCTCCATAAGACTGTGAAATCCCTGAGAGCAGAGACTGTATTTTATGTTTTTGTATCCTCAGCACTTGGCACAATGCCTGGCTCATAGTAGGTGCTAAATAAATAAAAATATGACTGCTACAATTGAGTCTGACACTGGATTTAAATTTGTGTCTACTTGACTCCAGGTTCGTCATTTTTTTCAGTGCACTACTTAGCTGCCTTTTGTATTTAGAAATGTGAGGTCAAGGATTTTTTTTTTTTGAGGCTTCTTTCTTCCAAGATAAATAAAAGAATGAGGTTTTTTTTTGTGAACTGTCATCCCAGACAAATACCAGATAATTTTAGCCCATATTTATATAAAGATTTTCTCTTAAAAAAACTCATGGGATAAAAATTACATGAATTTTTGCTTACTGAAAAAATTCCAGCTAATTTACTGCAATTTTAGGAAATGAATGACATACATCAAGTGAAGGAGCATCAGCCTTAGAGTCAAGAACTAAGTCCATATCTCATTTAAAATACTTACTAGCTGCATGTCACTTAGTATGTCTGTCTTAGTTTTCTCAGTTGTAAAATGGAGATAATAAATAATACTTATTTCTTAGCATTCATGTAAGGATAAAAGGAAATGATATTTATAAAGTGCTTAGCATCATATCTGGAATCTAGTCGGTACTTAATAAATGCATTTTTCCATTTCTTCTTCCCTGTCTCTGGACACCACTAGCTACCTGACCACAGGCAAGTCACAACTTTTCAGTGACCCCGGGGAAAGTCTTTGGAAGTATAGTTATAGTTGAATTGCTCAATTGCATCAGTAGAAGTGAATTTCCACATTGGGAATTCCTTATAATGATGAAATCATGAGTTAAGATTTATCTCCCTAAGAGACTAACTCTCTTGAAAACCCCTTGTTCCATGTCTCCAGCTCTGATTTTTCTCTTGAATTCTATTCCTATATCTTCCAATACCTATTAGACATTTCCATTTGTATTTTCCAGTATTTTCCATAATTAACAAATTTGCAACCAAATTTATCATCTTTCTAAAAAAAAGATTGCATCTCCTGACCATTCTCCCTCCTCCCATCTGTTATCCTTGACTCCCTCTCTATTTCCAATTATTCTTGAGTATCTACCCATTCTTCCTTCTCAAGATATCTGGCATATATCCCATCTTGTCCATTTCCCCATTAAATCCAAGTTCAAAATGATTATTGATTATTTCAAAAGCCTCTGACCCTAACTTCTGCCCCTTAAAATCTATTTTATATAACAATACCACTGACAGAATAAACTTCCTTAATTATCACATTAATAATGAGATTTCTCACTATGTATACCCAGGCTGTGCTGGTGATAAATGATTAACAATTGACTCTCCAAGAGGAAAAAAGTACATTCAAAACACTTTCAAGTTTAATCTGTATTTTTAATAAATTCTCCTATTCCTTTCTCATCTAATAATTGACAAAATAACCCCTGATTTAAAACATTTGTTGATTTCCAAGATATAAATGCTCACACTGAAAAAATTTAACCATCAGCTCTTGAGAGCCGGTCAGAGTCAATTCCAGCATACTCCTGCCTAGAGGGTAATGTTTAAATATTTAGTGTGGCCTTCAAGGTTCTGACTCCAATTTAATGCTCCAATTTTGATTTGTAGAATATCCCATCATGACTCTTCAATCCCAGTTAAGATAATATGTTTAGTACCCTGAGCTCACCTTGCCTTTAGGCCCTTTATTCAAATCACTTATATGGAATGCCATCTCTCTCCAAACTACATATCTAAATCCTACTTTTTCTATGTATTCAATATTCAGATAAGATTTGAAATAGAAATTTAGAAACTTAGAAACAAGAGTTAAAAATGTCTTTTATCCATCCTCCTAAGAGGTTAAAGTAAGATTTTAGAAATCAGAAACTCTTACCTTATAGTTCTATTAATGACTCATTTGCAGGTGGAAGGGCAAGTCACCAGCTATTTGTAACTCATATTCTTTCTCTTGCCAACATAAGTTGTTATTCATCTAATATCTGACTGCTATAATACCATAATCTGATGATTATCATGGATTCAGCCTAAGGTTCAATATAGTTTTACACCTTAAAGAAATTTGAAATCTCACAATTTGTCCTTTTTATTCCTGTGAAAATAAAACCATCATTCCTTGAGATAAAATGTTGTGGTGTAATAGACACCAGACTTCAAGTCTGGAGAAGGCATAGAGGACAAATGTCAGTTCTGATTTTAATGCTTATTAACTGTATTATCATGGGCAACTTAATGAATCACTCTAAGCTTTAGCTTCCTTACTCAAATAGCATTTATTTAGACTAGCTGTATTTAAGTTACTATGCTACTATCTGGAACTACAAAGACAAAAATGAAACAATACTGTCCTTTTAGAGTTTTTGTAGGGAAGGAAAGTGATATGTGTACAAAGAGAAATAAATAATAAAGATATTTTTAAAGAAGGGCAAAACTATCAATAGTTGACAAAATCAGGAAAGGTCTTGTAGACAAAGTTGTCCCTGAATTACTCCTTGAGGGATTACACAAGGTAAGAAGGAGGAGTAAGGATGTTCCCAATAGAGGTCCTGTTGGCAACCAAAGAACAGAAGTGACTGAGTAGCAACCTAAAGATGAATATGTACAGGAAATATTTTTCTTAGGCAGGACATGGTCTGAAGAACTTGCATAGGGCTGCTAAGTGGTCTAGGCTTGTAGCAATCAAGGCAAGGGACCAACCAGTGTTACTGCCAAACAATGTGCTTGATTGAGCCCAGTAGCTGATCGACTTTTCCAGTGAAGATATGGTCTTATCTAATGAGCCAATGGAGCTAAGCAAAGTAAATGCTCATCTATTGTCAATGACAGGTTATGAAATAGATTTAATAGAAACTTGCCAGGGAAGAAACATACTCCCAATGACTAACCTTTTGTAATTAACCCTCTGTTATTTGTTAACCCTTTGTAATATGTATTTTCTACACATACTGTCTTGTACTTTAAGTTTAAAACTATTCTTCCTAGGAACCTTATGCAGTAAAGAAGAGTCCACTCTCAATTTAGGAGGAGCGCTCCTCCCCTCCCCCCCCCTTTTTAGCCAACTGTTGTTATTATATCTGCTCAATGAATATTTTTTTATAAAATCTGATTTTTAACCATTCAACCAATCAATCAACTATTGATAAAGCCCCAAAAGGGGCTCAAGGAATATAGAACAACCCCCCCCCCCAAAAAAAAAATTCCTCAAGATTGTCTCTGGAAATATTAGCAAAAAGATCACAGAAAATCATGCCTAGGATAATACACCATGACCAAGTAGGATTTATACTAGGAATGCAAGGATGGTTCAAAATTAGGAAAACTATTAATATAATTGACTATATCAATAACCAAACTAACAAAAACCTTATGATCATCTCAATAATGCAGAAAAATCATTTGATAAAATCCAATACCCATTCCTATTAAATGCACTAGAGAGTATAGGAATAAATGGACTTTTCCTTATAATAATCAGTAGCATCTATTTAAAACTATCAGTAAGCATCATATGTAATGGTGATAAACTGGAATCATTCCCAATAAAATCAGGAATGAAACAAGGTTGCGCACTATCACCATTACTATTCAATATTGTATTAGAAATGCTAGCTTCAGCAATAAGAGATGAAAAAAAGATTAAAGGAATTAGAGTAGGTAACAAGGAAACCAAATTATTACTCTTTGCAGATAATATGATGGTATACTTAGAGAACTCTAGAGATTCTACTAAAAAGCTATTAGAAATAATCCACAACTTTAGCAAAGTTACAGGATACAATAATCCACATAAATCTTCAGCATTTTTATAAATCACTAATAAAATCCAACAACAAGAGATACAAAGAGAAATTCCATTTGAAATAACTGCCGATAAAATAACAGGAACTATATGAGCAAAACTACAAAACACTTTCTGCATAAAGTCAGATCTAAACCATTGGAAAAATATTAAGCACTCCTGGATAGGTTGAGCAAACATAATAAAGATGACAATACTACCTAAACTAATCTGTTTATTTAGTGCTATACCAACAGACTCCCAAGAAACTATTTTAATAACTTAGAAAAAATAACAACAAAATTCATCTGGAAGAACAAAAAGTCAAGAATTTCAAGAGAACTAATGGAAAAAAAAAATCAAATGAAGGTGGCCTAGCTGTAACCTGGTCTAAAACTATATTATAAAGCAGTAGTCACCAAAACTATTAGGTATTGGCTAAGAAATAGACTAGTTGATTTTTAGGTTCACAGAACAAAATAATCAATAACCAGAGCAATCTAGTGTTTGACAAAGCCCAAAGACCCCAACTTTTAGGATAAGAATTCACTATTTGACAAAAACTGCTAGGAAAATTAGTATGGCAAAAATTAGGCATTGACCCACACTTAACACCATACACCAAGCTAAGATCAAAATGGGTTTATGATTTAGGCATAAAAAATAAGATTATAAATAAATTAGAAGAACATAGGATAGTTTACCTCTCAGACCTGTGGAGGAGGAAGGAATTTATGTCCAAAGAATTGAATATCATTATTAATCACAAAATAGAAAATTTTGATTATATCAAGTTAAAAAACTTTTGTACAAACAAAACTAATGCAAACAAGATTAGAAGGGAAGCAATAAAGTGGGAAAACATTTTTTATAGTTAAAGGTTCTGATAAAGGCCTCATTTCCAAAATACATAGAAAATTGACTTTAATTTATAAGAAATCAAGCCATTCTCCAATTGATAAATGGTCAAAGGATATGAAAAGACAATTTTCAGATGATGAAATTGAAACTATTTCTACTCATATGAAAAAGTGTTCCAAATCATTATTTTTCAGAGAAATGCAAATTAAGACAACGCTGAGATACCACTACACGCCTGTCAGATTGGCTAAGATGACAAGAAAAGATAATGATGAATGTTGGAGGGGATGCAGGAAAACTCGAACACTGATGCATTGTTGGTGGATTTGTGAATGTATCTAACCATTCTGGAAAGCAATTCGGAACTGTGCTCAAAAAGTTATCAAACTGTACATACTCTTTCATCCAGCAGTGTTACCACTGGGCTTATATCCCAAAGAGACATTAAAAAAGGGAAAGGGACCTGTATATGCAAAAATGTTTGTAGCAGCCCTTTTCATAGTGGCTAGCAACAGGAAATTGAATGGATACCCATCAATTGGAGAATGGCTGAATAAGTTGTGGTATATGAATATTATGGAATATTATTGTTCTGTAAGAAATGACTAGGAGGATGAATGCAGAGAGACTTGGAGAGACTTACATGAACTGATGCTCAGTGAAATGAGCAGAACCAGGACATCATTATACACTAACAACAATACTGTATGAGGATGTATTCTGATGGAAGTGGATATCTTTGACAAAGAAAAGATCCAATTCAGTTCCAATTGATCAATGATAAACAGAACCAGCTATATCCAGTGAAAGAACACTGGGAAATGAGTATGGATCACAACATAACATTTTTACTTTTTCTGTTATTGTTTGCTTACATTTTTGTTTTTCTTCCCAGGTTATTTTTACCTTCTTTCAAAATCTGATTTTTCTTGTGCAGCAAGACAACTGTATAAATATGTATACATATATTATATTTAACACATACTATAACATGTTTAACATATATGGGATTGCCTGCCATCTAGGAGAGGGGGTAGAGGGAAGGATGGTAAAAGTTGGAACAGAAGTATTTGCAAGGGTCAGTGTTGAAAAATTACCCATATATATGTTTTGTCAATGAAAAGGTATAATTAAATACACACACACACACACACACACACACACACACACACACACACACACATATATATATAGTCTCTGCAACTCTGAGAAAAGAGGACTAGTTATTTCCTCCATCCTGCAAGTGTATGGGTAAAGTTAGAAATCACCAGAAATATAGTTTATATTCAGAAGCCAATATATATTTTTATGTTCAGAACCAATTAGTAACAATAGTTGAGATGTTCCTTCCTGGTACACCTTAAATTCCACAGAAAACTCTATCTGAACTGTCACAGACAAAAAGATTCCTTTAGCTTTCCTTGGAGAAGCTTAGTTAATTTAAAGGAAGAGGAAAAATTAAAGTCACAAACCAACCTAGAACCCTTAGGGAAATATCAGTATTTCCCCAAACCACTAATATTATAATTCATTTCAGGGTTGAGACTTTTTATTCCAACTTTCATACAAACAGTCCTATAATAAAGCCTTGATTAAAGAAACGAGATCTAGTGAAAGGACTGAAACAAGCTTAATTGTAGAGGTGTGATTAGTGCCACAGTGATAGACTCCCAGGTAATGATTTTCAAAATTTTATAGGAAATGTTTAACAAGATGATTGCCTGACTGTAAAATGTCTCTCTATCAGAAAATATTCTTTGAAAGCAGCGTAGGGCCTGGTTGCACTAATACGTCCATGAATGGTAACATTTCTTTTAGAGTTTTGATGAATGCTAAAGCAATAACATTATTATAATGATTCCAGCACCCAGAACTGTGAAAATAGCTAACAGGATATGAACACTTTATCAGATCAATCATTTTTTCATTTAAAATTTCAACTATTATACATGGTATCAAACTAAGAAAGGTACCATTTTAAGCCAGCAATTTCTTCTTTATCCAAACGATAAGACTCGTTTAGTTTTGGGAAGGAAAGGGAGGAGCATATGAACAACCATAAAAATATATACACAATATACATAAATAAACACAGACTACAAAGCTGTAATTGTCATAATACACACAGTATTTTCACCATAAAATTTTTATGGATGTTAATTAGATGAATCCTCATAATGCCTCTGTGGGATAGATATTAGGAAATATAGGCAATTATATTAAGCAAAACATGCAAAGCCAGGAAGGCCTTTCCTTGTAGTAAGCTAAGCTCTTCAAAAGGAGAATTAACTCCTTCGTACCATGTGGAAATCATTGGACGATCATTTCACGATAATATTGTGTATTTCTCTGATCCTTCTAAATTTCATCTGTTATCTCTTGTTTTTTGTTTATTATTATTATTATTCCTACCATGTCATGGGTTAATGTTTGCTTTCCTGGCCTTCAAAAATTAATTACATAATTTAGCTTAAAATGTATCAACCAACATTGATCTCAGAGAACAAATCATGAAATATATTTCTTTCTAAGCTTAGATTCCTAGGGATAAAAATGTGGCATCCACTATAAGATATAGCCATTTTGTTGGGCAGTTTTCTTTAGCTATGTTTTTGTGTTATAAGAGACTTTAAATGGAAGGAATAAGGAAATAGCTATAGAATTTTTGTTTATTTGTTTTTTAGTTTCTGGAACTTTTAATGCAAAACCAATCCAACAAAAAGCAATTAAGTATATGACTGAAAAAAATCCCAGTAAGGTTATTTAGTTCATCACTATGCTCTGGAGGCAAAACTATAGTTTAATCATCCCAGAAAAAGAAAACTGTATCCTCTTTTAAAAGAAATTATGATAATATCTCATATTACATTTCACTTTAAAGTTTGCAGAACATTTTTCTCACCTGCAGTCTAGTGAAATAGTGTGAATGCTATTTGGTTCATTTTAAATATTTTTTAATGAGGCTTTAAGAAACTAAATAACATGACCCTAATCACAAGATTAGTACATGTATGATCTAGACTTGAACGGAAGATTTCACTTATGAAGAAGGGAGATTTTTCCTGTTCAATCTTACTGATGATCATTTTTGTAACACTGTTCCTTATATTCAAAACAAATCTCTCTTGCTGAATCAAACTCATTTTTCTGCCTTTTCCTCAGAGGGTGGGGGTAGAAAACAGTTTTCATATACAGGGAGTTCCCAAAATCTTAGGACAGCTTTAATTGTTTAAAGCCTCAATAATTTAAAACTTTATTAAGATTTTGGAAACACCCTCCATTTAAAGATAATTCTAAATGGCCACCACTATTTTTTTTTCTTTTCCTCGTTATTAATATAGTATTGTAGATTTAGGACTAGAAGAGACCTTAGAGTACAACTAGTTCAATCCCCTTATTTTGTAAATAAGTACAATGAAGGCCAGAGAAATAGTCA
Source organism: Antechinus flavipes (assembly GCF_016432865.1). Taxonomy (NCBI): domain Eukaryota; kingdom Metazoa; phylum Chordata; class Mammalia; order Dasyuromorphia; family Dasyuridae; genus Antechinus; species Antechinus flavipes. The sequence continues at coordinate 575,928,295 of NC_067398.1, read as the reverse complement.
CATTCAGAAAGACACAGGAAAAACAAAAAAAGGGATAGAATTGAGATTTGAACACAGATCCTCTGATTATAAAACTATCTTTCTTTCTAATGTATCATGCAACCTGAAAATAACTGTCCATGTTTACTTTCTCTAAATTGTCATCATATTTTCAATACCTATCATTGAAGTTAATCATTTAGGAACTGAATTTTCCCTGAAAATACAAACTGTGTTTAGAGTCTAAAAGAAATCAAGACAGAAAGCAATTGTTTTAATGTCAATCTGTATGATGATAAGAAATTTAATAATAGTGGAATCATTGGGTTTTCTTTTAATAGGATGAGACTTGTTATATTCCAGGGATTTGGACTTCATCCAAGAAGACTTAGAGATGGAAGTCTGAAAGCAAGCTCATGATGTAAAGAAAAAAAAAAGTTTTTTTGATTGGAAATCAGGAGTTCTCTTGGAGACCAGCTCTCTTGTCATTATGAAATCTTGAAGAAATGAATTTATTTTTCCAAAAACTTACTTTCATCTCCTGCAAAATGAGAGTCCTGGATTAGAAAGTCTTTCTCATCTATAGGATTTTATCTCATTTTAAGGCAATTTCTTATATGAGATGTTTTGATAGTGTCGACTTCAAGATCCATTCAAGATCAAGCAATTATTTTGGCAAGGATCCAGGGGAAGTACAGCTCATGAGGTTATTGTAGCTGTGTAAAAATGGAGTCATATAAATTCTTTTACCCTTGGGAAATGAAGTACATTCGACAGAGAACTGGATTTGGAGTAAGAAAAATCTTGGTTTTATTCCTGTACCTGATATTTACTAGCTCTGTAATTATGAGCATCTTAGCTTCTTTCTCTGCCTCAGTTTCCTCATATGTAACATAGGGATAATGATACCCAGAATCCCCATCTTACAGAGTTAAGTTCAAGTGAAGTCTAGAATATAAAATGAAAACTTTAAAATCACATTAAAATTATTGTTATTATTATAATTATTAGTCATTGTTATTAAGGAACTTGACACAACGGGAAGAGAAAGAAGAGGGATTAATCAGTATTGCTAGGTTCAATGTATATTTGCTGAACCTACTAATCTTGAAAATTATTTGAAAGGTTCATTATATTATTGTTAGCAAATGGAAGAATTGCCTTCTAGTTCATTAACTTTACAAGCTTGGAGCCAAGAAGATCTGGATTCAAATTCCAATTATCGCATAAGCTATATGATATTACATAAATCATTTAACTCAGGTTTCAATTTACTCATCTATAAAATGAAGGGATAAGATATTTTGCTATTGTTTTTCTTTTGGTTCGATTCTATTCAGTTCTTCACTATCTCATTTGGGATTTTCTTGGCAGAGATACTGATGTGGCTTGCCATTTCCTACTTCAGTTCATTTTACAGATGAGGAAACTGAGGCAAACAGGATTAAAGTAACTTGCCTAGGGTCATATATCTAGTAAATGTTTGAACTCACAAAAATGAGTCCTCCCATCTCTGGGCCCAGCACTCTATCCACTACACCATCTAGCTATCCAGTTAACTATATGATAATTAAAATTATTTGAGCTTATGAGGTCACCAAGAGAGTTGAATCAATGGAATAAATGATCTTTCCTATAAGGGAAGTCTAAAAAGAGTTGAACACTTTCAACTGGAATTAGGAGACTCCAACAGATAGAAAGACTTTGAGAAAGGTAAGTATGAGATGAAGGAGGAAAACTAGGAAAGAAAATGCACTCAAACACTGGGAAAGGAGGGAACATGGAAAAGTCTGGAATTGTTAATATTGTAAAATACAGTAAAGAGGTCAAGAAAAATGAGAAAGATGATTGCATTTAGTGACAAAGTGATTTATTGTGACTTTTAAAAGAGATGTTTCAGCTCAGTAATATGAAGAGAAATAAGAATACACAGGGTGGGGTATTAACAGAACTACATAGAAATAGAGTTTTTTCCTCTAGGAATTTGGCTTTGAGAAGGGAACAAGAATAAAAACCACAAATCAAGGGAATGAAGGAGATATGAGAATGTTTATAGAGCAGGCAAAAGGATGGTAAAAGGCAATGATAAATGGGCAAGTTCCTGAAGGAGACAGAATGAGTTGGAATCAAGGATACAAATAAATTGTTTTAGTTTTTTGTATATTTAAGTGTCCTTAATAGTATGGATTAATATACTTTTAAAAATGGAAAGGAGTATTGGACATAATCTAATCCAACCTTTCCATTTTATAGGAATGGAAACAGAGGCACAGAAAAGTTAAATGATTTGTCCAAATCTCCATAGATAACAAGTGGAAAAATTGGGACTAAAATCCAGATGGTTTTTCTCCGCAATCTAATTAGTGCTTATCTATCTATCTATCTATCTATCATCTATTTTTATCTAGAAAGACAGATAGAGATATTTATCTATAGAGATACCTATAGTATTTTTCCCAAATTACATGTTAAAACAATTTTTTTTAGCATTTTAAAAAAGTCTTGAGTTTTACCTCTCCCTCTCTTTTTCTCTTCCTTCTCCATTATAATCCTTGAGACAGTAAGCAATTTGACATAGTTTTAATCAAATTAAAACAAATGAAAATATTAATTAATCTATCTGAATTTAAGGGTATTTCATCTTTAAAATAAAAGAATTCTACAGTTTTAAATGTGTTCAGTTGTAAATGACCTTCTATTTTGACAGAGTATATAGTATACATCATTTTAGTCCACAAATTTGCCTACTACATATGTCCTAAGCAATCATGAGAAGTCACTTAATCTTTCAATGCTATACTTAATGCTTTAAGGTTCTAAGTTGCCTACCTGCATTGGTAAAATTAGCTTCCATAATGGAAGTTCCTTTCACTGATAATGTTATCATGGATTATATTATAGATCTAAATTATTATTCCTCCTTGTGGTCTGAAGGCACAAAAGCTTTTATATCATCTTGAAAAGTGAGAATTCAGGAACCATAATTGTATGCCCTTACCCACAACCACTTGAGATTAGGCATGAAAACCTTCCCAGTAGCCACAAAATTTCATCCAACACTAATAAAACCACTTGATTTCTTTTTTTAAAATTATTATTATAGCTTTTTATTTACAAAATATATGCATGAGTAATTTTTCAGCCTTGACAATTGCAAAACCTTTTGTTCCAACTTTCCTCCTCCTTCCCCCTACCCCCTCTCCCAGATGGCAGGTTGACCAATACATGTTAAATATGTTAAAGTATAAATTAAATACAATATAAGTATACATGTCCAAACAGTTATTTTGCTGTACAAAAAGAATCGGACTTTGAAATAGTGTACTATTAGCCTGTGAAGAAAATTAAAAATGCAGGCGGACAAAAATAGAGGGATTGGGAATTCTATGTAGTGGTTCATAGTCATCTCCCAGAGTTCTTTCACTGGGTATAGCTTGTTCAGTTCATTACTGCTCCATTGGAACTGATGTAGTTCATCTCATTGTTGAAGAGGCCACGTCCATCAGAATTGATCATCATATAGAATTGTTGTTGAAGTATATGATGATTTTCTGGTCCTGCTCATTTCACTCAGCATCAGTTCATGTAAGTCTCTCCAGGCCTCTCTGAAATCATCCTGCTGGTCATTTCTTATAGAACAATAATATTCCATAATATTCATGTACCACAATTTATTCAGCCATTCTCCAATTGATGGGTATCCACTCAGTTTCTAGTTTCTGGCCACTAAAAAGAGGGCTGCCACAAACATTCTTGTACATATAGGTCCCTTTCCCTTTTTAAAAATCTCTTTGGGGTATAAGCCCAGTAGTAACACTGCCGGATCAAAGGGTATGCACAGTTCGATAATTTTTTGAGCATAGTTCCAAATTGCTCTCCAGAATGGCTGGATATATTCACAACTCCACCAACAATGTATCAGTGTCCCAGTTTTCCCACATCTCCTCCAACAGTCTCCATTATCTTTCCCTGTCATTCTAGCCAATCTGACAGGTGTGTAGTGGTATCTCAGAATTGTCTTAATTTGCATTTCTCTGATTAATAATGACTTGGAGCATCTTTTCATATGGCTAGAAATAGTTTCAGTTTCTTTGTCTGAGAATTGTCTGTTCATATCCTTTGACCATTTATCAATTGGAGAATGGCTTGATTTCTTATAAATCAGAGTCAATTCTCTATATATTTTGGAAATGAGGCCTTTATCAGAACCTTTGACTATAAAAATAAAACCACTTGATTTCTTGATTTTACACTATACCCTGTCCTTGCCAACTCTTTTGAGTACTGCATTCAATTTTGGGTACCAAAATTTAAGGACTTTGATAAAGCTGGAAATTATCCAATTGGAAACAATCCAATAATTATCCAATTATCCAGCAACCAGGATAGCCAAGGGCCATGAATCTGTATCAGATGAAGATCATATAAAGTTAGGTTTAGCTTAGGGCGGGGGTTAAGGGCGTGGAGAGCATATAAATGGGACATTACAATTACCTTCAAGTATTTGTAATCTTGTTCCATTTGATTACAAAGGGCAGAATCAAGAGCAATGAGCAGAAGTTGCTAAGAGTAGGATTGAAGCTCAATGACAAGAAAGGTTCCTAATGATTAGAGTTCATTCCAAATGGAATAGGTTATCTTGAGAAGAGCTAGACTCCCTCTTCTTACAGTTCTAAAGAGAAGTTGAACAACTACTTGTCAGATATGTTAGAGATTCCTTTGGTATATAGATAGTTACCCAAGTTTCTTTTCAACTCTCAGATTGTTTAATTCAATGATTCTATGATTTTTAGCTACCTAAACTTAAGCCCATTTGTAAAGATGACAGGGTTGATAAGAACTGTATTTGTAATACTAGATGACAAGGGAATTAAATGGGCATTCTGAATGCCTCCGAAGGTCATATTTCTCCCAGGTGGAAATTTCTCTTCAATTAACAAGCATTGACTTTGCCATTTCCTAATTTTTATAGAAACCATTGGCAGAATGTACAGAAACAGGTAAATTGAAAACTAAAGAAAGGCAAGGAATCCATATGTATAAATCAGTTCATGGGAATATGACTCAGCAAATAACTTTAAGACAATACCAAGACAATAAGAAAGAAACTGACCACTTGATGAATGAGATAGGCCTCCAAAGCTATAATCATTTAAACTTGATAGTTTTAGAAGTATGCATAAATCCTTTGAAAATAGATTTTTACAAACAACTAACATGTAAAAGGCATTTTAAGCTTTGCAAAACATTTCATACTTATTATCTTATTTTATCCTTTTATCAATCCTGTGAACTAGGTGCAATCATTTTCTAGATAAGGAAACTGAATCTCTAGGAAATTAAGTGATTTATCCAGCATCAAACAACTAGTAAGTATCTGAGGCATCATTTTAACTCGGGTTTTCCTGATTCCAAGTGCTCTATTCACTCTTTCACTTTCCTGCCTATTACAGAGATTAAATGTAATATTTATGTGGTCAAAATTATTTTTTTACAAAGTATGGATGGTTAATTCTAGTCTGTTTCAGGTTCAACAAGCATCTTGAACTATTTTCAAACATTTGGGGTTTGGCAAAAAGAAGGAAAAAAAGGTTTTGCCTAGCAGTTTTCTGCTTAATTTTTAAACCCCTCATGTATATTAAAGGAAATGTAATCCTTATGCTTGTGATTTATTTACAATAAACTCACTAAGTGGTTGTTTTGTTAGTTATTTGATGTCTAATGAGTCAGGGAGGTTTTAGTCTATCCTTTTTCTAAAAAAAAAAAATGAAAATGAAAATATATGCTTTCCAATGGAAAGCACAGCTAGGAAACTCATAAGATGAATGCAGTCCTAGATTGAATGTCATGTTATAATCTGGCCCCAGAATAAGAAAGGTGTTTATCTTTCCATTTTAACTGAAAAGATGAAAGATTTTAAGGACTCATCAAATTCTAGGCATAGTGTTTATTCTATTTAGCATACCAATGTAGAGGAAACATCCTCAGCATGTTTCATGGTTCAATTCATTTTTTTCATAAAGCATTCTTTCCTTGACTCCCTGGTGCTTTCAAGGAAGAACATAAGAGTCATGGTGAATGGAGGGAGGAAAAAGTGTCTAAAAATGGATGAATCGAGCATGTGTCCATCTTAGTAAGAGAGCTGGTTTGGATTTAGGGAGAGCAAAAATAGGGAAACAAAAGAGAGAAACACAGAAGAGGAAAGAAAAGAAAAACATAAACTAAAAGTCATAATTATAACATAATATACATCATTGTCTTTTTTTTTTTGCTAGTATTAAAGACACTACTATTGCTCATAATGAAATTTTAGAACTATAGCTAAATCTGCATATGGAAAGCTAATTTTTAACCTGGTGATTTGTCCTGGATTAAATGTTTTATAGTAAAGTCAATGTTAAAATTAGATGCCCTATTATATCTTTTCTCCAATATGCACCCTAATACATACAAAATACACATAAAATATAAATGAAAAGATAATAGATAGACATACATTGATATTCAGGATGCCCCCAAAGTATCATTTCAAGTTTTGATAGTTTTAAATGAACTAAACTTGAGAAACCCTCTATATGATACACACACACACACACACACACACACACACACACATATATATATATATATATATATATATAATGCATTGAAAACTTTTAAGAGCCATATATGGTCAAGTACTATTATTATTATTACTACTGATGTTGCTGAGCATCATCTTTCAGGGGAGGAGATGGATCTTTCCTGAAGTAAGAGACTTTCAATCATTTCTACTGAAAAAAAAACAGAACTAAACAAAATTTAATACATAAACACAGGACTCAAGAGAAGGATAGAAAGGTAAATAGAGGGAAAATATATATTATTTAAAGGTTAAATTGTTTATATTCCTAGATAGGAAAATTATATACCTAACTCTTAAGAACTGTATCCATTACTGGGGCAAACAGAGGGAGGCATCACATCGATAGAGGACATGACTGTGAAGAGACTCTGATGTGATGATATCAAAGAAAAAATATTAATGTGGAAAATGATTGGTACTGGAAGAAGAGGAAAGGGAAGGTATAATGGGACAAATTAGATTACATGAGGCACAAAAGATCTATTACAAGGGAGGGCAATGAGCCCTTGTCATTGATCTTGTCAGTTTGGGCTCAAAGAGGGAATAATTTAATCATTCAATGGGTATAGGAATTTATCTAACATTATAAATAAATAAGATTAGAAAGAAGAAAGAAAAGGGAGAGGCTAAATAAAAGGAAGGGAAGAAACAGAAGGAAAAAAAGGTAAGAGAAGAGGGGAGGGGTGATTGAAGTTAAGGTAAATGGGTGGAATGGGCCAAAAAAACCCACACAAAACACTACTAAGGACAGGCTGGAAAGAGAGAACAAAGTACATACAGGGGATAAAATAGGATAGAGGGAAATACAGAGGTGGAGATCATGAAAGTTAATGTGAATGGGATGAACTCTCCCATAAAATGGAAGCAGATAGCAGAGCAGATTAAAAAACAGAATCCTACAATATGTTGTTTACAAGAAACATATTTGACACATAGAGATACATACAGAATAAAGATAAAAGACTGGAACAGAATTCATTATGCTTCAGCTGAAAAAAAAAAAAAAAGCCAAGGGTAGCAATTCTGATTGCAGATAAAACAAAAGTAAAAATGGATCTAATTAAAAGAGATAAGGAAAGAAAGTACATCTTGATAAAGGGTGTCACAAACAATGAAAAGTAACAATGTTAAATATATATGCACCAAGTAGTAAAGCATACAAATTACTAGAGAAGATGTTAAGTCAGTTACAGGAAGAGGTAGACAGCAAAACTATATTAGTGGAGGACCTCAATCTTTCCTTCTAAGAATCAGACACATCTAACCATAAAACAAATAAGAAAGGAACTAGGAAGGTTAATAGGATCCTAGAAAACCTACATATAATAGACTTCTGGAGAAAATTGAATAGGGGCAGAAAAGAATATACCTCTTTCTTGGCAGTACATGGCAATTACACAAAAATTCATCATGTATTAAGGCATAAAAATCTCACAATCAAATGCAGAAAGACAGAAATAGTAAATAGTTCTCTTTTAGACCACAAAACAATAAAAATTATATTCAATAAAGAGTCAGGGAAAGATAGATTAAAAACCAATTGGAAATTAAATAATCTAATTCCAAAGAAGGAGTGGTTCAAACATCAAATCATAAGAACAATCCATAACTTCACTCAAGAGAATGATAATAATGAAACAACCTATCAAAACCTATAGGATGCAACCAAAGCAGTTCTTAGGAGAAATTTTATATCTCTAAATAATACATCAATTAAAAAAAAATAGGAAAAGGAGATCAACAAATTGAGTTGCAGTTAGAAAAGTTAGAAAAAGAATAATTTTAAAAATTAACTACCAAATTAGAAATTCTTAAATTCAAAGGAGTAATTAATAAAATGGAAACTAAGAAAACCATTGAATTAATTAATAAAACTAAGAGTTGGTTTCATGAAAAAAACATAGATAAACATTTGGTTTATTTGATTAGAAAATGGAAAGAAATCACCAGCATCAAAAGTGAAAAGGGTGAACTCACCACCAATGAAAAAGAAATTAAAGCAATAATTAGGAGATATTTTGCCCAATTATATGGCAGCAAATCTGACAATCTAACCAATATGGAGGAATATTTCCAAAAATATAAATTGTCAGATTAACAGAAAAAAATAAATTACTTAAATTATCCCATTTTAGAAAGAAAAATTGAACAAACCATTAATGAACTCCCTAAGAAAAAAATCTCCAGGGTCAGATGAATTTATAAGTTGTTAGAGTTCAAATGTTGGAGTTTGTTCTTCTCAAGGCACAGCCGGTTTAGAGGCTTAGAGCCCTTTGGATGTCTCCAAATCCAAAGGTTCTGTCCTTCAGCCTCTGCCTCTGCTTTCTTCTGCCTCCAACCAAGACAGAGATGGAAGGTCTCTCTTATCTCCTTCTGGGGAGCCCAGCCACCAACTTGCCGCGGAGAGAGGGCTTCTGGTGTAGCTCCACTGAAATCCGTCAAAGTGTTCTCTGCACCAGAGTCGTTCCTCTCGAGTCCAGCGCAATCAGCCAGCCAAGAGGAAAAAATGTATTCTGCCATAGATCCCTCATCGCTGGCTTTTTATCTGCCTCTTCTGAGAGAATGGGATTATGGGTTTTCTCCCATAGTGCTCTCTGGCCCAATGACTTTAAGGGAGGTGTGAACTCCCTTGAAGTTAGAAAGTGTACTTTGTGAAGCTAGCATACTTGTGGACTCCAATGAGTAAAGGTGTGAACACAAGCCTTGTATTAATTAGTTCTACTTAGTATCTTGTTTCAGGTTCTGGCCAAAACATCTTCTTGTAAGATTAGATCAACTCTAATTACTTAGCAGTTAGTAAGGATTCCAACATCTCCCTCTTTCTTTTGTTTTAAAACATAGGGGGTTTCTGAGGGGGTACACATAAATCCATCAATATGGGCCAGAACTTTGTAACAGATATACATGGTATACATAAATTCATCAATATGGGAGGCATTATACATAATTTACATGAGCACATAGCAATATAACACAGGCTAGTAGTAATGTAACAAATAACAAGAATCAATCTGAAAATTTACACATGTCCATAAGTCCTAGAAACAGTCCAATAGGATTCCATTGTCCATTAGTTCATGTGCAGGAATCTAATAATTCTTATGAGTACAATCAGCAACAGAACCACCCGATATTTCTTGGGTCTTCTCCTTTGTTTCAAGGGTCTGCTCCATCTTTCTGCGATGGACAAGGCGAATGCGGCTCGTAGGCACCCATCTGATTCCTTCTCCACCTGTAGAGATGCAAGCAAATCCTCTCCCCCAAGCAGTTAGCCTATCTGGTCCCTTCCATTCACCACTTTCTGGGTCTCTCCATATCACCTGGCGATTATCTAAAGATAGTGGAGCTGCTCGCGCTGGACACTGCTCTTCTGGTGGGTTATAAAACCTGTCTGCTGGAGCCAGTGCATCTTTATCAAAGATTAAAAAATTAATGGTATAGAGAACTAAATTTAGAAGTTCTCTAGGGTTACCCGTGGCTCCCCCTTTCTTTTGTTTTTGGAGGAGTGTCTTAATGTCTCTGTTTCTTCTTTCTACTATTGCTTGACCTTGAGGATTGAAGGGTATGCCAGTAGTGTGTAAAATCTTATACTGTGCACAAAAGTGTTCAAAATGTTTGGAGGTATATGCCGGTCCATTATCTGTTTTTATTTCTTGTGGCACACCCATAATTGCGAATGCTTGAATGAGGAATTCAGTGACCACTCGGGCTGTCTCTTTTGCTGCTGATATGGCAAAAGTGAATCCTGAAAAGGTGTCTACCACAACGTGGATAAAAGACAGACGACCAAAAGATTTATAATGAGTCACATCCATTTGCCAGATTTCATTGGGTCTCAAACCACGAGGGTTCTTCCCTGGTGTACATGGATCTCCATTACAGTGTAGGTGCAGTGTAGGAGCGTGGAAGGGAAGGCAAGCTGTACAGCTTTTCACTATGCTCCTAGCTTCTTCTTTTGTAATCCCAAACTGTAAACGCAAAGCTCGAGCAGCCTGATGGTATTTAGAATGGGATTCCTGGGCCTCCTGAAATAAAGGCGTACTGGCCAAAGTTAAAAGGCTATCTGCCTTTGAATTTCCATCAAAAATAGGATCTGGAAGTCCACTATGTGAATGGACATGCAGGATATAAATCTTTCCTGGATGCTTTCTCACTTGCTCTTGAAGTTCCTTAAAGAGCTGATATATATTAGAAGCTGCAAATTTTATTTGGGCTGTGGCAATTCTTTGTACCACACCTACTGAATAGGCTGAATCAGATATTATATTTATGTCGCCAGGGTAATAAGTGAGAGCTAGCATGATCGCATATAATTCGTTCTGCTGAGTGGACTGAAAAGGAGTTCTGACTATTCTTTTTACGGTTAGATCATGAGAGTATACAGCACAAATATTTTGTTTGGCTGCATCTGTAAATATGGTTGGTCCTTCAAGAGGAATCTTAGAAACCTTCTCCTCAAAAATCCATTGCCAATTATGCAGTAGTCTGGTTATCTTTAATAGAGATCCATGTGCAAAATTTGGAGCCATGGCCAATAAAATCTGCCACTCTGGGATGGTTTCACAGCATACATTAATTTGTGCATTTGTATAGAAGGTATATATCTTGTCAGGTCTTGTGCCAGATAATTGTACTGCTTGCTTAATGGCCTTTAATAGAATTCTAGCCACAAGCACTGGGTAAGGCGTAAGGCTTTGTTCTGGTTGTGCTGGGAGGTTCACCCACTCTATCACACTGTCTCCTTGATGAAGGACTGCTGTGGGTGCTTCTTTCGTAGCAAAAACTGATATTTCCAAGGGTTTTTGAGTTACTCTCTCAAAACATTTAAAACATTTAAAGAACATTTAAAAATTTAAACATTTAAAAAAAAATTAATTCCAATACTATGTAAACTATTTGGAAAATTAGCTAAAGAAGGAGTCCTGCCAAATTCCTTGTATGACCCAAAGATGGTACTGATACCTAAACCAGTAAGAACCAAAACAGAGAAAGATATTGCAGACCAATATCTCTAATGAATATCAATGCAAAAATTTTAAATAAATTAGCAGATTATAGTAATTTATGAGCCGGATATTACACTATGACCAAGTAGGATTTATACCAGGAATGCAAGGCTGGTTCATTATCAGGAAAACTATTATCATAATTGACCATATTAATAACAAAACCAACAGAAATCATTTGACAATCTCAATAGATGCAAAAAAAAAAAGCTTTTGACAAAGTATAGCACCCATTCCTATTAAAAACACTGAAGAGTATAGGGATAAATGGAGCTTTCTTTAAAATAATAAACAATATCTAATATCTACAGCAAGCATGATTTGTAATGAAGAAAAGCTGGATATACTTCTTTTTTTTTTAAATAACTTTTTATTGACAGAACCCATGCCAGGGTAATTTTTTACAACATTATCTTTTGCACTCACTTCTGTTCTGATTTTTCCCCTCCCTCCTTCTATCCTCTCCCCCAGATGGCAAGCAGTCCTATACATGTTAAATAGGTTACAGTATATCCTAGATACAATATATGTGTGCAGAACCGAACAGTTCTCTTGTTGCACAGGGAGAATTGGATTCAGAAGGTAGAAATAATCCGGGAAGAAAAACAAAAATGCAAGCAGTTTACATTCATTTCCCAGTGTTCTTTCTTTGGGTGTAGCTGCTTCTGTCCATCCTTGATCAATGGAAACTGAGTTAGATTTCTTTATTGAAGAAATCCACTTCCATCAGAATACATCCTCATACAGTATCATTGTTATATATAATGATCTCCTGGTTCTGCTCATTTCACTTAGCATCAGTTCATGTAAATCTCACCAGGCCTCTTTGTATTCATCCTGTTGGTCATTTCTTATAGAACAATAATATTCCATAACATTTATATACCACAATTTACTCAACCATTCTCCAATTGATGGGCATCCATTCATTTTCCAGTTTCTAGCCACTACAAACAGGGCTGCCACAAACATTTTGGCACATATGGGTCCCTTTCCCTTCTTTAGTATCTCTTTGGGGTATAAGCCCAGTAGAAACACTGCTGGCTCAAAGGGTATGCACAGTTTGATAACTTTTTGCATAGTTCCAAATTGCTCCCCAGAATGGCTGGATGTGTTCACAATTCCACCAACAATGTATCAATGTCCCTGTTTTCCCACATCCCCTCCAACATTCCACATTATCTTTTCCTGTCACTCTAGCAAATCTGACAGGTATGTAGTGATATCTCAGAGTTGTCTTAATTTTCATTTCTCTGATTAATAATGATTTGGAGCATATTTTCATATGTCTATAAATAGTTTCAATTTCTTCATCTGAGAATTGTCTGTTCATATCCTTTGACCATTTATCAATTGGAGAATGGTTTGATTTCTTATAAATTAGAGTCAATTCTCTATATATTTTGGAAATGAGGCCTTTATCGGAACCTTTGATTGTAAAAATGTTTTCCTAATTTATTGTTTCCCTTCTACTCTTGTCTGCATTTGTTTTGTTTGTACAAAAACTTTTCAATTTGATATAATCAAAATTATCTATTTTGTGGTCAATAGTGATCTCTAGTTCTTCTTTGGTCATAAATTCCTCCCTCTTCCACAGATCTGAGAGGTAAACTATCCTATGCTCTTCCAATTTATTTATAATCTCATTCTTTATGCCTAGCTCATGAACCCATTTTGATCTTATCTTGGTGTACAGTGTTAAGTGTGTGTCAATGCCTAGTTTCTGCCATACTAATTTCCAATTTTCCCAGCAATTTTTGTCAAATAATGCATTCTTATCCCCAAAACTGGGGTCTTTGGGTTTGTCAAACACTATATTATTAAAGTTATTGGCTGTTTTGTCCTTTGAACCTAACCTATTCCATGCATCAACTAGTCTATTTCTTAGCCAATACCAGATGGTTTTAGTAACTGCTGCTTTATAATATAATTTTAGGTCTGGTACAGCTAGGCAACCTTCATTTGATTTTTTTTTTCATTAATTCCCTTGAAATTTTTGACCTTTTGTTTTTCCATATGAACTTTGTTGTTATTTTTTCTATTTCATCAAAGTAGTTTTTTGGGAGTCTGATTGGTATAGCACTAAATAAATAGATTAATTTAGGTAGTATTGTCATCTTTATTATATTTGCTTGCCCAATCCAAGAGCATTTAATATTTTTCCAGTTGGTTAAATCAGACTTAATTTGTGTGGAAAGTGTTTTGTAGTTTTCCTCATAAAGTTTCTGATTTTCCCTTGGCAGATAGATTCCTAAATATTTTATACAATCAGTAGTTACTTTAAATGGAATTTCTCTTCGTAACTCTAACTGTTGGGTTTTGTTTGTGATATATAAGAATGCTGATGACTTATGTGGGTTTATTTTGTATCCTGCAACTTTGCTAAAGGTGTGGATTATTTCTAATAACTTTTTAGTAGAATCTCTGGGATTCTCTGAGTATACCATCATATCATCAGCAAAGAGTGATAATTTGGTTTCCTCATTGCCTATTCTTATTCTTTTAATCTCTTTCTCAACTTTTATTGCCAAAGCTAGCATTTCTAATACAATATTAAATAGTAACAGTGATAGTGGGCAACCTTGTTTCACTCCTGATCTTATTGGGAAGAAGCTGGATATACTTTGCATAAGATTAGGGTGAGACAAAAATACTCATTATTACCACTATTATTGAAAATTGTACTAGAAATGTTGGCTTTAACAATTAAAAAAAAGAAAAAGAAGTTAAAGAAATTAGAATAATCAATGAGGAAATAAACTATCACTCTTTGCAGTTAATATGTTGATATACTTAGAGAATCCTAGAAAATCATCCAAAAACCTACTGGAAACAATTAATAGCTTTAGCACAGTTGCAAGGTATAAAATAATCCTACACAAATCATCACCATTTTTACATATTACTGACAAAACCCATAAGCAAAAGATAGAAAGAGGAATTCCATTTAACATAACTCTAGACAAAATAAAATATTTGAGCATCTACTTGCCAAAACATATCCATGAACTATATGAACAAAATTGCAAAACCCTCTCACATGAATAAAGCCACATTTAAGCATATCAATATAAATTGCTCATGGGTAGACCGAGCTAATATAATAAAAATGACAATTCTGCCTACATTGATCAACTTGTTCAGTGGCATACTGCTACTCTAACTGCCAAAAAATATTTTATAGAACTAAAAAAAAAAATAATAAAATTTATCTGGAAGAATGAAGGGTCAAGAATATCAAGAGAATTGATGAAAAAAAATACAAAGGATGGTGGCTTAACAGTGCCAAACTTAAAATTATATTATAAAGTAGCAATTATCAAAACCATTTGGAACTGTCTAAGAAATAGAGTGGTGGATCAGTGGAATGGATTAGATACATACAACACAATAATCAAGACCTAAAGTAATCAAGTATTTGATAACCCCCCAAATTCCAGCTTCTGAGATAAGAACTCACTATTTGACAAAAATTTCTGGGAAAACTGGAAAATAATATGTCAAAAGCTTGACATAGACCTACATCTCACACACCATATCAAAATAAGATCAAAATGGGTGCATGATTTGTACATAAAGAGTAATACCATAAGCAAATTAGAGAGCAAGGGATAATTTACTTATCAGATCTTTGGCAAAGGAAGGAATTTATGACCAAAGAAGAACTAGAGAACATTATGAAAGGCAAAATGGACAGCTTTGATTACATTAAATTGAAAATTTTACACAAACAAAACCAACAGTAACAAGATTAAAAGGACAATACAAATCTGGGGTAATAATTATTACAGCCAGTATATCTGGTAAAAGTCTCATTTCTAAAATATATAAAGAAATGTGTCAAATTTATAAGTATACAAGTCATTTCCCAAATGAAAAATAGTCAAAGGATAAGAACAATTTTCAGATGATGAAATTAAAGCCACCTATAATCAAGTGAAAAAATGCTCTAAATAACTATTGATTAGAGAAATACAAATTAAAACAACTCTGAGCTATCACACCTCTCAGATTGACTAAGATGACAGGAAAAAAATAATGAGAAATGTTGGAGGCTATGTGGGAAAACTGAGACACTAATGCATTGTTGGTGGAGTTGTGAAATGATCCATTTTGTAGAGCAATTGGAACCATGACTAAAGAGCTATAAAACTGTATATATCTTGATCCAGCACTGACACTACTGGGTCTGAATCCCAAGCAAATTATAAAGAAGGGGAAAGGAACTGCATGTGCAAAAATGTTTGTAGGAACTCCTTTTGTGGTAATGAAGAACTGGAAAAGGACTAAATAAATTGCAGTATATGAAGGTAATAGAATATTATTTTTCTATAAAAAATGATGAACAAGCTGATTTTAGAAAGGCCTGGAAAGATTTACATGAATTGATGCTGAGTGAAATAATCAGGATGAAATAATCAGGACCAGGAATATATTGTACACAGTAACAGCAAGAATGTGTGATGATCATCTATGAAAGACTTGGTTCTTCTCAGTGGTTCAGTAATTCAAGGCAGTCCCAATAGACTTTGGAAAGAAATGCCATCTGCATCCAGAAAAAGAATTGTGGAGATTGAATATAAATCAACATATGATACATCCACTTCTTTTTTTGTTTTGTTTTGTTTTTCCTCTCCCATGGTTTTCGCTTTTGTTGTGATTTTTCTCTTCCACCATGATTCATAAAGCAATGTGTATTAAAAATAAAATAAAATAAAAAAGAATAAAATTCCCTTGTTTGAGTATTCATTATTTAATAATATATCCATTATGTAATAATACTAGATATCTTTTATATTTCCTTTTTGTTCCTGCAGCTACAATGACAGAATAGTAATGATAATAATCATTTTGTCACTATAGAAGGTATGATATGATAGCAATCACATAGTGCTTTAAGGTTTGCAAAACACTTTAAATAATCATCTTGTTTTCTCTCCCCAACAACTCTGGATAGTAAATGCTATCATGATTCCCATTTTATAGATAAGAAAACTTAGGGAAGGATAATGAATTTATTGAGATAAAAATATTATCTGAGTCACATGGCCTATAAGTGAATGAGGTTAGATTCAACTCAGTTTTTCTGATCTCTAGGCCCAGCCTTCTAACTGCTCTGCTGCTGGTCTAGAGAAGAGAAAGGAAAGAAAAAAGATAAATGTATAATTAGAGTTTAAAAACAAATTTAAAGATTTTCTTGAAGAGGGGAAGATAGATGATCAAAGGAAGACATATTGCAGCAATTATTTGTCCATATAAGTAGGTAGATGAGAATGGGACTTGGACTTCTGGACCATAATTGAAATATAGGAATGGCATTCCTATCAGAGATAGAGCGTGCCTAATAAAAGAAGGTTTGTGGTTATCTCTAAATTTAATCCAAATAATGGGAAGACATGAAGATTTCTTATGCATATCCCCCAAATTATAAATCATACAGAGTAGATGTATGTATATATTATATGTATATGAAGTTCACAGGGAACAAAAATCTATTCAAGGACCCAGGAATAACATTTGTGGCCTCAAATGTACATATGCAAATAGACAAAATATAGATAACAAGCAAGAACTACTAAAATTTCTAGTGAATAAAAGGGAGATTTAACTTTAAAGATATTACATAGTGGGAACGATATGACTAGATGATGGCTCTGGATGTTTGTACCTTATTCAAAAGAATCAGGATGAAGAAAAGGCATAAGATAGCAGAAGACAGCCAAACATTTTACTGGAAAGTATTGGAAGTAAGAAAATCTAGGAACTAGAGAAGGGAAATATGACTATAGATATTTAAATGAAGATCAATGTAAGAAAGAAAAGTAATCTCATTATTAGAATGTACCACAGATTATGTAAACACACATACACACACACACACACAGACACACACACACACACACACACACACACACACACACACGAGTTTGGGAAACAGAACTAGCGCAGACACATTATTGTAGTAATGGAATATGTTCATTGTTCAAATACCAGTTAGAGTTTTCTCTAAAATCTGAGTAGCTAGTAACTTCAATTGACCCAGAGATAGTTTTGTCCTGTGATGGAGGAACCAACAATGAGAAAGAGCTGATAAATGTGATTATGATTAAACTGTCAGAAATATTCATACGTTCTCCCTCAGAAGGTAGATAATCTTTTTCATCATGGGACCTTTGAAATTGTCTTGGATCACTGTCTTTATGAATATCTAAGTTTTTCATAGTTAATCGTCTTTGCAATACTGTGCTACTGCATATAGTTTCTCTTGGCTCTGCTCATTTTACTTGCATCTTTTCATATGAGTATTCCCAGGTTTTTCTGAAATTGTACTGCTTGCTATTTATCATATTATAATAATATTCCATCACAGTGATATGCCACAACTTATTCAGCCATTTCCCATTTAATGGATATCCCCCTCAATTTTCAATTCTTTGTCACCACAAAAAGAGCTGCTAAAAATATTTTTTGTACAAATAGGTACTTTCCCCCACCTTTGTTTTTGTTCTCTTTGGAGTATAGATCTAATAGTGGTATTACTGAGTCAAAGAGTAGGCAGTTTTAAAGCCCTTTGGGCATAATTACAATTGTTCTTCAGACTGGTTAACCATAAACTATGGAGTTTTCTTCAATTTCTGTGAAAATTTTAGAATGGATCATTAACCTCTAGAAAGGGAAGCAGTGATTTCAAAGAACCAACATGACCTCGATAGCAAAACACTGTGACAAACTTATCTAATTTATTTTGGGACTATATTATTAAAATAGTAGTAGAGGGTAATGCTGTGGGACTACTACCTCGATACTAGCACATCAACATGTCAAGATATTTCCAGATTCAGAGATGTATATGTGGCTCTGAGCTGTTCAACATTTTTAGCAATGACCTGGATAAAGACACAGATGACCTACTTATCAAGTTTGTAGACAACATAGAGCTGAGTTGGGTAGCTAACACAATGAGCAATAAAATCAGGATCCAACATCTCTCTAGGGCAATGTACTAAAATCAAATCCAATAGGGATAAATAAAAAGTCATATACCTTGATGGAAAAAAAGCATAACCAAGATAGGGGAAACATGGCTAAATAACAATTGTCCTGAGAAAGGAGCTTAATATCAGTCAGTAATGTGATATGACAAGCAAAAAAACTAATGCAATCTTGGTCTACAATAACAAAGTGTTTCTTGAAAAATGAAAGTTATAATCTATATTACTGCATTATGTTCTCATTAAATTTCATCTAGATGACTGCACTCACATCTGAGCATCAAGTTATAAAGGACAGTGTTAAAGCAGAGAATGTACCCAGGAGAGCAATCAGGATGGTGAAGGACCATGAACCCTTACCATATGAGGATGACTACACGAGCGTGTTTAACCTAGAGAAGAGAAGATGGAGAGGTGGGCAGCCCTAACAAATATCTCCAAGTATTTGAAGGAATATCATACTGAAGAGGAATTAGTCTTTTCTTGTTTGATGCTAAAATGCACAACCAAGAACAATAATGAAGAAGTTGTGAAGAAGAAAATTTAGGCTAAATTTAAGGAAAAATTTCCTAATAATTATAGTTGTCCCAAAGTAGAATGAGTTGCCTTATGAAATGTTTGGTTCTTTCTCCTTGGGATCTTCAACAGAGGCCTGATGTGAAAGTCTTCAAGCAGAAACTGTATAGTCATATACATATTGGTTATGTTACACTGGAGATTCCTTTACTGTATTGTTTGGATTAGAAAGCCATTTAAGTCTCTTCAAATTCTCATATGATTCCATGATTTTGTGTTCTGCACTAGGATGGTGGTGATAAAAATAGATAAGGATTTCTTATAGATTACAAAAGCAACAACCAGTAAAGTCAGGTAATTTGGAATGAGAGCCAAGGCTTACTGGCCAAGAAAATGATGGAAAATACAGAAATAGAGAAGGCTGGAACAGGAATCCATCTTGATGGAAAATTGGTGCATGAAGTCAGTTTCAAATATACTATGATGGTGGTGAAGAGAATTTTTAAGTGCAAATGTTCAGTAAAGCAGCAAAAAATATTCCAATGGATGTCATAGATTCCCTCCATTATAGTACTGGCTGCAGATAGTGGTTTTACACAGCTGCAAACGTTGAATCCACTTGACTCAGTGATTTTGATTCGCTATCCAAAATTTTCACTGCTTTGTGAAGAGCAGGGAATTTAAACAGCAAATTGCCAAATAATTTTCACCAGGCACAAAAAAAATTGTACCCATGGTATCTCATTTGAACTCATTGTGCTTTGATAAGTATGTACTATATTTTGAGAAATATAATACATAATTTATTTCCCTTACAATACATTCTTTTTCTCCCACATACACTTAGATAGATGTATCTAATATTTTAAAATATTTCTAAAGAGGGACATCATTCATCTTCAAATTCCTCTATTACTTTTAGAAAATTTATTTTCCAATATCCAAAATTACGTAACATGGAGCTTTCATGTTTCTATGTTTAATAGGACGCATTTTTGAAAGAACTCATCATGATGCTGATTTCAGTAACAAGTTCCCTCAGAGATTTAAAATGTAATTTCACAAAGATTTTATAGATAAATCTGTTTGTAAAGTGAGGCACATCTTTATAAAGAATTTTATACTATTTTTGGAACAATCTTGGACATGTATTTCCTACTATATTTGAAATCTTATGGAGAACAGGAAAAGAATCCTTCCTCTCACTTGGTGCTGCACAGAAAAGGTGAGAAACATTGCCCTAAAGAAAACCATAATCAGTCTTTTATCTCCATACATGATTGTTTCATATTGTAAGGGGGACCCATGAAATACAACTGAAATTGTTAAAAACTATTTGCACTCTTTTCTTTCTGTATTTTTCTAAACTTTTTTGTGGAGGAGAAACATGCATTTTCTGAAGTGATAGTAGCACTAGTAAAATTTTGTTTTATTTTGTTATATTAACTTCTGTGAAATATAATTTGATTCATTTTGACCTGGGAGTGATGAATAAAGAAGAATGTGTGTAGATTGTATAGTGGGTTTTTTTGGACTATACCAGAAAACATATGTTTCTTCCATCTTTTCCTTTAAGGAAAATGCTTCTGTATAAACACAGGGAAGGATTTCAGAAACTAAGGAATCCTCCTCCCCTTCCTCCCCAGTTGTCATGAATTATATATTTCTATGACTTCAATAATCAATTAGGATCATAGATTTAAACCTAAAAAAGACCCTAATAATCATTTAGTCTAACTTTCTCATTTTAGAGATGGGAAAACTGAGATTCAGAGAGTTTAATGATTGTTCCTTGGTCCCATAAGTAGAAAATAGCAGAGTTGAGATTCAAATTCAGATTTTCTAACTCCAGGGACAATGTTTTTTTCATTGCTCTAAAAATGCTGTATTTAGCTGATATTTTATTATTTCAAAGTCATCTATATCTAGTTAGTAGTAGGTTTGGAAGTTGGGTCTTCTCACCAGAGTTAGGGCTTTTTTCACTGTACCATGAGAGCTGAATTGACATTCAGAAGCCTCATTTTACCTTCTTGATGACTCAATTGTAGTGCCTCTCATTAAAGTCCTTTTTGTTACAGATAGATACTAAAATAATTGGGGACTTTTGTCTCTAATCTTTTCTCTAGCTTATGGAGCACTGAATGATTTGATCTAAACTTCTATCTCTTCAATATGGGGAAATTCTGTTATTTTGGTGTATGGTTTATCCAGGATATATGAGAAAAACAATTATCAGGTAGAGAGAGTGAACTACTCTCAAGCAGATCAAGCAGGTAAGATGTTTTATAGACTGTCAGGCCATACTGCTGGTTTAGATTTGAGGAATTACTCTGAAAGAACAAGGCAGGTTCTATTTTTGACAGTTCAGCAATGAGACCACTTGTACATTATGACCCAATTTGATTTACTGTAAGAAAATAAGAGTGCTGTAATTTGTAAAAGACATTTATTACACAAGTCCAAGAGGGAAAAAAAAATGCTTAGCGTCTCTGTCCATCCCCATCTGGTTTTATTTTAATCTCACTCTAGTCACATATGAAATTTTGCTTAGCTGTCTTCATTTTCTTAGTCAATCTTGATTAATGGCCTTCAAAGTAAAAATAATTGGCCTGCATCAGGCTTGTTTTATAACTCTTGTTCACAAAGAATGTGAAAGGCTGGAAAATGAGCCGAAACAGAAGGAATGCATTACGTTAGCCTTTGAGAAAGAGCAGTCCTCCAGTTGTGTTTCACTGTGTATTTTTATAACAGGCGCCTCCTTGACCGTCGATGATATTGCAGCTATGTGGTGCCAAAAGCTTATGTATACTTCATCAAACTGGCCATGTCACATCGATGGCTCCAAGCGACCGCACATGTGAGGGCAGCTCTCACCCAGGCAAACACGCAGGCCAGAGAGCTTCAAAAGCAAATTATCAAGGAGGCTGAGGATATGAAACACAGAAGTTAAAATGGGGGAGGGAAGGGAGGTTAATTGTCTCAGAAGTTTAACGGGTTTGTTTATAAGAGGGTACTCTAGTTTGTGCATTTTCCCATTCTTTTAAAATTTTTTGCAACTAAAAAAGGGTTGGGAGGGCTTTGGGGGAAATGTGGGCCCCATCTGACCATGGTGAATTTGAAATTGTGCTTCCTTTCCAGGTATTTGCCTCTGAGTAAGTTTGTCAGTTAAGAAGGATCAAGAGAAGAATTTTATTTTTTTAAATTCCTTATCAGAAAATATTTTCTTAAGTGGTTATCTTTCATATGGAGAAATATGATATATCTTCATGGGACAATCTTTGATTATAATTAGCAGCACATTGATATCAAAAACTTTCAAAATAATCTAAGATCTCAACACTACACATTATTTCCCAGTGTTCCCCCTCACCCAAGATTTTTAGACATTAAAAAAAAAAAAGTTTAAACCTTTAAAATTCTATATGAATATCTAATTCACATACTTATTTTTACAAATTTGAAAAGTGAGGCCCAGAAAAGTTAGGTAACTTAAGGTTATAGTAACTTAAAAGTTTATAAGAGCAGAGTTCAGTTCCTCTAAAACAATTAACATAACAAAATTTCCATTATTCCTTGCTGTCTTCTGGGAGAAACAAAATAGAATCTTTAAAATGTTTCAACTGCATCAAGAGGGATTTGAAATAGGTCCTAAAGTTTCTGGCATTTATAGCAATTGTCTACACACACAATGTTAATAGACAATATAATCATTATTCAATTAACCTGATAGCTATATAAATCCAGAGATTTTAGACTGAGGATAAATTTCAGTTCAAACAGTGGTTTGTCAAAGATCTTCTATGTCCAAGACAAAGTGGAGAATACAAAAATGAACAAGAGTTGCTACCTTCAAGGAGCTGACAGTTAACTGAATTATAACATGAGCACACACAAAAAAGCATGATGCCAGATAGACTGATAAAGGGAAAAAAAGATTCAGATTTCTTAAGTCTTGCTTCTTCACATGTACTATTTGATCCATTGATATAGACTTCTGGCAGTTACATTAATAAAACACATCATCTTCACCCTCAGGATTTTCTGTGGTTGTTCCCTGTACCTGGAACCCTCCCTTTTCCACTCTTATTACTGACTTCTCGGGCTTACTTTAGGTACCAACTAAAATTCTACCTGTTATAATAAGCCTTTCCTAACCCCTCTTAATTCTAGTGCCTTCCTCCTGCTAATTATTTCCTATATATCCTATATATAGTTTGCTTTGTATATTTTTGTTTATTGTCTATCCTCTAAATTGTAATCTTAGTTGAGGAAAGGGACTGTCTTTTGCCTCTTTTTGTAACTCAGTACTTAGTATAGTACCTGGCACAGAGCAGACCTGATAAATTTTTATTGGATTGAGTGATAGGAAAATTTGAGGAGGAAGGGTAATAAGGGTATGGACATATGGAGGTAGAAAGAATGCAGGATTAGATCAGGAGTTATAAATAATTCATTTTGGTCAAAATATACTATAAAGCAATGAAATAAGATAGGAAAAATAGGTTTGAGCCTAATGTTAAAGGATCTTGAGTATCAGACTAACAAATTGTGATCTAATTTGCTTCCAAAGAAGGATTGAGGGAGGAGATATAGAGATGGTTTTGCACCTCAATGATTGAAGGATCCCTCTTTTTCCCTATTCCTTTGAAAACACAGACCTTTTTCAATTTAGGCTTTTGTCTCTTTCCTCCTCTATACATGCTTTTCAGTTGATTGCAAGAGTCTATTGGTAATTCATTGATTTCTGAAATGTTCTCTTAACTTAGCGTATGTAAACATTGTGTCATAGTAATTTTTTTTTTATTTCAAAAGTTATGATGAAACATTACAGTATCCTGGTATTACTCTATCTTGTACAAATATCTACCATTCTCACAAAACCTCTTATATACATATTATAGCTACCTATATCAAGGATGTTTATTACTTGAAAGGTTTCCTGACTAGCTAAGGATTCTTATAGCTAGAGCTTGTAAATAATCTAATGAATTTGATTCAATTCAGCAAATTGTTAAGCCTCTGGTATATTTAAGGGTGTGTTAGGTGCCAAGAATACAAAGACCATAATAACAATAGCAACAATAATAAATAGTTCCTGCCATCAAGGAGATTATATTCTATTGTGATAATACAATGTAAAAACAGAAGAACAAATGCAAAATATTTTCAAATTTTTTTTAAGAAGAAAAGAATATTAGCAATAGAAAATATATATTATAAAAGGACAAATTTTCAAGGCTACAGTTGAGCTTGAAATGAAGCTATGAATTTTACCAGGCAGAAGTAAGGAGGAAATATACTCCAGACATAGAGTGAATAAATCAAAATTATGAATTGAGAAATAATCATCTTTAAGTGAGAATAGAGGGTGGCAAACCAGCCATCAAGGAGGATATCCAGTGGATTTCCCAACCAATGAGATCCATGAAACCATTTTTATAGTTTTAGGAGGGGAAGAAGAGGAGATAGAGGAGGCAGCAAGTAGCCCTTGGCGATCCAGCTAGGAAAACTATTTGTTTTGCCTTTCATGCCATGAATCCCAATGGAAGAAGGTAAGGATACTAGAAACTGAGATAAAACTGGAGCTGGGCTTTTCAGAAGACTATATCCCGGGATGGGGAGACTCAGAATGTGGTTCAGTTCAGTTCAACTTAATCTCATTTTCTTAAGAGTAGAATTGTAAGCACTTTACCAGAATTTTGACATTATCATGATGACTAAGAGATTTAGGCAGTTCATATTACCATCTATATTAACAATTATCTGATGTTACACCACCAATCATATTAACAATTTTGTCATCAGCATAGTACAGAAAAAAAAGAACTGCTTCTGGAGTCTCAGGATAAGTGTTCAGACCCTGCTCTGATGGTCATTACCTCTGTGACCCAAAGAAAGAAACAGCCTCACTGGTCCTCAATTTCCTCATCAGAAAATAATTTGGACCAAACTGCCTCTTCGGAAATTGAAGGTTGTGTTCAATTTCAGATCTGTATAAAGATATGGAGGCAAAAGATAGAATGTCATCAGTAGTGAACAAGCAACTTTATGTAAACTTTGCAACATTTCCAAGTCAGACTCACAGTTCATATAAAGCTCAGAAAAGCTGTTTATTTTTTGCTAGTATTAGAGCATTAATCTCATCCAGTTTAAAATGTATCATCTCATTTTATAATGTTGTCAATATAAAATGTCATCTTTTAGCACTCAATTGGAGCCGCAAGATGGATATTCATCTCGAAGCTGTTTGTTCACTGCTGGGTTGGAATTGTACAATGTGAAACCATATTAGTCTGTTTGTTTGGAAGACTTAACTTTGCACATCATATGCATAGGTGGTAAACATTGTGTTATATTCAGTCGACTAATTCTTCTTGATCTGAAATGTTTATACAGCCCCAGTGGTATAATGTGAATTATACCTTAAATTGCATCATATATTTAGAAAGGAAAAACAGGCTTTGCAAAGAACATCATCTTAGCATAATGATAACACACCTATTTACATAATGATAATGTACATATTTATTGCCAAGTATGTTTGTTTTACATTAGTATATGTAGCAGGGCAGAGAGAATTAAAGAATTATAAAATGGAGTTTTCTTATTCAATATGGCTATTGTAAGAGTGTTTATTAGCAGTGAAGTAAGAAATGAGGAGAAAGATGTATATTTTAACTAAAAAAAAATAAGTAATATTACTTGTTAAATCTAGGTTGTTTATGAGTGCAAACATGCACATGCCAAGTGCTTAGCTCTCTCCCTAATATGGAGAAACTGGCTCTCTCAAAGCAAGTGAAAATCTTTCTTGAGTTTCCTGGCAGAGGGTATCAAAAAAATCCAAGAACCCCAAGTTTCTGTGAGTTGTGTGCTTTCTCCACAGACATGTTTTTAAAGGACGCCACTGTTAGACTCATTTAATCCATGAAATGAAAACCTACATTTTTGGTTTTGCTTCAAGAACTGGAAATCTTTTTTATACTTCTAAGGAAGCCTGAAACCTTGTACTTAAAAAAAAAAAAAAGTCAGGAGATGCTATTTTGTGAGCTGTCATATGTTTTCTGAACTTTTTGTAATGGAAAGAAGTCTCTAAAGAGCCCTTTTCCTCACGCCTCTAACAAAGGCATGTCCCAGTTTATTAAAAAATCATACACAACAATACTGCTTGCCAGGTTTTATAGTCCTAATGAAAATTTGGTCCAGAGCACAGAAATTATCTGGAAAAATGCCTGAAATTTCCCTGTCGCAGATGTTTCAACAGAAGGTGCTTGCATGCCATTCGTTAATACAACGCCATACGGGGCTCAGTATGACCACTGCAATAACCAGTAAGTAACACACGCAGCGTGCGCATCACTGCGCCAAATTTCCCGTCTGTTGTGTGGGATTCATATCCCATGGATTGAGACGTACCTTGATGAAACTGCATTGTCATGGAATGATAATATTTGTGGATCACTGTGCATGGAAAACATCCTTTCAAGAATGTGGGAGGTCCGTTTAAAGATTCCGTGCATGTCTT
Organism: Antechinus flavipes; assembly: GCF_016432865.1. Taxonomy (NCBI): domain Eukaryota; kingdom Metazoa; phylum Chordata; class Mammalia; order Dasyuromorphia; family Dasyuridae; genus Antechinus; species Antechinus flavipes. Next base: position 575,901,655 of record NC_067398.1, on the reverse strand, counting down.
GGCATTGTGGTTAGGATGGATGTGAACATAAGCATTCAGTGCCTTCTTTGGGGTTGGCTGCCACATGCCAACTTGCAGGAGTGCCTCTAGGGATAGCAAAGACATTCTCCGGGGGAGGGAAGCTATTTGTATTTTTACATGGACCATGACAATGTGTTGATAAAAAATGAACAACAGTAGGTTTTTGGTAACTTTTGCTTTAAAGTGTGCTAAAAGAGGCAGTATAGTATAGTAGATAGAGATTTAGCACAATAATAAGGAAAATATTAAGACCTGTCTCTGATACATGCAGGCTATAATATCTTAAGACAAATTATATCTCAGTTGAAATGCTAAATGATTTGTCCTAAAATTTTTAAAAGAGGAGTGGAGATAGCTCCCTCTCACCAATAAAATAAGAAAGGAAGGAAGGAAGGAAGGAAGGAAGGAAGGAAGGAAGGAAGGAAGGAAGGAAAGAAAGAAGGAAAGAAGGAAGGAAGGAAGGAAGGAGGGAGAGAAGATTTATTATTTGAAGGAGGTGATTTTATAGACTCAGTGTTTCCTACATAACTTGGCAAAAGGTCAGCCTGTATGGACAATTGAATATATATTTGTCCAGATTATTTTCCCTTGGTCAGAGGTCATTCAAGAGATACACTTTTGAAGGCAAGGAAAATTTGTAGCATTCTAGGATATATTGCCATTATCTCATTTTAAAACTGGTGTATAACAAAACCCAAAATACGCTTTTCATCTTAATGCTGTGACTCAAAATCTCTTTCCAAGACAACAGTACCTGTGGACAAATGGAAAGCACTCTGGATATAGGGGCAGAGGCCTTGGTCAAGCTTTTCTTAACTTTTCAATGCTTTAGTTTTATCATCTATAAAATGGTTATTAGAATGCTTGCCTTATCTATCTCATAGGGCTCTATGAGAAAAATAATTTGCAATACTAAAAATAGTGTAAAAATGTGAGTTTTTATTATTACTCTCTTCAATTAGATAGTTCTTGTGGAAAATATATGTCTATCGTGTGTGTGTGTGTGTGTGTGTGTGTGTGTGTGTTGTCTGGGGTGGGTATAGGATGTGTCTAGGACCAATATAAAGGATCTCATCATAGAAATATTTGGCTGGAAAGAAAGAAAAATGGGTCAGATGCAAGGAGAATGAGGAATAACCAGTGGAAAATCTGAATAGTCTATTGTTATCTTTTTGGCTGTTAGCAGAACTCAAATTGCCATGTTGGGTAGCCTCTGTCTTGTATTTATGGGGGAAAAAAGTACATGTATTTCTGAGTGTTATTTGCACCTTTAGAAGGAATACACACACACACACACACACACACACACACACATACATACATACATACACACATAAAAAACCACTTAAGTATCACAAATAAGATTTCAGCCACATTGAAATATGGTTAATGAAGGGGTGGGGACTGAAAGGTAGTTTTAAAATACCACATTCTGTTGATAACATTATAGTATCCAAATATAAGGCATTAGCTTATTACAAATTCAAACTAACATCTTGAGCAACATGTTGGGGTTGTGTTTGAGCTGTAATTAATTGAAATGTGCCTTTAGTTTTTTATTCCTCTTTTTTTTTTTAAAGGTTTTATCACGGATTTCAGGAACCTTTGCAGTTGGTTAGGAGGAGATAAGATTTTTGATCTATCCCTTTGATCAAATTACATTAGCAGCTGAAATCGTGGTTTGAAAGTGTGGTCACTGAATTACTGATGACCCAGGGATATACCTCAAGTAATTTAAACAAATAATAATAATAATGATACCTGACATTTTGGAGATCACAGAATACTTTTAAAAGCACTCTCATTTACAATATTTTGTTTGATGTTCACAATAATAAGATAGGGTAGGTAAGTCTGACATTATTAATTCCTTTCATAAATGAGGAAACCAAGGCTCCTGGTAGTTACATGACTAACCTAAGGTCATAGGATCATAGATTTAGAGCCGGAAGGAATCATAAAATCAAAACATTGAATTCACCTAATTTTAGAAATGAAGAAACAGGCTCAGGGAAGTTGTAATTTTCTTAATGTCATTAAATGGCAGTCAGTATATGAACTGGGACCCAATGACTAAAATTAACAAGAAACTTTGGCATATCGTGTGTGTAATTGACAGTATAATGGGAGTAGTAGCCAATGAAAGTCCAATCCTTAGATCAAATGCAATATGTTTCAACTACTGCCAATTCTAGTCAATGTTTGGTGAATCTGGTTTTATAACTATGTAAAAAAGGGGCCCCTTTTCTCCCAGATTCAAAGTAAGTGGAAGTATCTTCTGACTATTTCCTGTTGCTTACTACATAGTGACAGAACCCCTTTTAATTCAGTGTATAAAAAGGCTCAGGCAGACAAGATTTCTCTCCTTCCTTATTGGCATGTGAGGTAATCTGCTACTCCAGGTGGGAGAAAAGTGGTCATGAACACATGGCTGCCTCTGTTTTACAACTGCTTTTTATGTATTCTTTGCTGATGTGAGTTGAATGAATATCAGAGAGAGAATTGCAAAATAGATGAGATTACAACCTTGTGAGCGTCAGAAAATTGGAAAAGCCGTCAAAGTTACCCTCAGTAATAAGAATCAATGAAGAGACGACCCTTAGGAGTATAACTAACTTAATAGTCCAACAGTGGCTTGACCCACAGTTTTACATTAGTATAATAAGCAGAGAATATTGTGTATGTGTTAAGGACTCATTGGTTAGTCTTGTCTTCTCCTCTTTTCCCTCTTCCCTCACTCCCGAACTGTGATCAAAAAAAAGGTAAGATCTAGATAACATGCTATAAGAATATGGGAACTCAATTAAATCTAATTTAATCAGAGCATGAGAAAAAAGGAGATGGTACAACTTGTTAAACACCTGCTATTTGTCAGGCATTGTAGCAGGCATTTCACAAATATCTCATTTGATCTTTACAACAATCTTGATGACATTGTCCATTTTGCAGATGAGAAACTGAAGCAAACAGAGGTTAAGTGACTTTCCCAGTTTCATATGGCTAGTAGGTAACTGATGTCAGACTCGAACTTAAGGTTTCCAGACTCCACTTGTAGAGTTCTTGCTGCCTCACGTGTAGTACTTGAATAGAAAGAAGAAAGAATACAGGAAGAGATTGTTGAACAATAGTGTATAGCCCAAGCAGAAGAACTAAAAGAGCAAAGTCTGCTAGTTTCCAGTCTGTCATACTTTCATTGTGCTATGTTGTTTGTTGAGTGAGATGATCTTTTGTATCATTACAATTTGTAACAATAAAAAAAATGTAGCAATATAATTTGAGCAGAAGAAATATGTTCATATAATGTTTCATCAGAGCAATTCCTTGTGGCAACTAAAAAAAAACAAAAAAAACAATCATCCCAGCATAAAAGTACTGCTTTGGTGGGTAAAATAACCTTCATGAAATCAAGGACCCTGGAAGTAGTGAGATGACAAATGTCTCATTGAAAGTCCACTACTTTCCAATTATTCCAGTGGGAATTTTTGCAGTGAAATTAAGTGAAATACATCATTTGTGAAACCTTTTCCCTCATGGAAGTAGGGCACAGACCCAAATAGTCTAAGCATTTTGGCTGAATAACAATGATAACACATGACCCAGTAAGGTTTCTCATTTGCATGCATGAAAAGGTATACAAATATGGATCTAAGTTATTCACATTTTAGGAGGAACACATTTAGGAGTAAATAAAATGGGGGAAAAAATCTAAAAGTCCATTTTCATGGGAAAAATACTACTTTGTATCAGAAATCCAAATGTACAACCTGAGGGCAGAACAAGGCATGCACAATTTTTAAAGTATTTCAGAAAAGAAATTTGACTCTCAGAGGAATTCTCTATTCAATGAAATTTAGTTCAATAATGATTTTACTACCAGTCTAATATGTGCCAAGCACTGTGCTGAATATTGGTGATACTAAGACAAAAACTAGGAGGCCCAGCCCTTATGGAACTTACATTCCATTGAGAGAAAACAGCATGTATATAAATGATTGAATACAAAATATATGCAAAGTAATTTGAAGGGAAGGAACACCCAGAAAGAATTTAGTTCTTTCTTGTTCAATCATCTTCCCCAGATAGAGGTATGTAGAAATGCCTTTTGAGTGATCTCTTCTTTTACAATATGCTTTTGATTTTATAACATTATGAGGGCTCGTGGTCAGGATTAGCAACTCAGTCTTAGCAGATCCTCACTGGGACCAACTTGAAAATTTCTCATTCCAGATCAACACTTTTGCATCCATGCTAATTAGCCCAGTAGCTTCCTGGGAATGAGGAAAGGAGGACTTCTCAGCTTGCAAGTGAACCCAAACTAAGCAATTGCTACACTGTTAGATTGCCTTCAGACACTGATCACGTTAATTTTTCATTATCCAATATGGTATGTTCCTTTGAAGTTATGCTTCTGATTACTTGATATAATTCTAATGTGCATTTATAAACCTGAAACATCCAGCTCAATCTCTTCTGGTGGCCGCCTTATCTTTCAGAGGATTAAAGAGCTCCTAATTGCCACCTCCTTGGAAGATGACTTAAGTACACCAAATCTTCCTGGAAGCTATTGGTCACTGTTAAACAACTAAAGTAAGCTCCTCCAGAGCTGAATTGATAGAATAAAAGCTACTCCGTATTTTTATTCCTGAATAAGGTTTACAAAACAACAACAAATTTTGTGCTTTACACTTAGGTAAGGGGGACTTTTGCTATCTCTCTTTCCCCTATTTCCCTTCTTAAACTCTTCCCTCTTCCTTTCCCTCTTCCTTTTCCTTTCTTCTCTTCCCTCTTCCTCATCCTGTCCTCTCCTTCATTCTCTCATCTCCCTTTACCTTCGCCCTATTTTCTCTCTCATATCTTTCCCTTTCTCTCTCTTTTTCCTCTTCCTTTTTTCCTTTCTTTCTCTATCCTTTACTCTCCCTCTTTCTTTCCCTCCCCCATTCTCCTTCCATACTCCCTCATTGTTTATTTATTAATCCAGCAAAAATATTGTTCTATTTCCTCAATATTGCAGAGAAAAGGATCACGTTTTGTTTATTCTGGTCAATTCAAAGCTTCATCCACTTTGCAAAGCATGTCTTTAGCTACCAGGAAGCTGCTCTGTTACTATCCCCTTGTACTATATGGAAATGAGATTTAAAGACTCTGATAGTGTTCCACAATAAATATCATTAGAATAAAAAAGATATGATTTGAAATTTTTTGTCTCACATTGAAATAAAACAAGCTCATCTTATGTTTTTCTTTTTAAAACTTTAACCCAGTCCCATCCTGTTTTTCTTCATTTCCTACCTGATACTACTCTGAGACTTCTCTACAATGTTCCAGGAAGCTCATAATTGGAAAAACCTCATCATCCTCATCAGCCTTGGGATTCCACTTAATGACATGCTCCATCCCTCTGATGAGAGGGTAGAGCCATGAATTCTAAAAACCTCCATTTAAGGAGAGAACCCAACTCAGAACATCTCCCCATATCTCACCAGGCAGTATTATTTTGGGACTTCTCTGACCTTTCTTGGATCCCTTTCCTCATCACCACTATCACCCAGCTCATGAAATTTTCCATACTGTCCTTTTGATACCATCACCCCCCATATGTTTATATCACACTCTTCAGAGTCTTGTTGCTTTTAAAGATGTTAAATTGAGTTACCTTTCAGGTAACTTCATTTTCCACCAATAGTTCTATTTGAAAAGCAGTAATGAATTGAGCCAGCTACACCCAGCCAAAGGACTCAGGAGATGACTATGAACCACTACATAGAATTCCCAATCCCTCTATTTTTGTCTACCTGTATTTTTTATTTCCTTCACAGACTAATTGTATGCTATTTCAAAGTCCGATTCTTTTTGTACAGCAAAATAACTGTTTGGATATGTATACTAATATTGTCTTTAACTCATGCTTTAATATATTTAACATGTATTGGTCAAACTGCCATGTTGGGGAGGGAGTGAGGGGAAGGAGGGGAAAATTGGAACAAAAGGTTTGGCAAAATGTCAATGCTGTAAAATTACCCATGCATATAACTTGTAAATAAAAAGGTATAATAATAAAAAAATCAGCCAGTCCAAAAAAAAAAAATAACTCTATTTGACTTCAACTCCATGGAATACTCTGCCCCTAGTTAGGATACCCCTTGATTCCTCTTCTGTATTGTCTTTCTCCCACTAAAGCTTTCTGTGGGCAGGGCCTTCCTTTTTCTGTATTTGTAATCCCATTGATTAGCACAGCACTTGGCACTCAGGAAATACTTCATTAAGTGTTAAAAGACTGGTTTCTTATACTTGATTCCTCTCTACAAACCATAATTCAGTGGCACTGGCTTCCTTTCAGTTTCCTTCATAAGGCTCTCCAGGTCTAGACTCTATTCCTTTTAATTGGCAGTCCCCATATTTTAAAAGTTCCTCCTTCTTGTCACTGCTTCCTGACCCCCTAAATTCCTGTTCTTTATTTGTCTCCCTAAATGCTCATGCTTTTCTTCTGAGAACCTCTCTCCCTCCTGTCTCTATCTCTCTCTTTGTCTCTGTCTCTCTGTTTCTGTGTGTGTGTGTGTGTGTGTGTGAGTCTTCCTATATATGCATAGCTTTTACATGTTGTCTTCCCCATTAAAATGGGAGCTCCTTAAGGTCAGGGACATTTTTTGTCTTTTTTTTTTATTCCTAGTGTTTAGAACAGTAAATGCTTAATAAATGCCTGACTGAAAAATAATAATGATAATAATAACAATAATAATAGCTAACATTTATTATAACAATAATAACTGCTAATTTTGAGGTTTGCAAAGCATTTTACGTGTTTTCTCATTTAATGTGCCCAACAATCCTATAACATTGTTATCCCATTTTACAGATGAAATAGTTAAAGCACAGAAAGTTTAAGGGACTTGCCTTGAATCATATAACATACAAGATTCTGAGATAAGATTTGAACTCAGTAAAAAAGAGTTCAAAAGAGAAAAGAAAAAGTCTTCTGGTCTTCTGGACTCCACTTCCTGCACTTTATTTGTTATGTCACTTAGCTGTGTAGTTTCTTAGGAATTTGTTGCAATCCCCTTTCAGGGAAAAAAGAAAATAAAACTAGATTAAAAAAAATATATTGTGTCTTATTTCTAAGGCTCTCCAAGTATATTCTTAGTCTTGGTAGGTGGTTTTCCATTTCAATAAGGAAAGAATAGAAAACTAGAAAAAGGATTGGTCTTGTTAATCATTATATTGCCAAGTCACTCAGGAAATCCCTTTTTCTGGATTTCTGTTCTTGAGAAGGAGGAAGCTAAGTAGCCAGGTAAGCCTGGAATCAGGAAGACTAGCTATATGACTGGGCAAAATCACTTAATTTCTATTTTCCTTAAGCTACTGGAAAAGGAAATAACAAACTACTCCCTTATCTCTGCCCAAAAAAAAAAAAAAATCCTAGTAGTGACATACTATGGTTCATGGGGTCATGAGGAGCTGGACACAACTGAATGAACAACTTCTTGGAAAGTATTCCTAGCCAAGAAATGAGAGGAATGATACATAGAATAGAATCTCTGAATTGGGAATAAGCCATCTACTATTTTTATTGAATGTATAAAGAAAAGCCTACATAGGGAAAATGGTTTGTTCAGCATCAAATGACTAGAACCCAAGACTCTTGAGTCCCTGTTCAGTACTCATGATACCATGGCCTATTGGCTATTTCTGTAGATGTATTTTAGATCTTAAGGAGATTTATAGTTTTTGAACTGGAGATTAATATAAGATCTGGGTTGGGGTAGTAACCAGATAGAGACGAAAGAGAGAGGTTAGCAGAGTGAAAACTATTGTGAAGAAAGGGAAGATCTTAAATTAAGATTCTGGGAAGGAACAAAGTGAGCTAGCCCAGGAAATAAAAAGATCAATCACAAGAGTGTCAAATATGCTCACAAAACTTCTGAATAAGACCTGAACCAGATTAAAATGCAGTTATTGCATGTTGCTGTTATTTTTCAGTCATGTCCAACTCTTCATGATCCCATCTAGAGTATTCTTATCAAGGATACTGGAGTGGTTTGCCATTTCCTTCTCCAGCACATTTTACAGATGAGAAAACTGAGAAGAATAGGGTAAAGTGGCTTGTCCACACAATACTAAGTATCTGAGGTCAGATTTGAACTTGGGAAAATGAATCTTCCTTCCTCGAGTCATGGCACTGTGCACTGCACCACTGATTTTAATATTTTGATGTTACACACACACACACACACACACAAACACACACGCATATACATATAAACATCATATGTGGTTTCTAAGTTCACATATGGCCCATAAAATCCTGATATAGGATTTAGTGGCCCTTGACTAGTCTCCTTCATGATTCTGATTCCTGCTCCTATTCTGTAACTATCATCATCTCACAAGGCTCTGACCTAAGTAATTCTTCCCATCCCTTACTCCCTCCCACTCCTATTTCTATTCCTCTCCTTCTTTTCTCTATGTCTTCTCTATTCTTGGATCATCTTTTCTCTTTGTCTTAGTTTCTTTCTTTTAGAAATCTCTTCTACTGCCATGGTTCCATAATAACTACAATATTAATGAATGACTCCCTCCCTGTTTAAAGCCCTAGTCCTAATCTTTCCCTTGAGTCTTCAGATATCTGAAGGCCACTCTTGTGGAAGATGATCTGGGAATAATAACTGAAGGTTCTAAGAAGGAGATTTTAAAATCTAACCATTGGCTCCAAGAAACTGTAGCGTACACAGAAACCACATTCTGTCAAACTGTCTCAGCAGATGGACTAAGTCACTTTGATGGGTCTCAAAACTTTCAGTGACTTAAGGGGAGTGTCTATCCGAGGCAGATGAAGACATCCGGGCAAAATGGGAAAATGAGAACGACTTGTTCTCATTGTCATAAAGGGAATAGAATAGGTGCTGTGGAGAGCTTATAGCTTGATTATATATTGAAGATGCCAAGATCATTCACTGCATCCTGAGTCATTGCCAGTGATCCTGACTTTTGTCTTGCTACTGGACTGCAGTGATTCTGAAAGAAAGAGTGCAATTCTTCCTCACTTAAATCCAATTCACATTCAACTCACGATAAAACCAGATGTCATTGGTCCTTTTCTAAAATAAAGGATAAATAACAACAACAAAAAAGATGAGGAAAACCTTTTCTATCAAGAGCTATTTAAAAGTAAAATAATTTACCTTCTGAATTAATGTATCTCTATCCCACCAAATATTCAAATGAAGGCTGAATGACCAATACTGGGTAAGTAGCAGATTGGATTCTTTAGAGTTTTGCCAAATTTGATGACTTTGCTATTAATACACCTAATCCACTGGTTTACTGTGAGGATTGAATAAAATAAAATAAAATAAAATTTTTTGTAAACTTTGAAACATGACATATAACCATCAGCTTTGAATCTCTCAGACTGTTCTCTGTCTTCTCTAGGCAATTAATCATCTTGTTTGTGCTATGTTTTCTTATGTGAAATGAGACAGGTGAGTGATACAATTGATCACTGAATTAGGGTCAGGAATTCAAATCCTGCCTCAGACACTTACTGTGTCATTCTGGGTAAGCCTCTCTACCTCTGTTTGCCTTAGTTTCCTCATCTATATATTGGGGCTAATAATAGTATGTATCATCTTCCAATGGCTGTTGTGAAGATCAAATGAGATAACAGTTGTAAAGTACATTGAAAACCCTTACAATGCTGTAGAAATGTTAGCTATTATCACTACTACTACTACTACTACTACTACTACTACTACTACTACTACTACTATGGAAAAAAATTATCATGTAATCAGTTGTTCATCATTTTAATTCCAGCATCTGATTCAATGTATTATGCATGGGATGATCTTAATAAATGTTTCTTTACTTGAATGATAGAATTGAAGACTGTCTGACCATGGTGAGAGTAATTTTTTAAAGTTAGCTTATTATGTTAAAATCAAGCTCTTTTACTCCCTGATTTTACTTTATATTTTTGTTAAACTATATTGACTATAGAATCATGTCCATGTTCCCTAGAAAATTGTCCAAATAATTGCAAATATAGCCCTCTTGAAAAAAAAAATTTCATTGAAAGATCTGGCCTTATTTTTATTAGATATAATAGGATAAACATTTATTAAATGTCTACTTTCTTACAGGCACTATACAGTGAGGAAACAAATAAGAAAATCAATCCTTGTCCTCAAAGAGCTTAAAATCTAAAAAGGAAAGGTAATACACAAAAGGAATCTGAAAGGATTTGAAAGAAGAGGGTACCTGACTTGGGGAGCATGATGATGGTAGAATCAAATATAAGCAGAGCTTTTGGCAGTAAGTGAAGAGATGGCTGGGATTTTGAGCCCTCTATAAAGGGAGGTTATGAGAAGATCTTCTTAATGCAATCTCTAGCCCTCCGATCTGGAGTAGAAACAAGTGAGAGTACCAATGAGGTGCAAATAGCAAAGTTGGAGTAATCTCCATGATGATAAGTCCTTGGTGAGGATGCAGGAAGGAATATGATGATGTGATGATTGTGGTGGTGGAGGTAGTGGTAGAATTAAAATGAAGCAGAGCAGCTGTGGCAAATGAATGAGTGGCCTTAGTGATTTATCAGGGTGAGATAATTTTTTTTTACATTTGGGATATGATTTTTTTTCCATTGGTTAATGGTGTTTTCCTAACTCTTTCTCCTTGTCTTTGCACAACACATGGGTTGATAATCAGAACAAAATAAGCAAATATATAATAACAGTGTTTCAATAAGGAATATTTCCATATAATTATGTAAAGGAATAGTCCTTTCACAAAAATAATAGAATTTCAGAATGGAAAGGGACCTGGCAGCCATTCAGTTCACACCCTAAACAAGCCTATCATAACATTCCAGACAAATTATTATTCAGGCCCTACTTGAAGACTTTCGAGGAGGGAGGTCTTTTCATGACTTTTTTGAACTCTCAGAAAAGAAACATTTGATTTTTCCTTTACATACTCTTGATTTAGGATATGTCACGAAATTAAACAAATAATTAAGGCTCTAGTGACTCAGTTTCTTATTCAGCAAATGAGAGATAAGAATACAATATAATTACTAAGTATTTAAAAGTTAAGTCATTAATGAGTCATTCTACTAGTATCCTCAGAAATGGTTGCTTGAATCCAACATATTATTAGAAATAATCCAGAAATGTGGGTTTTTAAATATTAATTTATCATTGGATTTCTAAAACTAGCATTTTTCTGTGAACACCTCCCCAAACTTAAATGCATTTACATTAAAATTGTCTATTAAAATTACCACATGTGGTTTGGGCATGTGGGTTTTTAAGGCAGAATAACTTCTTCATTCATTAACTCTGCTTTCAATCACATTGAGTTGAATTTTATTGTACAAATAAATATACACAGATACTTGGTCTTGGAGGAGAACTGGGACCCTGCTGTGATGACTGAATAATGAAACAGATTTCTTATTTTCAGGTGATTGCAAGAAGCTCTATCAAGTGGTTACTGAAATAGGGTAAGTTCTGGTCTTTCCACCTTCCTTAGAAGGTAAATTAATAAACTGTCTATTATGATACCCTAAGGTCCTGCAGTATGTCTTTCAGTTTTTTTTTTTTTTTTCTCTCCTATGGAAACACATCTTGAAGACCATTTTCCAATACATACATTCTCCATGAATGCTTACTGAATGAATGAAAGGGCGGCTGGAGGAGACAGACAGACACACACACACACACACACACACACACACACACACACACACACAGAGAGAGACCACCAGCAAAGAATGTACAAAAGCTAGTTTACTAAACTCATATATCTTGTTACTACTAAATATTGGCTAATTATAACTAGCCTTTATCTAGCTCTTTTAAGTTTGCAAAGCAGTTTATACATTTTTCTCATCTGAGGCTCCCAACACCCTTGTGAGATAGTTCCTATTATTATTCCCATTTTACAGATAAGGAAGCTGAGGTCAAAAGATATTAAGTGACTTTTCTAGGGTGACTCAATTAGTAAATATCTAAGGCAGGATTCATACTCATGTTTTCTTGACCCCAAGTCTAATGCCCTATTCAAAGGACCACACTCTTGGCCTTCTGAACTCCTTAAAATTTCTTCTCTCCAGTCACCAGTTTAAGAAACATTTCCTGGTTTGACCATAAAAGATAAGTGCTTCCTTCCAGTTTACATGAGGAGGAAGACATTGCAGAAAGGGAGGATTGGTATGTTACTGAAGCCCTCTGATAGTTAGATCTTATACCTAATATTTTATATATTATAAAGTATTTTTCATTTATTAACATATCACTTATCTGATATTCCTATTATTTCTTGTATCTATGAAAGTTGATAATAAAATTATTTTTATTCAATGTGACCTTTTACAGTTTTGTTCAGATATTCCATCAGTAGAAATTTCTTATTTTTCTCCTCACAGGTGGCCAATTGCAAACCTTGCTGTAGCAAAACATCTGATGTTATTCTTGGAAAACAACATTAAAACCTCAGTCTTAGAATTGCCTGCTAGGTAGAACTGTCGAGTCCAAATTAAATTGTTTCTGCCTTGAGAATACACCACATATCCTGGATACTTCCCTACCACAATTTTCATCATTTGCAAAGGATGACGGTCTAAAATGACATCATTAACATCAAAATGTGTGAAGCAGTGAGAAGGGCAGTGCCCACTAGAGTTTTCTGAATGGTAAGAAATGCCATAATGAATGTGCTTCCAAGATATTAGGCAACTGAGGGTAGCCTTATTCTTTTCATTGTGCTTAAAATGTTTTCTACTCTCTGTGAACAGTGAGGTCCTTCACTTCAGACAAATCTTTGAAGTATTCAAAATATCCTTTAACCAGTCATTACCCTATCCCTTTGATGCAAATGAATTCTCAAGAAATTCATTTAGGGTTGTAGTGTCTCAGAGCATCACAGAAGTATCACAGGGCATAGGCAGTGAGTATCAAAAACTGAATATTAATCCACATACTCTTTAAAAATCTATCATTAGTCCACTTTCACAGTGTTTTTTTCCTATAAAAAAGCATAATTTTTTATTCCATTTCCTTGCTTTAAAGAGAAACTTTATTTAAAACAAAAATACCACTTAATTATCCACATGATTTCACTAAATTGTTTTGAAAATATTCTTCTTGGGTAGGAAAAACAGTTAACATAGGATATAGGGCATGGAGACTAGAAGATCTGAGTTTTAATCCTATCTCAGATTTATACCAGTTGTATTACCCTGGGCAACTTAATTAATCCATGATAACATCATTTTCCTCACCTGTAATATGGGGGAGGGGGTGTAACTGTACTTATCTCACAGGGTGATTGTGAGGATCAAATGAATAAGGGAAGCTTTTTGCAAAGCTTATAGAAATAGAGATCGAAATACTAAATATTATTAGCTGCCATTATTTTTACTAGCCATGGTCATAATTTAATATTACCAATAATATCATTTAACATTACTGTTTTGAGTTCTTGTTACTTGCAAGTATGAAGTTTTTTTTGTAATGAAATTTACATTACTATCCTATTTAAAGTACCATAATAATTTCTAATATTTTTATTTTATTTATTTATTTTGTAGATTCTGCAGCAGGATTATATACTTTTTACATGACTCCAGCATTATTATTCTTTCTCTTGTACTTTACTGGGCAGATTTCACTACTTCAATAACTTTGGTTCGTGAATACAGATAAACTTTAAATGTCAAAAAAGTTTTTTAAAAAATATTATGTGTGTGAGTTTCTTCATTCATTAGTTTATCTTTGTGGCATCTCAAGATTTAAGTACACTGATAGGCTACTCACCTTAGACTCATGGAATGTTTAAGCTAAAGACAACCTTCAAGATCATTCATTCAAGACTTTTGGTCTATTGATGGAGAAAGTGAGTTCAAAAAGATGGATTTGATTTGCTCAGTTACATAGGTAGAAGGTATCAAAGGCAAAATTATAACCTAAGTTTTCTGATATTAAATCTAGTATGCTTTCCCCCTGCTTAAAAACTTTGTGATCATTGTTTCTAGACTAAAACAAAAACTCCTGAGCCTAATATCTAAATATCCTCTCCACAATATTTCCCCACTGGGGGACTGGAGGGAAGGAGAAAGGTGGGAGAAGGCAGAATCCTCTATTATATAAGCATAGTCAAGCAAAAGAAATTCCCACATTAGCCACATCCAAAGTTACACATTCTACATTGAGAAGTTTTCAGAACGTCTTTCCTTCTAGTTTTTTTTTTTCCCCCATCTATTCTATTCTATCCTTGCCAAATTGGCTTACAAACTATTCCTCTAACATAACACTGAAAGATGGAATACCTTTAAATGGCTTGCTCCCACTTCTACGTCCTGAATATACTACCTCCTCAACTTTCTGCTTCTTAAAAACAAACAAAACTTTAGCCTCCATCAAGACTCAACTGAATTCAGGTGCCACTTATTGAAGCCTTTCTTGATCTCTTATCCTTTCTCAGTTTTCACTGTGATCTTTTCCCTCTAATTATCCTACAATTTGCTTCTTTCTGTACATGTATCTTGCAGTATAATATCAAGTACTTAATTTTTTCTTTGTCTCTTCAGTACTTGACATATCACTTTATATGTGTTTTGGCTTAATCAACATTAGTTGCCACTACAAGTAATTGTCTTTCTGGGGCAGGCATTCTTATACTCAAGTATGGATAGATTTCAGGGGTTAGTGACTTTGGATGGAAAATAAATCTTAACTAATCTCTTGCTGAAATTTAGCCTATACCTTCAAATATTTAAAAACAAAATTCTAAAAAAAAGTTTATAGCTTCACTAGACTGCGAAAAAGATATACTAATGGTGAAAAGCCCCTGCCCTTAAGTTATTACATAACCAGCAAATGAAATACCATACATAAACTTAATAAATAATAATAAATAAATAAAATAAAAGTAAAAAATAATAAAAAAACAAATAAAACAACCTTAAATATCTGGTTAAATGCTATTAACAACAATAATAAAAGCTATCCAGATCCATGTGTACAAGAAATAACAGGCATTCTTTGTCTTGAGCATTTGCTGTAGAATTTTCAGAGTGAAAATTTTTTTAAAAAGTTTAAAAACCAATTATAGCATGGACCCTAGCAGAGTGTATTGTATATATTACACTTTAGAAATGTCTGCTGCCTGGATTATTGTAGAAGGATGGATAATTGCCTATGCTCTAATCAATGTCTTTGGGGAAAACTAAGGAGTTGTTTGGAAGGGAATTATGAATATAAAGTATGATCAATATACCATGACAGCACTTTTTTAATGGCATCATAACACAGTGCAAGTGTTGAGAAAATAATACAAGGAAATAGTAACTTTCAAGAAAAGGAACTTATTGGCAGTAATCTCTCTTGCCTATGGAATATAATCTTTCACAGAATGTGGTAGAAGCTAAATGCCTTCAAACCAGTTAAAAATAGACAAGATTAAACACTTAAGAATATGTTATAGGAAATTATCCGGCACTAGCAAGAAGAAAGGTCAACCATTGAACTGATCTCTCTATTATTAATTTATATGAAGGGTTGGCCCTGAACTTACCAGATAACATTATAGACATTTACTGTTATCTATCACACCCATTTTCTGCTACAAAAGGTTGCTTTTTTCTTCCTTAATCTTTGTGAAATCCACTAATGTTTGCTCTAATTTTATATTGTAGTTTGAAGTTGACCATAGTCTCTCAAGGGTTATGCCAACATATTCAGGTGTGATAGTAGGAAGGAAAAAACAACATACTTCTGTCCTCTCAAGCCTAGTTTTTCTCATTGTGATGTATTTTTTAAATTATTATTATTCTGTAGCGCTTCTCTTGCCTTGAATTCTCTCCCTTCTGTTCTACCTCTCTTCTGAAGCTCTTGCTAACAACATTCTAGTCTTTTTTTCTCTGTCAAATAAATAGTTTAGAATCTTGGAATTACTTAAAGCAATTTAAACAGTCAGATCCTTGCCTCCAACTAAGTGATTGACAAAATAAAATGGCTGGCTATTCTAAATTTAGGCATGACAAATATCGACCATCTCCTTTAGTAAGATGTTTTTGGTGCTTAAAACTCGGGATTGGAACTGGTTCTGTGGTTTCATTGCAACTTTACTAACTGTGTGACCCTGGGTGAGCCATTCAACTTCTATCTGCTTTGGTTTTCTCATCTGTAAAATGAGAATATTAATAGTACCTCTTTCCCAGGGTTGTTGTAAGGATTAAATGAAATAACATTTGTAAATCTCTGAGTATAATACCTGGAACAGAGTGGGCGTTTAATAGATATGTTTCCCATTTTCTTGTTGTTTTGTTTTCTTCCTTTTCTTGATTCCTTCCATTTCCTATTTCCTCTCTTCCTCCCTCCCTCACTCTTTTTTCCTTCTTGCTTTCTTTCCTTACTTCTTTTTCTGAGTTTCCTTCCTCTCCTTCTTCCTTCCAACACATAACCTTAAAGAGTTGCATAAAGAACCCAAAAATTGCATGACCTTCCCAGAGTCACAATGGCAATACATGTCAGAGACAGTTTTGAATCAAGCTCTTCCTTGGCTTTGAAGCTAGTTCTTTATCCACTTCACCACACTGTCTCTGAATAACACTTTTGTTACAATTTAAAATGTTTCTTCTTGTTTGGCACTATTTGAAGATACATACATGTAAGACACTTGGGCAACATCTGCCTGACAAAATTGCCTTACTTCTGTTACCATCAAAAACCTTTGAATTCAAGCTTTCAGCATCTTATGTGCCCAGAGGAAGCCCATCACTCTTGCAATGTTACTGTCAATGTCATGCTGTCTAAGCTGCAATGAGAACTGAAAGTTTGAGCTCCTGCATCTGCTGAAAGTAGGCACTAGCAAAATCAGACTTCAAATATTTCTTCTGCCTTGAGCAGGGACAAACCTTTTCTTTACAAATAAATAGTTCACCCACTATTCTGAGAACAGATAGTCAGTCTGATGATCTGAAAAAAACTGTTTTGAGTTCTGCTTAGATTGGCAATCCATTAAATGCAAGGTAAAAAGCAGGATCCTGGTATGTATATCCAGGTTGCTTGCAAATATGAAGACTTTTATTTGGTTACTTTAGTCTCTAGATCATTATCCCTGAATGAGTCACTTGTTCCCAAGCATGAAAGCTACATAAAGGCCACTTTGAACTTTATTGAATGATACCCTCAGGCAGCAAGGACAGAGATCTACTGAAATCGAAAAGAAAAA
This sequence comes from Antechinus flavipes, assembly GCF_016432865.1. Classification (NCBI taxonomy): domain Eukaryota; kingdom Metazoa; phylum Chordata; class Mammalia; order Dasyuromorphia; family Dasyuridae; genus Antechinus; species Antechinus flavipes. Next base: position 575,884,405 of record NC_067398.1, on the reverse strand, counting down.
AAAAACTTAATAAAGGGTGGAGGGGGAGGTAAATGACTTAAAAAAAAAAAAAACTCAAGGTTTTCTGATTTAAATTGTTCCTAGTTCCACTGCTGTTTAACACCTTTATCAGTAACTTAGGTAAAGGGAGAAAAGGCTTGCTAATTAAGTTTTCAGATGACATTAAACTGCAAAGGCAAAATTGTGTTTCCAACACACACACAGAAAGAGAGAGAGACAGACAGACAGACAGACAGACAGAGACAGAGAGACACAGAGAAAGAGAGAGAGAGAGAGAGAGAGAGAGAGAGAGAGAAACGGAGAGAGAGAGAGAGAGAGAGTCTTCCATTAACAGATATGTCCTCTCATAGTCTTCCAGCCAAGGCATGGATGGGTTGAGGATTCATTGTCATTTTCTGGGTTCCTTACCACCCCAGGTTAACTTGGGCATCTATATAAAGCTCAAAGACAATACACTGAAATTCCACAAGTATAATCTCTGTTTAGAGATGGGGGGGGGAATGAAAATATATAATAGGGATAAGTTAAGAAAATGAAACACTGTATAGTAATCTTGAAGGGCAAATGAGTTCTATAAAGTTTCTACTGAAAAAAAAATAATAATTTATGTCATGAATAATCTTCTTTACATTTATTCCTCAAGAGCTATTCAGGAGAAAGTAATTTCTACCTCTGAATTCAAATATTCATTGGGACATGAAAAAAATTTTAAAATCTTCCAAATAAAGTGATGGAACTAAGATTATTTAATTAACAGACGAAAGATGATTAATATGGTTCTAGGATTGTTGACCAATAAGCATATTTTCATCTCCAAATCTTAAAGTTGGAAAGGATCTCAGAGACTGCCTCATCTACCCTAATATAGTCAAAAGAGTCCTTTCTATCACATCTATCTCTATTCTGTCAGGGAGGAAGATTCACTTACTTCAAATGTAGCCAGTTCTATTTTCAGGAACTTCTAACCATTGAGCCTCTTTACTCTCACATTGAGCCAAAATGTATCTCTTGATAACTTTTTTTTTGTGGTTCTGCTCCAGGTGCCAAGAAGAACAAATTAAAGCCCTCTCCTGTGAACTACCCCCTTCAAATCTTCAATTATAGCTATCATTCCCACCATATCCCTTTCACTGGGTCTTTTCTTTTCTATGATAAGCATTATGATACCAGTACTTTCAAATGAACTCTACAACATATTCTTTCTAGGCAAGACATGATCTTGGTCACTTATTTTTGTGTGCATTCTTGATTGATAATGCCTTTTTAAAATCAAGAACTGAATACAGCATTCTAGTTATAGTATAACCAGTGCAGAGTAACAGGATTATTCATTATTTTTGATGTTTTGAATAGGCTGAATATTAACTATCTTAGCTTCCATATTGAAATTCATTGAGTTTGTATCTTGCTAACACAGAAAAAATATGTTTTTGCCACATTGTACTTCGGAAGTAGATTTTTTGACCCCAAGTATGTCTTATAGTTGAATCATAGGCCATGGTATCATATATCAGACATCTCAAGTTGGGTGGGTAATACTATGAACTCAGCTAGTCCATATTCCTCATTTTAAAGAAGAAACTGAATCCCACTAATATTAAATGATTTACCCATGCTATTCTCAAAAAATGAATACAAAACTTCGGTAGATTTTATTTTCCTTAACAATTGGTTTTCCTTTTCTCCATATGAAATATAGTCTTTCTGCACAGCTGTTCTCTACCTCCTCTTTTATCTCTATATTTACTCTGTCTTTTAGGTATCACCTTCAGCACACTGATACAACTCTTAGCTCTATATAGTTCAATCTCAAGCCTACAGTCAAGCTATAAGACCAAAATGTTCAACTGCCTGTGGGACATCTCCATGTAGAAGCCACAAATACTACTGGTACTTCAAGTACAATGCACTAAGAATCCAGTGCCTTCAAATTTAACTCAACCAGCATCCATTAAGCATTTTTTCCTGTAAAATGTTGTCTCTTCCCCCAAAATTTATCCATCCTCCTAATGTCTCAATTTGTGTTAAAGGCATCACCATTCTCTCAGTTACCAGGGCCTAAAATCTCAGGCTTTATCTCAATCCTCACATTTAGCTTATTGTGCTTTTGCAATGACTTACTTAATAGTTACTTAATATTACTAGAATAGTTTTCAATTTATTTCTTTAAGTTCTTCCTTATTCTCATCTTCAAGATTATTTATTAGCCTCCTACATCATCTTAAATCCTCGGTTTCCCACTACTACAAATTATCTTTCACAAGGCTGAAAAGAAATATTCCGAATAATCAGTTATAACAATATCATTCCTTTGCTCAATAATCTGCAATAGCAACTTGTTACCTATTAAATAAAGTTTAAACTTGTTAGCCTGGCCTCTAAGGTTCTCGATAAGCTAGTTCCAACTCCCTTTGATTTTGAAAGATAAAGCATTTCATATGCTGGCCACTTCCCATCTTTCCAGTTTTCTTATGCTTAATCTCTCTACATTCTATATGATTCAGCAAAACAGCTCTCCCTTACATAAAACATTCAGTCTTCTAAATCTGGATCTTTCTACTGGCTGTCTCCTACCTTTCCTCAAGATTCAGATCAAATTCCCATTTCTGTAAAAGTCCTTTCCCAGCTCTTCCCACTACTGGTGCTTTTCCTACAATTTGCCCTGTATATTTCTTGTGTGTGTGTGTGTGTGTGTGTGTGTGTGTGTGTGTGTGTGTGTGTGTTGGTTATTGTCTTTATATCATGAATTTCTTGAGATAGGGATCCATGCTTTTGCCTTTCTTTTTATCCCTATAGTGTAATACATTGCCTGGCACATAATAAACATTTAATTAGTGCTTGTTGACCATATTTCCAGTTTTATATCAATCCATACTAATTTCCAAGACATTCCCACCAAAGACATTCTCCAACAGTGGGGAATCCTCAACCCTTTCTATCACCTTGACTTTTCTCCTAATGCCTTTGATGCCCAGAATGTATTGTACCTATCTTCATTTATTTTAATCCTTTACTTCCTTCAAAATCAAGTTCAAGTGGCACCTCTTTCATGAAGCCATTACCAATCCTCCTAACTAGAAATAATATCTCTGGCATTTCTCATAGAGTTTTGAGCCATTCTTATGGACACATTATTTTCTATTTGCTATATGATAGTTATGTCTTATAAGTTGTAATTTTCTTGAGAACAGGAAATTTTTCATCTGTCTTGCATGACTCCCAGCCCAGTGTCTTACCATAGTTAGTATATAAAAAAGAAAAAAAAAATTGAACCTCTTGAAGTAGAGCTATTTTACACTATTTTGATTAGAAACAAAAAAAATCTTGTTTTTAAAAAGAATGATGAAATCCCTTTATAAACCATCAATGTTTGAAGTTAGGGGCTACAGTAAGAGAAAGAAATGAATAAATTGGCCTCTGGAATAACTTTCTATAAAATTGTATAGTTTTACTTCTTGGCAGTAACAGAAAAGTGGTATTCCCTTGTGCTTCCATTCAAAGCAATCTTTCCAAGCTACTTTGGATGGAAAATGCCCTGGCCTCTTTGGAGACTTAACACCCAGGCCTTGTGAACATGAGGATGATAATTCACCCCAAGAAGCCTTTTTCACATGTGATAAGCTTGGCAAGCTGCCTTGGGTAAGTGTCAAGCCCCAAATGTTTTTGTTTTTGCCCTGGTGGTCCTGAAGAGTTACTGGAATCCTTCTCTGGGCCTGGTTTGTATCAGTGTGTGAGTTGATAGTGACATTGAAAAGAAGCAGGTAGAGAAAGAGAAGGGGGTTCTGGACTCTATCGCCTTTAATTCTGATAGCAGACTCCCTGTCTGCCCAGGCGGCCTTAAAGCTTCCCTCGGTCTGCCTTTGGCTCCTTCTCTTTGTGCCTTGCAGTATTACAGGGTAATCTTTTCATGTGTTATTTTCTCCCTTTGCTCCCCAGGGAAGCTTGTCAAAACTCCTTATCTGTTGATGAATGAAAGGAATTTCTGTCTGTTCAGGCTGGGCCTGGCTAATGCAGCTCTGGACAATACTGCTGGGTCACCGAGTCAAGTGAACACAAAAAGTTAAAACATATATGAAAAAGATCAGAATCTAGTCAGTGCTGGTTCTAGTGTCATCAGAAGGTATTTTCTGCCAGACAGAGGGAGTGAGGAGGGGGAGTGGAATTGTAGTCATCTAGGAATGTAAAAATATCTTTGGGATAAATTCACTGTTCAAAGTGAGAGAGATACCTTTGGTACCCATGAAGACTGCCTTTGGCTTTTGTACCAATATTTCTTATCAGAAATGGATGTTTAAAAGAACTGACTTTACTTTAGATTTTAAATCAAATGTATGCCTGCTTTTTATTTATGATTTCTAGCTCATTTACTCATTCCACATGAATCTAATTCCCTCAGTCTCTTTGCTATCCAAACATGTAAACACACAAAGACTAGTCTGGCAAAAACTTGTACTTAGATGCCAGGCTATTTTGTGTGCCCCATAGCACCCAACACATACTTAATAATAAGTGAATTCTTAGGAAATATATATTGGATGAATGAAAGAAATAGAGAAGCAGAGAAATAAGGGAAAGGATGGAAGGAAGAAAAGAAGAAAAGGAAGAGGAAAGGAGGAAAGAAAGAAGAATGAGAGGGAAAGGAAAAAAAGGAAGGGAGAGAGGGAAAGAAGAAGTAAAGAAGGAATGGAGGAAGGGAGGAAGGAAGGAAGGGAGGGAGGAAGGAAAAGAGGGAGAAAGGGAGGAAGGAAAGAAGGGAGGAAGAAAGAAAAGAAAAATTTCTCCTTCAAGAAAACTGTAGTATGTTTGCCACCAAAGACCACATAAACTTGACAGCAAATTACAAAACCAAAGGGATTTAGGGATCAAGACCTTAATAGAGCAATAGAGAGCAGATTCTATAATAAAGTGATTTTTGTCTTTCACTAATTTCACTGTACTTTTCCTAGAAAGAGCCTACAAGTTCATGTTAAAAATATATGGAAGGAACTCCTGAATACTTCTTGTGCTGACAAGACATATGTGGAATATATTCTTTACTCCAGTCAGGCATACTCCTGCATGCACAAAACAACCATGTCAGAGATTACAAAGGGAACTCATCTTCCCTCATGAGGAGATGTGTTATTTGCACACTCTTGAGTTCAACAAAAAGAACTGAGTTCCTTCTTTGTAACTCAAGAAATTTGCTCAATAAATCAGAAGCCTGGGAGAAGCCTATTCTCCTTGCAAAGAATCAAATTATTTTTCTATGTGTATTATTTGTTCAGAAAGAATGGTTATTATTATACTAGGCATTTTTTGTCACTTATACTTTTTACCAATCAGAATATAGGTCAAATGATTTCATTTATCTCTTATCAAATAGCCAAACAGTTTCTATATGCAATTAGAAATTAGATAAGAAATCAGTGTGCTTTTCACAATTTATTAGCTTTAATAAATAAATATTCTCTTTTTTTGCTGTCCATTTTGTTCAGAAATGATGAGTGTGACTTTAAAATACAAATATTGCATGAAATCAGAAATCTCTTCTCCACAAGTAGTTTTCAAACTATGTGCTATGCTGCAAGCTTAGCTAGGTATGCTACAAAATATGGGATATTGTATTGTTCTAGATAAAATGTATAAATAATTTTTGGTAATTTAATTTATCCAGAATGTAGTGAGAATATTCCTTTAAAAACAAAACTTTACAGAAAATTCAACAAAAATAATTGTTCTTTTTGAAAGGAAATACAAAAACAGTTGTCTTAACTCTCAGGTAATGTTACCAACTTAAACATGTTGTATATCTTAATTCCTTGTAGCATAAAATTTTGTGTTGTGAGCAAAGAAACTTAGTTATCCTATTAAAGTGATTGTTTGCCACTGGGATATGAATAAAACCTAGTATTTTAAGAAATAAAAAAAATTAAAAAGAAGGAAGAAATACATTCTAAAAACCTACTATGTTTCAGCCACTGTATTAAGCTCTTTACAAATATCATCTCATTTAAGAACCATTATTCCCTATTTATTTAACGCTATACCAATCAGACTCCCAAAAAACTACTTTGATGAAATAGAAAAAATAACAACAAAGTTCATATGGAAAAACAAAAGGTCAAGAATTTCAAGGGAATTAATGAAAAAAAAATCAAATGAAGGTGGCCTAGCTGTACCAGATTTAAAATTATATTATAAAGCAGCAGTTACTAAAACCATCTGGTATTGGCTAAGAAATAGACTAGTTGATCAATGGAATAGGTTAGGTTCAAAGGACAAAACAGCCAATAACTTTAATAATATAGTGTTTGACAAACCCAAAGACCCCAGTTTCTGGGATAAGAATGCACTATTTGACAAAAATTGCTGGGAAAATTGGAAATTAGTATGGCAGAAACTAGGCATTGACCCACACTTAACACCGTACACCAAGATAAGGTCAAAATGGGTTCATGACCTAGGCATAAAGAATGAGATTATAAATAAATTGGAAGAGCATAGGATAGTTTACCTCGCAGACCTGTGGAAGAGGGAGGAATTTATGACCAAAGAAGAACTAGAGATCACTATTGACCACAAAATAGAAAATTCTGACTAAATCAAATTGAAAAGTTTTTGTACAAACAAAACAAATGCAGACAAGATTAGAAGGGAAACAATAAACTGGGAAAACATTTTTACAATCAAAGGTTCTGATAAATGCCTCATTTCCAAAATATATAGAGAATTGACTCTAATTTATAAGAAATCAAACCATTCTCCAATTGATAAATGGTCAAAGGATATGAACAGACAATTCTCAGATGAAGAAATTGAAACTATTTATAGACATATGAAAATATGCTCCAAATCATTATTACTCAGAGAAATGCAAATTTAGACAACTCTGAGATACCACTACACACCTGTCAAATTGGCTAGAGTGACAGGAAAAGATAATGTGGAATGTTGGAGGGGATGTGGGAAAACAGGGACACTGATACATTGTTGGTGGAATTGTGAACACATCCAGCCATTCTGGAGAGCAATTTGGAACTATGCTCAAAAAGTTATCAAACTGTGCATACTCTTTGATCCAGCAGTGTTTCTACTGGGCTTATACCAGATACTAAAGAGATACTAAAGAAGGGAAAACGACCCACATGTGTCAAAATGTTTGTGGCAGCCCTGTTTGTAGTGGCTAGAAGCTGGAAAATGAATGGACCATCAATTGGAGAATGGCTGAGTAAATTGTGGTATGTGAACATTATGGAATATTATTGTTCTGTAAGGAATGACCAGCAGGATGAATAGAGAGAGGACTGGCGAGACTTACATGAACTGATGCTGAGTGAAATGAGCAGAACCAGGAGATCATTATATACCTCAACAACGATACTGTATGAGGATGTATTCTGATGGAAGTGGATCTCTTCGATAAAGAGAGCTAATTCAGTTTCAATTGATCAAAGATGGGCAGAAGCAGCTACACCCAAAGAAAGAACACTGGGAAATGAATATAAACTGCTTGCATTCTTGTTTTTCTTCCCGGATTATTTATACCTTCTGAATTCAGTTCTCCCTGTGCAACAAGAAAACTGTTTGGTTCTGCATACGTATATTGTATCCAGGATATACTGTAACCTATTCAACATGTAAAGGATTGCTTGCCATCTGGGGGAGGGGAGGGAGGGAGGGAGGGGAAAAATCGGAACAGAAGTGAATGCAAGGGATAATGTTGTAAAAAATTACCCTGGCATGAGTTCTATCAATAAAAAGTTTTAAAAAAAAAAAAGAACCGTTATTCCACATGGGCTATTTCAGTTAGTTCCTTTAGCTTCTCTTTAAAGAGTAAGCTGTTATTTGTATAATCCAGAATTTTAAGAATTCTAGACAAGGTCTGTTTGCATCTTTGAATAATGAAAAGCTATTCCAAATCTGATAGATCTGTGTACCAAATCATTTCCTTGGGACTGCTGCTTAAATTTTTTTTTTCAGGATGTCCTCTGATATGTTCATAAAACCATTTCTTCCAATCTCATTGCTTACTGCCATCTAAACTATAGTTTATTATACACAATTTCTTGGATATTCTGATATCTTCTATTTGCCAGATACTTCCTAGTCAAATAAGTATGCTATAACAATGCAGCTTTAAATAATAACAGACTGGTAATCTTGTTTGCTGTTTAAGGTCAAATGCACTATATTTAAGAGATAATATTTTAAATAGTACCTATGTGTCACTATACCAAAACCAGACACTATGCCAAATTTGTGATCTTCACAACAACAGGTAGGAAGACAGTTCTTATCCTAATTTTACAAAGACACTAGGCAAACAGAGGTTAAGTTCCTTGCCCAAAGTCATACAACTAGGAGAAGGAATGTTTGTATAGTTGATAGAGTAGAGACCTGATATAAATTCTCTCTGTGAAATTTACTATTGTGTGATCATAAGCAAATTATTTAACTACTAAATGTTTGTAATCTCTAGGATTACAGGATCATAAATTTAGGCCTGGAAAGGCCCTCAGAAATCATCTAGCTATATACCTTATGATCCCTACGCTGACAGAATTACAGAACCCATGTTTGTGCACCATATATATGACATTCATTAAAATGTATAATGAAGCACATCCAGTTTTCACTTTTATTATATATGATTTTTTTAAATCACAGGAATTTAGAGGGCAATTAGCTATTAAAGATCATCCCACCCTATCTCCTTATTTTATAGTTGAAGAAAGTGAGGTGCAAAGAGACTTGTTCTAACTGGAGATAATACCTGCCTCAGAAGTACATTAAGTGAAAATGTCAATACTTAAATATAAAATGATGTCATTATCCATTGTGATGATTCACAGGTGAAAAGAGCAAAAGGAATGGGTGGCTACAAGTTGTTGATCTTAAGACTGAGTAGAGAAAATACAAAAGAATTATATTTTTTAGGAATAGAATTATGAAGATAAAATGTAATAAACTAGAGGGTTTTGAATTAATCAATTAGAAGAAATAATCTTGGGAAGTGATCTTGGCTGAGCAACTGGAAAAATCTAAAATTCTACTTTTGGCAATGAGAACCTATCATCTAAGAGTGTTATGAGTTATAAAGAAGAACAGTTTTGTTCTGAACTTGGGAATGGATCATATTTCCACAAGACAGGTACTCAGAGAAATAGCTTAGCCAGGTCATAAAAAAATCAACTGGGCTTTAAAAAAATCCAAACAAAATAGATATCTCTTCATTTAAATGATGTTATGTAAATTCTAACCATTCAACATGAATCTAATTTGCTGACACACATCTCCATGTGATTTGTGTAAGGACATGCCTCCATGGTAATAAAGTAGTTCTCACACTCTAAGAACTTGGCTGAGGAGTAATGGCTCATTGTGGAGAGAGCTTGCTGAGAAGAACGCTACAGCAAAGATTACCCTGCAAGGTTACAATTTAAAATAGAAAGTACTTCTAACTCCATGTCTATTGGTAGAGAATAAGATCAGTGTGTCAAAGTTAGGGAGGATCTCATTTGCTTTTCAAAAAGAAAAACTTAAACTAAAAGTCTCATAATCAATCTTAAATTTGGTCTGGCACTGGAGGTAACTCAATCAGATCTCCAAAGACTATTTTGGGTTTCTTAATCCAATATTGCATTTTGTTTAGTCAATACAGAATATATTGCTGAAACTAGGCCAAATCACTCAACTTTTTTAGTCATTAGTTTTGCTTATCATTCTGCAATGATCCCTGAGTATTCGATGGAGCAATCAAAAGTGCACAATAATTTTCATTTCATGTTATGTATATGAGTTATAGGTGAAATGACAACTCTGAAAGAAGAGAGATAATGAAGAGTCTTTTCACACAGAAAAGTAAGAATTGACCCATATTCCAGGACCTAGAAAATGAAGAGGAGATTTAGCCAAGTATTAAATAATTGGAGCAAAAACATGCACTAGATTGTAGTTCTAGATTGCCATTTAATTCACCTTCTGTAGCAATATGGTAAACAATCCATTAAGACTATATAAACTTAAGGAAAAGGGTTGTATCCAATAATTATTTTCATAGTCCATAGAACCAATCATGTATTTTTATTATAGTGGACAATAAGGATATATTTTGAAGAATCAGATTCACTGAACCCAGGAGTTGGAAGGGACTCAATGGCCATTTAATCTTTTTTAAATATTTTATTTTATTTTATTTAATAATAACTTTATATTGACAGAATGCATGCCAGGGTAATTTTTTTTTACAACATTATCCCTTGCACTTGTTTCTGTTCCAATTTTTCCCCTCCTTCCCTCCACCTCCTCCCCTAGATGGCAAGCAGTCCTTTACATGTTAGATATGTTGCAGTATATCCTAGATACAGTATATGTTTGCAGAACTGAACAGTTCTCTTGTTGCACAGGGAGAATTGGATTCAGAAAGTTAAAAATAACCCAGGAAGAAAAACAAAAATGCAAGTAGTTCACATTCGTTTCCCAGCGTTCTTTCTTTGGGTGTAGCTGCTTCTGTCCATCATTTATCAATTGAAACTCAGTTAGGTCTCTTTGTCAAAGAAATCCACTTCTATCAGAATACATCCTCATACAATATCGTTGTCGAAGTGTATAATGATCTCCTGGTTCTGCTCATTTCACTTAGCATCAATTCATGTAAGTCTCTCCAAGCCTCTCTGTATTCATCCTACTAGTCATTCCTCACAGAACAATCATATTCCATAACATTCATATACCACAATTTACCCAGCCATTCTCCAATTGATGGGCATCCATTCATTTTCCAGTTTCTAGCCACTACAAACAGGGCTGCCACAAACATTTTGGCACATACAGGTCCCTTTCCCTTCTTTAGTATCTCTTTGGGGTATAAGCCCAATAGAAACACTGCTGGATCAAAGGGTATGCACAGTTTGATAACTTTTTGGGCATAATTCCAGATTGCTCTCCAGAATGGTTGAATTCGTTCACAACTCCACCAACAATGCATCAGTGTCTCAGTTTTCCCACATCCCCTCCAACATTCATCATTATTTTTTCCTGTCATCTTAACCAAGCTGACAGGTGTGTAGTGGTATCTCAGAGAGAGAGCAATTGCATCTCTCTGATCAATAATGATTTGGAATACTCTTTCATATGAGTGGTAATAGTTTCAATTTCATCATCTGAAAATTGTCTGTTCATATCCTTTGACCATTTATCAATTGAAGAATTGCTTGATTTCTTATAAATTAGAGTCAGTTCTCTATATATTTTGGAAATGAGGCCTTTATCAGAACCTTTAACTGTAAAGATGTTTTCCCAGTTTGTTGCTTCCCTTCTAATCTTGTTTGTATTAGTTTTGTTTGTACAAAGGCTTTTTAATTTGATATAATCAAAATTTTCTATTTTGTGATCAGTAATGGTCTCTACTTCATCTTTGGTCACAAATTTCTTTCTCCTCCACAAGTCTGAGAGATAATTTATGTTCCTCTAATTTATTTATAATCTCGTTCTTTATGCCTAGGTCATGGACCCATTTTGATCTTATCTTGGTATATGGTGTTAAGTGTGGGTCCATGCCTAATTTCTGAATGGCCATTTAGTCTTGTCTACACATATGGAATCCTCACTAAATATATCTGACAAGTCATCATCCAGCCTTCTCTATTTGAAGTCTTCCAAGAAGGGGGATTTATTGATTGAATAAATATACTTCCATAGTTGAAATTTAAAAGAAAAAAAAAACCTTCAGACAAATCATTTGATTGATTTCCTTTCTATAAAATGAGAAGAGCCATTTCCAAAAGAGTCATTCCAATAGAATGATACCATGGAAGGGAATCAAAGGCCTGAGTGTAGAATCCCTTCTTACATTTCCTGTATGCCTTTAGTCAAATCATTTAATTTTGGGAACCTCAATTTTTTCATCTATAAAATTAAGGGTATGGATTAGATATCTTCTGAAGTCCTTCTACTCTAGATTCGTAAACTATGTATTACTTAAGGCCAATTACAGCTTCTCCTGAGACAGCGGACAATAAAATAATTTAATCTGCTTCCCTCCTCTATTCTTTTTTTCTTGGTTGTCTTAGAAATCTAATAAGTGGAGAACTAGCATCATTTTCTTAGCGAAGTGATTTAGTATCAGGTAAGATCCTGGAAGATGTGGACTGTTCTGGTTTTATCTTTACATTCAATAAGTAAAGATTTATTATGTTTCTACTAAATGCCATGCACTATGCTAAGCACTTTATACTCCCAGTACTCAGTGTGTCTCCTAGAACAAATTAAGTATTTAATAATGTTTCTTGTGATGATCTAAAGCCTTTTGAGGAGAAGAAGATAACATTGCTAAATCAATGAAAAAAAATATTGAAATGAACATTTTGGAAGAAATTATTTTTTAAATTATTTTCCAATTTTTTCATATATAAGATAAAGAAATGTTCATTCATTATTCTTGTACTAAACACAAAGCATTATGGTGATTTCTAAAGTAAATATCAAGGACTCAAGTGGTCCAACTCCTGGCTAGTTCCTGCTAGACTTAGGACAAATATAATTTCATCTTTTTTCAAAGATGATTCTAAGCTTCTATTTTTAAAATGAGAGTTGATTATTCTATCTTTATTGCATGGGTTTTTAAAATATAAATTCCTATTCTTGTCTAAGGTAAGAACTCCATTTAATTGCATTTATATGATACTTTAAATTTTGTAATATACTTAACAAATTTTATCATTATAACAGTACTATAAATTACATATTATTATCCCCTTTATACAGATAAAGGAACTAAGATTGAAAGAACTGAAGTGACTCTCCCAGGCTCACACAGCTAATAAGCACCTACATCAGGATTTGAATTCAGTTCTTCCTGACTCCAAGCCCAGAACTAGATTTACTGTATTGCTAGGTTGCCTAAATCATATGTGCCTTATATGTCTTAACTTGTATTTTGTTAATTTTATACATTCATAATTAAAGTACAGATTTTCCCTATAGTGCATGCAATTCATCAAACCAATAAAATACATTATTCTCTAAAGCAAAATTGTATTTCTGTTTTGCTGCTTTCAATTTTTAGGCTCTTTCATAGTCAATCCCTAGAAGAATCTGATTATACAGGCTCCCAAAAGATTAGGTTAAAAAAAGAGGCTTGGTCAAAACACCACCTACTTAATACCATTTTTATCCTTCATATGAAATTTTAAAATCAATATTTTAATGAAATATGATATTATTATTATCCTCACACCCACTCTGGGGCTCTTAAAATTTGAATTACTTCTACAAATTTATTCAATAATATATGCTCTTTAGTTCAATCATATGAAAATTGGGGTCTACTCTTGAGAATCAACATATTCAAAGTTAGGCCCATTGACAAAAGCCTTGTATGACAAGCCTCCCTTGAGCTTTGTAAAACAAAAAAGTCCAGATTGATTGACATACAAAAAGAAAGTTAGAAAAAGTAGAATTTATTTTTCCCCAAAAAAGTCATCAACCAAACCATTTAAATGCCATCAATGACAGGTTTTTTTTTTTTTTTTTTTTTTTTTAACAGTATCACTATGAAAGAGAAACAATGGCATGGAAAAATGAATCTTTCTCTATGTCAAGACTCAGAATTCTTTTAGTCCACATGAAACCCTTTTCATAAAATCTTGGCATGAGTAAGTTATTCCATAAAATATTTGAACCTTCAGTTCTTTTTCTCTTATTTTTGTTGATGATAGCACTATTCTTCTAAGTAATCAGGCTTGTAATATTGAAGTGATACTTAATTCTTCTCTCTCCTTCAATCTACAGATCCAATCACTTGGGAAGGATTGTTAATACTTATAAGTGTTTAACAATTGTCTCTAGGGAGGATGGAGGCATAGTCACATATATTTTAAAATTTCATCTACATTACTAATATTTTGTCTGTCACTTCCTTAAGTCCAAACAATCAACAAAACAATAAATGAACCACGTATTTGTAGGATTTGTCTATTTCCAAAATATAAACTCATAGCAAAATTTTACCAGGCTCTTGAGAGGCAGTATTAGCTTTCTCTTATTGCTGAAATAAGAAACAAGCATAGTTGTAAAAACAAATGCTTTAAAAAATATTTTTACAATTTGTTTTTAATTCATTTTATTAAATATTCACAATAAAATTGTTAACCAAAATAATACTTCAAATATAATAATAGTATAGTCATATAACACTTGGTACATTATAAGCACTTAAACACTTTTCATCATTCACAGTAAAAATATATTCTGATTCACCATAAATCAGTGGATATTTACATCTATTGGTTATGCTTCAAGAAGTGATAATGATAAAGGAATGAAATGGAGAAAACAGGAAAGGAAAAAAATAGTCATTGTATAAATTTCCTGAGAGTTAATACAATCCAGGCTATAACAGACTCTGAAAGTTATAGCTGTCTAAGCTCACCAAGCTTAGCCAAGACTGTCAGCATGGAACAGTGAATTAATTATATTCTGATTAGAATGGTAGTGTCTAGGAATAGACTCCAAATTAAGTCATGCACTTCTACTTTGGTTTGTCTTCTCTTCAGGAAGTTATTCAAATATTTGTGAAGGACACATATTGTCCATAAACACATGTGCAAAGGCACATCCTGCTGTAATTTTGAAATTATTCATTCCTTATATCCCCTAATGCAAAAAGATTGTTTAAAGATGAGATTTCTAGCTGTCAGATGAGCATATAAAACTTAAATAGAGGCATGGAGAGCTTAGTTTCAGGACCTTTGAATACAAGATGAGACTGATCGTAAGATCTTAAACTTAACTAGAAGGTACATTTGACATGATCTAGTTTAATCTCCTTAATTTACATATAAATAAAATGAGTTTTAGAGAACTGATTTGCCCAAAGTCATGTAGTGAGTGGAACAGCCAAAATTTTATTCCACATAAAACCTTTTCTTCTCTACCATGGCCTGAGTAATATTGTATTCTTGAAATGCTTGAACATTCTAAGTCTTTTCTCCTCCATTAAAATCATCCCTGTTTCTTCTCTTTCCTTCAAGTTTTATCTCCAAACTGCCAAGGATTGCCTATTTTACTTCTATTATATCTCTTGTATCCATAATCTCTATTTTTCTCTACTCATCTGGCTTATGGTGTAATTCAGGCTCATATTGTCTTTCATTTAGACCACTCAGATAGCTTCCTAATAGGTCTCCTGTTCAAATTCTTTTTGTCTCCAATATAGGACCTTGTTTTGCATATTACAGGTCTTGCCTTTGCTACAAGTATTGTCTTTCTTAATCGGTCAGGGTTAGAGGTAAAAGTGGGGAAGACAAAGATGATATATATTCAATAATAGCAATATTGTTTTAAGAACAATTTTGAGGGAATAAGTCATTTTGGTTTTATAAATACCCAAATTAACTATAATGGACATAAGTAGGAATATGTTATCTGCATCTAGAGAAAGAACTGATTAAAAGAAATATGTATAGAATGATTTTACATATACATGTACATTTGCATTTACTAGATGGGGGTAGGAAAAATTTACATGATAACTTTATTACATATTTAAAAGCATAGCAAGTTGTAGATTTGCAGTTTTATGTGCAAACATCTTTTTTATTATACTGTCAGAGAAATGGTTGTTTTGTTCCCCAAATTAAAAATAAATAAAAATTCACAAAAGAAAAAAAAATTAAAATTAAAAAGAGAATATAGAAGTAAGCTAAGGATTTAATACAAAACAATGAAAAAACAAAAAAAATTCAGATAATACTAAAAAATTAATAAATTATTTTTATGTGACTACAGATAGGATATGAGCATGAGGTGGAGACTTTTTTATTATCTTTTTAAAAAAGAATTTAAACATTGAAAGATAGTGAGAAGGCAAAAAAGAGCATCAATGGACTAAAAATCTAGGCAGTAAAAGAGGATAATAGGTGGAACAAAGTAACTAATATTTCAAGAGAAAAAATCCTATCTTCTCTTTAGTAAATCAATATTATGATTGGTATGATAATAGAAATGCTTCTCAAATGGAAAGAAGATTTAAAGAATGAGCATCCCAAGAAACAACTGGTCGGATTACAGTGGGAGTAGGGGGATCTGAATACAACTGGAAAAAAGAAGAGGTATTCCAATCCTGGGAAATGATCCCACAGAAGCAACAGGAGTTGAGCCAAGTGGTCTAACAAAACACATAGCATTGGTGAATATTTCAGGAGATCACAACCTAGATGACCCAATGAAAGATTTAATATCATATAGTTGAGAGGAAAGAATTGGCACACATAGCTCACAAAAGGTTAAAGAGGAGTCATAGGTTCAAAAGAAAATGTCATGATAATTAAGGGACAATTCATCAGGAAAAGATTAAAAATTTTGATTTCCCCCAAAAAAACATAAACATGAACTAGGACTATAAAACATTGCGCACTATATAATACTGTCTCCATTAAGAGTCAACATTCTTATAACTCCAAAAGAGGAAAGGATTAAGAAAAGGGATGGAATGAAAACAATATTTCTCAGTTAGGAAAATTACAAACTAATGTCACTGAAATTGAAAATGAATGGTGAGTCATTTCCAGGGATGGAGCCAAAAGAAGTAAGTAGAAAAAGCACTCAGCTAAACTTTCCCAACAACCCCCTACAAACAACTTTGAAATAATACCTCAAATCAAATTCTGCAGTGACAGAGCCAACAAAAGGTCAGAGAATAGACATTCTTTCAACCCAAGACAACTTAGGATGTTGGAAAGAAAAATCTGTGACACAGAGGTAAAGGCTAGCCAGGAGCTCAAATGAATGAAATGCCAATGGGAAGACTAAGTGGTAGGAACAGTAGCAGCAGCAGCTTTGGGTACTCTCAAATCAAATACAATAAAGGTATCTGGCAACTGGTCAAAAAGAGATGATCAGGGACCATATCTTAGAATGGAATGAAGGAGCAGCTGGAGTTTGATAAATACATTGCCTATACCCACTTCAGGGTTATAGTTCAAAGAAAGAAAGGAGCATTTTTAGTTAAAGGAGAGTGAGAACCCTGAGGGACAACTATTTGGCAACTCCATTGCCTATCTATTTCAGTACTACATCTATTAGGAAAAATAGACAAAGAAGAAATCCTACCTAATTCATCTTATAAAACAGATAGGGTACTAATGCCTAAGCTAAAGAAATAAAAAAATTAGAAAAGGAAATCATAAAACAATTTCCTTAGTGGGAGGGAAAAGGGGAAAGGAAAGGGGGAAGGCTAATAGAAGGGAAAACAGAAATAGTAGAGTAAAGGTATAAGAAAGGTGGGGCTATAAAGGGAGAGGGCTGTTTGAAGAAGGTGGTGGTCAAAAACAAAATGCTAGGGAGGAGAGAAAAGGGGAAAGGAAAGCAAAAAACATAATTTGGGGTAAATAAGATGGGGGGAAATACAGAATTAGTCATTTTAACTGTCAATGTGAATGGGAGGAACTATCCCACAAAACAGAAACGGATAACAGACTGGATTAAAAGCCAGAATCCTACTATAAGTTGTTTACAAGAAAAACATTTAAAGCAAAGTGATATATACAGAGTAAAGGTAAAAGTCTGGAACAAAATCTATTATGCTTCAGGTGAAGTAAAATAAAAGCAGGGGTAGAGATCCTGATCTCAGATTAAGCAAAAGCAAAATTAGATTTAATTAAAAGACATAAGGAGGAAAACTATATCTTGCTAAAGGGTAACATAGATAACAAAGCAAGATAAATACTAAACATATATGCACCAAGTGATATAGCATCCAAATTCCTAAAGGAAAAGTTAAGAGAGCTGCAAGAAGAAATAGACAGCAAATCTATACTAGTGGGGGATTTCAATCTTGCTCTCTCATAATTAGATAAATTGAACCACAAGATAAATAAGAAAGAAGTTAAGGAGGTAAATATAATTTTATGATGATAGATCTCTGTAGAAAATTGTATGGGGAAAGAAAGGAGTATACTTTTTTCTTGGTGGTTCATGGAACCTATACAAAAATTGACCATATATTAGGGCATAAAACCCTCAAAATCAAATTCAGTAAGGCAGAAATAGTAAATGCATTTTTTTTTCAGATCGTAATGCAATAAAAATTACATACAATAAAAGGCCAGGGGAAAATAGACCAAAACTTAATTGAAAACTAAATACTCTAATTCTGAAGAATGAATGAGTGAAACAACAAATCATAGACACAATCAATAATTACATCCAAGAAAATAACAATAATGTGACAATATACCAAAATTTGTAAGATGCAGCCAAAGTGATTATTAGGGGAAATTTTATATCGCTAGATACTTACTTGCATAAAATAGAAAAAGAGAAGATTAATGCATTGGGCTTACAACTAAAAAAACTAGAAAAAGAACAAATTAAAAATCCCTAATTAAATACCAAATTTGAAATTCTGAAAATAAAAGGGGAGATTAATAAAATTGAAAGTAAGAAAACTATTGAATTAATAAATAAAACTAAGAGTTGATTTTATGAAAAACAATGAAATGGATAAACCTTTAGTTAATTTAATTAGAAAAGGAAAGAAGAAAATAAAATTATTACTCTCAAAAATGAAAAGGGAGAACTTTCCATCAATGAAGAAAAAATTAGAGCAATAATTAAGTTATTTTGCCCAACTATATGTCAATAAGTTTGATAACTTAAGTGAAATGAAGGAATAATTAGAAAAATATAGATTACCCAGGTTAACAGAAGAAGAAATAAATTATATAAATAGTCGCATTTTAGAAAAAGAAATAGAACAAGCTAGTCACTGACTGCCTAAGAAAAAATCTCCAGGGCCAGATGGATTCACATGTGAATTCTACCAAACATTTAATGAACAATTAATTCCAATACTATGCAATCTATTTGAAAAAAATAGGTAAAAAAGGAGTTCTACAAATTCCTTTTATAAAACAGATATGGTGCTCATACCTAAACCAGGTAGGGTAAAAACAGAGAAAGAAAATTATAGATCAATTCCCCTAATGAATATTGATGCAAAAATTTACAGAAAGTTATCCTCAGGATAATACACCATGACCAAGTAAGATTTATACCAGGAATGCAGGGCTGGTTCAATATTAGGGAAACTATTGCCATAATTGACTATATCGATAACCAAACTAACAAAAATCATATGATTATCTCAATAGATGCAGAAAAAACATTTGATAAAATTCAACACCAATTCCTATTAAAAAACACTAGAGAGTATAAAAATGAATGGAGTTTTCCTTAAAATGATCAGTAGCATCTATTTTAAACCACTAGCAAGCATCATATGTAATGGGGACAAACTTGAACCATTCCCAATAAGATCAGGGGTGAAACAAGATTACCTATCATCACCATTACTATCCAATATTGTATTAGAAATGTTAGCTGGGATTATAGGAACACAATTACAAAACACTTTTCATACAAAAATATATCTAAGCAATTGGAAAAATATTAAGTATTCACTGGTAGGTTGAGCCAATTTGACAAATCTTATAATTTTACCTGTTATTTATTCAGAGCCACACCAATCAAACTACCAAAGAATGATTTTATAGAACTAGAAAAATTTATAAAATTCCTTGGGATGAAAAAAAAGTCCAGAATATTTAGGGAATCAATGAAAAAAATGTGAAAAAAGGAGGTCTGGCTGTACCAGATTTCAAAATGTATTGTGAAGTGGTAATCATTAAAACAATCTGGTACTGTCTGAAAAATAGAATGATAAATCAGTGAAATGGATTGCACAATACACAGTAGAAAAATAACCATAATAGTGTTTCATAAATCCAAAGCTCCAAGCTTTGAGGGTAAGAAGTCAATAGTTGACAAAAATTGCTAGGGGAAAAAAAAGAATTTGCTAGAAATTAGGTGTAGACCACCATCTTAAAAAATGCTAACATAAGTTCAAAATTGATAAATTATTTAGACATTAAAATTCATGTCATAAGTAAATTAGGAACACGTAGTGAAATATGCCTGTCAAATCTATGGTTAAAGGGAGAATTTATGACTAAACAAGAGACAGATAGAACAAAGGAAATAAAATGAATAATTTCAATTGCATGAAATTATAAGGTTTTTCTAAGCCAAAATTAGAAGGAAAATGGGAAACTGAGGAAAAAATTTTATAGCAAGTTTCTGTGATAAAAGACATCTCTCAAAAAGATAGGAAATTTAAACAAATGCATAAAAAATGAGACATTACTCAGGTGACAAATGGTCAAAGGATATGAGCAGGAAGTTTTCAAAAGAAGAA
Organism: Antechinus flavipes; assembly: GCF_016432865.1. NCBI lineage: Eukaryota > Metazoa > Chordata > Mammalia > Dasyuromorphia > Dasyuridae > Antechinus > Antechinus flavipes. The sequence goes on along the minus strand of NC_067398.1, from coordinate 575,864,166 downwards.
AACAACGCTATGAAAAATCACATGGAACAATGCTTTAAATAACAAATAATTAGAGAAACATTATTAAATAATTCTGAGGTACCGCCTCACACCTATCAGACTGGCTAACATGACAGAATAGGAAAATGATGTAGTCTAGAAGGGATGTGGAAAAACCAGGACAGTTATACCACTGTTAGTGAGAATTGTAATCATTCTGGAGGACAATTTGGGATTACAGCCAAAGGGCTATAAAACTATGCACATTCTGCCTCAGCAAAACACTACTGGGTCTTTCTACCAAAGAGATCAAAGAATACAGAAAAAAAATTTTTTCATGCAAAAAAATTTATAGTATTTCTTTTTGTGGTAACAAACAAAGCATTTGAAAATGAGGAGATGCCTATCAATCGAGAAATGACTGAAGTAATTGTGGCATATAATTTTGATGGAACACTATTATGGTATAAGAAATGACAAAAAGGATGATTTCAGAAAAACCTGGAAATCCCCATATTAACTCCCACAAAGTGAAGTAAGCAAAACCAGAAGAAAATTGTATAGCAATATTGTAAAGGTGATCAATTATGAAAGAATTAGAGATTCTGATTAAGGCAATGATCTAATGAAATTCCAAATGACACATGATGAAAAATGCTATCCACATCTAGAGAGAGAACTGACAAAAGAAAGTATGAATGCAGATTGAAGTGTACATTTTTCACTTTTTTGGGGGGGAGGGATTATTGCCTGTGTTTTCTTTTAAAACATAGAAAATATGAAAATATTTTACATGACTTCACATGTATAATTGTTATCAAATTTCTTGTCTTCTCAAGGAAGAGTAGAAGAGGAAGTAAAAAAGATAATTTTGAACTCAAAATTAAAAAAAAGAATGTTATATTTTTTTACATATAATTGAGAAATATCAAAATTAAAATATTTTTAATTTCATTATTAAAAATATATTATCCCTTCATATTCAACTTCTACTTGTGCTTTCTGTATATATATATTCCAATTGCCATATTAATGAAAACATTTTAATGAGTTACAACTATCATCTATGTAGGAATATAAACAGATGAACCTTAAGTCCCTTATGATATCACATTCCTGATTATCTCCTTATACTTCTCCAGAGTCCTGTATTTGAAAATCAAATTTTCCATTCATGTCTAGTCTTTTCATCACAATGTTAGAAAATTCTCTATTTCATTGAATGATCACCTTTTCCTGTAAAGGATTATACTCAGTTTTTCTGGGTAGGTGATTCTTGATTGTATACGTAGCTCCATTGCTCTCCAGAATATCATATTCCAAGCCCTCCAGTCCTTTAATGTAGAAGCTGCTAAATCTAGTGTTATCCTGATGATGGCTTCTCTATACTTCAATTGTTTCTTTCTGAGTGCTTATAATATTTTCTCCTTGCCCTGAGAGTTCTGGAATTTGGATATGATATTCCTGGGAGAGGTTTTTTTTTTTTTTTTGTTTGTTTGTTTGTTTTTTTGAGATCTCTTTCAGGAGGTGATTAATTTCTTTCTTTCAATTTCTATTTTACCCTTTATAGAACTAAATATTAGGACACTTCTCCTTGATAATTTCTTGAAAAATGATGTCAGGCTCTTTTTTTTATCATGACTTTCAGTTAGACCAATAATTTTTAAATTATCTCTCCTGGATCTATTTTCCAGATCAGTTATTTTTCCAATGTGATATTTCAAATGTTTTCTATTTTTTTTTTCAATTTTGCTTTATTGTATCTTGATTTCTCATAAAGTTGTTAGCTTCCATTTCCTCAATTCTATTTTTTAAGGAATTATTTTTCTCAGGGAGCTTTTGTACCTCCTTTTCCAGTTGATCAATTTTGCTTTTTAAGGTTTTATTCTCTTCATTAGCTTTTTGTATTTCCTTTTGCACCTCTCACAATTATTTCCCTAATTTTTCCTCTCTCTCTAACTTGATTTTCAAAGTCGCTTTTGAGTTCTCCATGGCATGAGTCCAATTCTTGTTTTTCTTAGATGCTTTGGATATAGGAACTTTGACTTTGTTATCATCTTGAGTGGGCATTTTAATTCTCCTTGTCACCATAACTTTCAATGGTCAGAAAGTGTTTTTTTTTTTTTTTCATTTTTCTGCTCATTTTCCTAGTCTGATATTAATTCTTTGTTAAAGTAGAACTCTGTTTCTGGAATGGAGAGTGCATTGTCCCAAGCTTCATAGTTTTGTACAGGTGTTTTCAGAACATTTCAGAATATTCAGAACATTTCAGAAATCCTTCTAGGAATCCTACCACAAGCCCTCTTTTTTTTTTCCTGGAGCTGTTAGGTATATCCCCACTCCAGAGTAGCTGTAAGATCTAATGTGCTGGCCAGGGCTGGGGCTCTACTCCCCTGACTGGGGCTGCACTAGGTCTGCTTGTCAGATTCCCATGCCTTTGTCCTCTTCACTGACCTCCCTAGTCCTCCCTGATGTCTCCATGCTGAGAAGTCCAGAAGCCTCCAACACTGCTGCTGATTCAGTGGTCCTGGACAGTGGAGTGCAAGTGGGAGCTGGATCCAGTGCTGGATCTATGCTGGAATTGCTCTCTGGAATTGAACATTATTCCACTCTGGTTCCATAGACTTTTTCTGCTGACCTTCCAGCTCCTGAGTGTTGTCTCTGAGCTGAGAGATCTGGAAGCCACTAGTACTGACAATGATTCAGAGATCCAGTTGAGCCCAGGCCAGGGCCAGGGCTGGGGCTGGGATTTCATGCTGGACTCCCATCTTTTGTGTTAAGCTTCCAAGTTGCCTTTGGCTGGAAAATGTTCTACTCCATTTTTTGGGTGTTCTGGTGCTCTAAAATTTGTATATAGTCATTATTTAAAGGAATTTGGAGCAATTTGGGGGAGCAATTGGACAAGTTCCTGCCTTTACTCTGCCATTTTAGCAGAAAATGAGTGGTGGTAGAGAGAAGACAGTAAATAGACATGATAACACTTTTTTTTATTTTTTATTTCCCAATCTATTGTTCTCCCTTTTATTTCTTTGGTGAGACACTATTGCAGATTCCAGTTTTTCCATTCCACTCATTATTTTTGCTCTAAAGGCCTTAAGTTCTGTTCTCATAATTATGTCTGTTTTAAAACATTCAGGAACAGCATGTAATAGTTCCATTTTTTCTTCAAATTTCCCAGTGTTTTCTGTCCCATCAAGTTGTTGGATCATTTTCTTTTGTTTGGCCTAAATTCATTTACTAGATAGAGAGTCTATATTTTCTTCTGTTGTTAATATTTTCCCTGGTGATTTGCCATCTTGTGTTCAAGATCTTTTGAGTTTTCTTCTTCTTGAGATCTTTTTAAGCTCAGTCTTTTCCCTCTTGTTTTCCCCTACTGCCACTGTCCAACTCTTTCCTCTGATGGTGGTTAGGTTGAATTTCAAAGAGACCACATACACTAAGCAACTCAAAGGACATCAGCCTAGGTCTCTGTTCCAGGTAATTTTTCAGGGGACAAAACTGACTCTACTTGGATACTAGATTCTATTCCTACAGGAGGATTGGGCATTTGGAGGTTTTTGTTTATTATTTATTTATTTATTGTTTTGTTTTGTTTTGTTTTGTTTTTGGTGTGGTCATCTGTCAGGTCCTTGGGTTAGCTAGTACAGTTTCATTGGTGGTTGCATAGAAAGTGGGGGAACAGATACTGAGTGAGCTGAAGGTATATGTCAGTTCTTTTTTTAAAAAACTTCTTTGGGATTCTTTGGTATTTTAGAACATGAAGAAAGCTGAATTTGCTTTACCTTTGAGACTTAATTTCTGTTTTGAAGAAGTTTGAGAGATTGTAGAAATCAGAAGAAATATGTAATCCTCCATTTTGATCGTCTTGTGACCTAAAAGTCAAATATCATATTCTTATTTCCATTTGATAAAAGTAAAAGGTTAAGAGAGAGAAAGGGAAAAGAAACAGAGACAGAAAGTTAAAGATAGAGACACAGAGAGAGACAGAGAGACAAAAAAAATGTCAAATGTAAAATCAAGAAGTTTAAGATTAGACAATATAAAATGAGAGAGCAAGGGAATCTCTCTCTCTCTCTCTCTCTCTCTCTCTCTCTCTCTCTCTCTCTCTCTCTCTTCCCCTCCCCCTCCCTCTTTCTCTTTCTCATACACACACACACACACATTTTACAAGCACACAGACTTTTTATTTTAATTTTACATATTATAGCAATAGTAGTCCTCAGGGGAAAATGTATACTTCTGGAAATGAAATCAAACAGATAGTGAATAGATAAACTTGAGCAAACCAGGACCTCCTTTATGATACCTGCATACCAATATAATGCATTAATATTATACATTGTTAAAATGCAAATACCTGATCTTTTCAATCAATCAATAAACATTTATTAAGTTCTTATTATATGCCAAGAACTGTTCTTTAAAAAGTTTTTTCTTTTCTGACTGCTCAGTCTGTAATTCACCATCTCAGCACCCCATTTTTTTAGGAGTCTCAAGTTTTTAAGGGTTTACAATCTGACCCACTACTTTGTGCTCTGGAATCTACTTAGTAATTTTCTGCTTCTGCTTGCTATAATTTTTGCTGCACACAAATCTGCCTTTCTCCTTGCAGAGAGGGAGATATAGGAAGTTAGAAAGGCACATTTCCTGAAGTATCAGCTCAGCTATAATAGTGTTCAATTATAAAAATAAAGTACTTAGAAAAATGGAACAGGGTGCCTGAAGGCAAAGGAATTGGTTTATCACCTGGGCCCTGGCCTATTTCCCCATTAGATCGAAACTGGTTTAAAATGAATCCCTCAAAGTGGGAGGCAGCTGTAGCAGTTTTGAAATCTGGGGTTTCACCATTGAACAGAAATCAAGCAAACAATGAATAAAATGTCAAAGGAGAAACAAATAGATGTCAACTTTAAAAAATAATTCAATAGTCCAGTAATATGCCTCCTACAAATTTATTTCCAAAAATAGAGGAGACACTTTATATCAAACTTCCTTTTTAAGACAAATATGCTCCTCTGCTCAAACCATGGAGAGACAAAGCAGAAAAAGAGAACACTGGAACAGTCTCACCAATGAATATTCTTTCAAAAAGTTTAAATAGAATTCTGTCTATGTGTCTACAAAAAATATATTTTTTAATACTTGTATGAACAAGTTGGCATTGTACCAGATGTTCTTGGTTTTAGCCAGGTCTTTATGATTCCAATTGACTTAATTATCAGGCAGTTGATCAATAAGAAGTTTTTAATGTGCCAGGCATTGTGCTAAACATTGGGAATACAAAGAAAAGCAAAAACACAGTGCTCAAGGATTTAGATATATATATATATATAATGAGGGAATTTTTAATTGATAGGAAAAATAAGAATTTTAATAATGTTTTTTAAAGTTTAAAATGGAGAAAAAAAAAACAATCCACCAAGATTGATAGAGGAGAGGGAGAATCAGAGACACACTATATTAAGTTTCATAGATTTTAACAATAAGTCAAATCTTATTCATAAGTAGACATGACACACAGCCTTTGAGGATAAAAATAATCATCTTCCTATATTTCTATATAAGTGTTTTTGTATTTATATAAATTTGTATGTGTCTTGGTAGCATAACTCACAGACAATTCACATTTTATAGCTATTTCAATGCTATTTCTTTTACTATCATTATACTCATCTCTACAATAGCCCTAACACTTCTGCCTTTATTTGAAGATTTTCAATAAAGGGAAATTAATCACTTTCAAGGCAACTCATTCCATTTTTCCATAGATCTAATTGTCAAGAAGTTTTTCCTTATTCCAACTCTGAATTTGCCTTTTTGAGTATTGTATCCATTTTTACTAATGCTGCTTTCAGTAAGTAAATTGATTAAAACAAAAACCTTCTTTGACATGATATCCCTTCATATATTTGAAGAATGCTTTCATGACCCCACCAAAGTCTTCTCTAAACCAACTATCCCCTAGTTCCTTCAATGGCTCCCTATGGGGCATGAACTTAAGGCCTTTCACAATCCAAGTTTGCTTTCCTCTGTATGTCTGGAAGCTTATAAACATCCTTCAAAAACTGCTGTCTAGAACTGACCATAATATCCAATCTTGCTCTCTCTCTCTCTCTCTGTCTCTCTCTCTCTCTCTCTCTCTCTCTCTCTCTCTCTCTCTCTCTTTCACTCCCTATGATATCTCATCTTTCATCAATATTCAGTTTACTATCCATGAAAAACCTTTAGATCATTACTTAGATGAATTGCTAACTATGCATTAAAACTTTAAAATTGTCTCATTAAATTTCATAACATTTGGTTTGGCCGAGAGGTTTAATTTGTTGAGATCTTTTCGAATTCTGACTCTGTACCTTAATATGCTAAGCAAACACCAGAAATGGTCAGAGGTTCCAAGCCATGGCTAGATAATCAAGACTGGGGAATACTCTCAGGTATTTCAGTTCCACTTAATTCTCAATCCTAAATTGTAAACAGAGACCAAAACTGAAATCCAATCGCATTCCAAATCCATATCACATATTATCATGTCTAGGTTCACTATTCCTGCAGTTTCTTCCGCATGTTCTAATGAGTGAAATATCAAAGGTTCTTTTTTCCTGACTAGAAGAAATTCAAGAGGAGCAATAAACTAATAATTCGGTCCTTTAAAAAATTTCTGGGTCCAGATCAACTTTCTATGTGGGAGACTTTCAGGATGCAAAAAATAGTGGATACACAGCTTCTTGGTAGACATTTTAATATTCTCTGCTTATGAGGTAGTCCTTTTTTTGGCTTCTAGATTTTAAGAAAAAATTCTATGTGTCAGTAAGGGCTATTAACCTTGAATCTATGGACTCTGAGGTGTTCCCTGGATAGATTTTAGGGGGTCCATGTACTTAAATAGGAAAATAATTACACCTGAAATTTACCATTTTCTTCATTTGATAAAAAAGAAAAAATAACAATATTCTGAGATGGGATCTACAGTCAGTCAACAAACATCTGTTAAATACCTATTATGTGTTACATGTTGGGCTTTACCAGACAAATATCATTCTACTAAAATCACATGACTAATTGCCTCTCTCCCTTGATGATGAATGAATCAACACCTTCCCAAAGAGATAGACAGAACCTTGAGAGAAGGGTGTATCTTTGGCTGATATCCTGGTGCTGATAGCCTCTTTGTTGCAATACTCAGTGATGACGATCCTGTAACAATTAGCCCAATTAAGTTTGGACCTACCTGAGGTTTCTTAGGACCACTGGTCAAAAGAATTCATGATTTAATGAATTTAATGAATAAAGGATTCCTATCATATTTAATGGTTTCTGATATTAAAGGATTTCAATGACAACTTTATAAGGTAAACATAAGCATAATTGTCAGTTCAACTATTTTTTTTTAAAAAGCAAGAAAACAAAGTTAGCATTCAGTGCTTAATCATTTTCTTCTTAGGTGCAGCTTTTATTTAGTACTTTCTTGTCTTCTAGAACTGTCCTTCCCCCAACCAGGTATGTATTTAGAGGCAGAAAGTAAAATATACTCTAGAATAGATGCTTTTTTTCCTTCTTACCACTTTCATTACAAGAATTTTCTTAAATGATTTTCCTTCATTTTCTTGTTCTCTCTTCCCTAGAGTCAAAACTGTATTTCTTCCCATCTCCTGGTACCTGGTGATTCTTTCTATACTTGATGATCCTTCTTATACCTCGTGATCCTTCCTATTGTAGTCTAGAATTGTCATAAGACTATATCTCTCTTAAAAATCTAATAAACTAATTTACACTGAGAAACTAGTAATAACAATGCTTAATGTATTATCCTTACCTTCCTTTTAATTGTTGCAATGCCTTAAATCAAAAGAATAAATTTCTGGGAGCAAAATTTCAGATAGAATCTCTAGCAGCCTGATGGAGGAAATAAATGACATTTTGAAGCAGCTTTCTTTGAAATGGCACTAGATAGGCAGACAGATAGTAAGTTAGACAGATGAAAAGATAGGTAGTTAGGTCCATACATACATACATACATACATACAAATATACATATATACACACATATACAAAGAGACATAAATATGAAGACAGGCTGACGTGACTAGACAAATAGATATACAGACAGCAATAAAAATGTTTAGAAATATGTCTTGATATCTCATGATGTTTCATTAAGCTCTAATCTCATTTTCTTGCCATTTATTTGCAAGAAAAATGAATTCTCAAATGTTTTCTTAAATTCACAAAGAACTATTGTATTTGTATCTATCTGTTTGTCTCTCTATTTCCAAAAGGCTGTCATCACTTCTAAAACTTTAATAACCATAACAATATCTATATTACCTATATATCTCTGTCTACATAATCCATATTTGTATCTATATCTATACCTTGTTCATATTATTATGCCCATTTTATGGATGGGAGATCTAAGGCACAAAGAAATAAAGTAACTTTCCCATTGCAATTCAAGATTAGGGAATAGTGGGAGAGCTCTGTTAGGGCTGAGGCAGAGAAGAGGAGAAGGCAACAATAACCAAAAATGAGCCTTCCATTATTTTATTATTTTGTCTTTTTAACTATCCTGCTCCTACCAGTGAGAAATAATAAATACCAGGAGGAGCAATTATTGTATTTGACTTCTCAATGAAGAGTAATTCACACAATACAGAAAGATCCATGTGGTTTTTTGGGATCCCATTCATTGTGTGGTCCAAATGGTTAAGACATATTAATAATGAGAGACAATTCACACTCAGGGAATTTTTAAATTGTGAAGTTCCTTGCACAGTATCTCTGCCTTCATCTGTTAGAACACCCATAATCAATGGCACCAAAAAAGCAAGAGGTTTCAATTATTTCCATATATTTTTATTTCCCTCCAAATATCGATGCCACATCAACTGTTAATCTGAAAAACCTCATTTAATGTCAGCTTGCTCACAGTTATGAAAATTCAGGTAATGTATTCCTGTTACTAATTGTATTTGAGAAAGTGTTATTAATTTCATATATCAAGTTCGTAGTGGCCATCTGTTCCCTCCGAACTGCTGCGTCTCCCTCCATCTGCCCTGTTTTTCTTCTGCTAATCGGGTGGCAAGGGCTCAGATGATCGGGAAGTTTCACTCTGACTTTTGATTTGTCACTCATCATCAAGCCAGCTGTGCATTTTTAACAGACTCTTCCGACGGGTGGTGTTGAATTTAAATCTGTCTGATTTTTTTTTAAATAAAACTTTTGTCAAAAAAATGGGGGGGGGAGCCAGATTGTATTTTCTACACTGTAAAATGTGCTTTGCTGCCACTAATTTGGCTGCATCTGCACTCTCATGAATATAGATGAAGGTACATGTCCAGGATATTATTAGGGACTGTAGAGAGCAAAGAAGAATTTTAAATGTGGCAAGATACCAATGCTTTAGGATCTGAAAACACTAGGACAGGATGATATGAAACTCTTGACATTCGTAAAACATTAAATTGATCATACATTGTTAAAGTCTAACCATAAAAGGTACATTTGTCAATATAGGGGTGGGAGGGATGCTTTAAAAAGTCATTATAATCATAAAAAAGCTTCCTTTTTCAAAATTCTTGACCTTTACTCCTTAAAATCATACATTTTAATCATTCTGAAGAGTGATTTGTAGGAGTTAATTTATCAAAGCTGTGAAATGTGCAAATGCTCATTTCAGGTAGAGAAACCTGTCAGAAATTGGACTTTATAAGGATCTTAGACTAAATTTTCTGGGACAAGATGTTAGGTATTCAAGCAAATTTCTAATTTTTAAGTTGACATTATCTGATCTAGCCTCTCAGGGTTCTTCCATACATCAAAAGCAATAAAAGGTTGAAACAAATTTCTTTTGTTTCTTATTGTTTTTTTAAAGTTGTATATTTCCTGTTAAATTCACAATGTACCCATAGTATCATGGAGTCCCTTGAATCAATTTTATTTTAACTTAATATAAAATATTATATTCTATAATTACAATTCTTCACTCATGTACCACTGTGCTACTTTAAGGTGACATGAAGGTGAACACTCCAGTGGAATGTAATTTTTTTTACAAATTCTACCAAACTGAAGAGATGTTGGCCTAGAAACAGATTATGTGTTTGTTATTCAAAGAACAGCATAGCTAAGTTCAAAGAAACAGTGGATAATATGACCTATAAGGTCCTTTATAACACTAAAGTCATCTGATGATGCTATGACCTTACTAAGCTATAAAGTGATTATGATCTTTATCAATGGAGGGAACACTTGCTAGGTGAAATGCAAACCTTATGAAGTATAATTACAACCTAATGTAATACTATTGTAGCTATTAGAAGATAAAACCTGTTGGCTAGAAGTTTTCACAATGCTTTTCAAAACCTAAAATTTTGAAGACTCCATAGTGCTTATCAATGACCTAATTAATCATCCGTCTTCAGATTTTTAAAGGAAAAAAATGCAATCATCTTAACCCCTCAAAAATACCACTTTTCCATTAAAAACTATATCATTTTTGCTTTCTAAAAGTAAATGGGAGAAGAGAGGGGAATCCTAAAGTGGCTTTTTAAGTTCCTGGAAAATATAATAATTTTTCATTTCTTAAAGTTGGCAAGATTTCATAGTGTTAAGAGTCAGTGTCATTTGTCCATATTTTCACATAGCAATTTGAGAAATGACAACAAATTAATCCAATTCTTTTTTTCTTGTTTCCAAAGGCCAATTCAACACAGGGAGTCAAAGGGCCTGGTATCTCTTAACAGCCTGAAGGAGCACACTCACCAGTATGTAGTTTCTCTGAAATACTCAATGCTTTCTTGATGTGATGGTTCTACTTTCATGTAGTATTCCTTTAAAAAAAAAGGAGTACTACATGAAAGTAGAAACAACATATTTGTCTCAACTTTTCTTTATCTTCCAAATTTCAATGGCATCATAGTCAGTTATTGACAAGGAAACAGAAAAGATAAAAAAAATACCATGAAACAAGAAAACAAATGTTGCAGATAGTAACAAAAAATTACCAGTAAATAGCAATATCATTTCCTCACCTATCCTTTCCTATAAGACTCAGAGGTCACAGGATGATAGGATCATAAAATCAGAAATTCTGAGGTCATCTGGTCCAAACCCTCCAGTTTACAGCCATTGATACTAAAGCCTAGATAATTTTAAGGTGATTTGCTTGAGATCAGACATAAGTAGTGAATGGAAAAGCTCACACTCAAAGTCGAGTCCTCTGATTCCAAGTTCAGCGTTCTTTATGTCCCTTATTGGTCCTCAGTTGTTTCAGTCTAACTCTTCATGATCCTGTTGGGGGTTTTCTTGGGAAAGATATTGGAGTGGTTTGCCATTTCCTTCTCCAGCTAGTCTTATTGATGAGCAAATTGAGGCAAATAGGGTTAAATGCCTTACACAGAATTCAAGCAAATGAGTCTTCCTCATAGCAGCCTTGGCACTCTATCCACTGTGCCACCTAGCTGGCTTTATGTCCCATAGGGATCTCCAAATGCCATCATTCCTGATGCATTATGATTAAAACTATAGATAATAATAAAGAATTAGCAGAAGTTCATAAGTCCTACTCTAATAACTCTCTGCCATAGGTTGTCCAAGGACCAACCTAGCAATATTTCCAGATTAGTCACCAAAAAACTGAATTTCTTAATCACAGCAACTCTCAAAGATAATGAAAGATGAACATACATTCTATAGTGATGGAGTGTCCTCACACTGACAAAATTTACTTAGTGCTTTAGTGTTTATTTATATTTTTCACACAACAATCCTGTGAGATATAAGTCTTGAGTTATTATTACCATCAGCTTACAGTTGAGAAAACTGAGAAACAGATAGGTTAAATTGTGACAGCCTTTTAATCGGTCTCTCTGCCTTCAGTCTTTCCCTCATCACAATCCATCTTCCATTCAGTTGTAAAAGTAGAGAAACTGAGCACAGTTTCTCTAACTCTAAAATGGAGACAATTATAATACCTATCTTCCAGGGTTATTGTGAGGAAAACATAATTGTTTAGCACATTAGCATATAGGAAATCTTAATAAATGCTTGTTTCTTTCCTTTCTTTCTTCAAAAAATGTTGTCTTCCTATTACTTCTAGTATCAGATATAAAATTCTGTTTGCTATTTAAAATACTTTACAGTCTGGTCCATTATTACCCTTCCAGCCTTTAGTCCTTACTCATCTCCACTAAAATCCAATGACACTAGTCTATTCCCTGTCCTTCACACATGACACATGACATCCCTGACTCTGTGACTTGGCAAAAGCCAACTCCTGTGCTGAGAATGCTCCCCTTCCTCCCACCACTGGCTCCTGGACTCCTGACTTCCTTCTATACTAAGCTCTCAACCCATCTTTTTTTTTTCTGATGTACATGGCTCTCTTTAATATTTAGATGATTCAAACTACTTCCATTTGTGCATTGATGAAGAAAGTCCACTACACCTAATGAGAGAATCATGGGAACAGAGTGTGGAATACAACACAGCATTCTCACTCTCTCTGTTGTTATTTGTTTGCGTTTTTTTCCTTTCAACCCATCTTTTGACAGTTATATTTAACCCCCAACCACCCCCCCACTCAGTGAGTTCCTACTGAAATAACCTCCCATTAATTCTGCATCTGTACTATATATGTACATACTTATTTTCATGATGTTTCTCTTGTGAACATATAAACTGTACAAGGGCAGGGACTGTGTTTTTGCCTTTCTTAGTATCCCCAACACTTAGCAAAGGTCCTGACACATGAAAGGCACTTAACAAATACTTCTTTGTGAACTATTTAAATGACTCAATAATGGTCATATTGATTAATATCTATTTCTATATCTTATCTATATCTTTATCTCTTTGTATAAAATCTATATCCAGCTGTGTTTATGTCTATCTACATATATGTCGATGGATATTCCATCATTTTCATTTGTGTCTGATTCTTTATGACCCCACTTGGGGTTTCCTGGCAAAGATACTGAAGTAGTTTGCCATTTTCTTCTCCAGCTCATTTTATAAATGAGAAGATTGAGGCAAACAGTTAAGTGACTTATTCAGAGTCATATAGCTAGCAAGTATCTAAAGTCAAATTTGAATTCAGGGAGAGGAGTCTTCCTGACTCAAGGCTCAGCATTCTATCCACCATGATATATATGTGTATTGCACATATGGTATGTATGCATGTGTGTACATATTTGTATTCATATATTATGCTATATACATATACGTACATAATATTAATAGTAGCAGAAGAAAAGAACCTAATATGATTTTGGTTTGAAAAGAAGCTCATATACTTCACTCTTCAAGGTACAAAAGTATCAGTCACCTGGGGAGAGAACAGAAGAGTCAGAATTTGAACCCAGACCTCAAGACTAAAAGAACTGAGTCTATTCTATATAAAAACAATTGGCCAATGTTCGTGTGAAGAGTTCTGAATGTCCCAGAGTATTATCCAGCATCTCTGGAAGGGAGAGTCCTAAAGCCTGATTTCTTTATGATGTTTCCTTCCACTCTCCACATTAATGCTAATGAAAGCCCTTTGACATTAATGAGATTTGCCTGTGTACAAAGTGAGTAGAAGGAGACCCCAGAGCATAGATGTGCCCCGGTAAGAATGCTCACTGCTGTTTGCCTTTCTTTGGGAGCATAATGAACCGTGTTCACTTATCCTATGACCTTGGAATAATGTTAATGATATTAACATTAATGGAATATACACGCATACATTAAAAAGAGAATAAGCCCTCGAACCCAGCCCCAGTTTGAAGGGGCATTACTATTTCCTTTCCCTAGGTGGGTAATGAAGTAGATTCACTTCTCCCATGACACCGGGGCTGCCTGATATGTTGTTGTGTTACATGACGTGCTCTGGCATGACTAATGCATCCCAGCTGGTCTCAACAGCAGGAAAATGTGTGTATGTGTGTGTGTGTGTGTGTGTGAATGAGTGTTTTTTGGGGGGTGGGAGAAAGAGAAAGAGAGAGACAGACACACACACAGAGAAAAACAGAGACAGAGAGAGACAAAAAGAGGCAGACAGAGACAGAGAGGGAGGGAGGGAGAGGAAAAGAGGGGGGTGAGAGAAAGAGAGAGAGAGAAAGAAGAGAGAGAGAGAGAACAGAAAGAGAGAGAGAGACAGAGAGGGAGGGAGGGAGAGGAAAAGGGGGGGTGAGAGAAGAGAGAGAGAGAGAGAGAGAGAGAGAGAGAGAGAGAGAGAGAGAGAAACAGAAAGAGAGAGAGAGACAGAGAGGGAGGAAGGGAGGGAGAGGAAAAGAGGAGGGTAAAAGAAGAGAGAGAGAGAGAGAAAAGAGAGAGAGAGAGAGAGAGAGAGAGAGAGGAGAGAGAGAGAGAGAGAGACAGAGAGGGAGGGAGGGAGAGGAAAAGGGGGGGTGAGAGAAGAGAGACAGAGAGAGAGAGAGAGAGAGAGAAACAGAAAGAGAGAGACAGACAGAGAGGGAGGAAGGGAGGGAGAGGAAAAGAGGAAGGTAAAAGGAGAGAGAGAGAGAGAGAGAGAAGAGAGAGAAGAGAGAGAGAGACAGAGACAGAAAGGGAGGGAGGGAGAGGAAAAGGGGGGGTGAGAGAAGAGAGAGAGAGAGAGAGAGAAGAGAGAGAGAGAGAGAGAGAGAGAAACAGAAAGAGAGAGAGACAGAGAGGGAGGAAGGGAGGAGAGGAAAAGAGGAGGGTAAAAGAAGAGAGAGAGAGAGAGAAAAGAGAGAGAGAGAGAGAGAGAGAGAGAGAGAGAGAGAGAAACAGAGAGAGAGAGACAGAGAGGGAGGAGGGAGAGGAAAAGGGGGGGTGAGAGAAGAGAGACAGAGAGAGAGAGAGAGAGAGAGAAACAGAAAGAGAGAGACAGACAGAGAGGGAGGAAGGGAGGAGAGGAAAAGAGGAAGGTAAAAGGAGAGAGAGAGAGAGAGAGAGAGAGAGAGAAACAGAGAGAGACAGAGACAGAGAGGGAGGGAGGGAGAGGAAAAGGGGGGGTGAGAGGAGAGAGACAGAGAGAGAGAGAAACAGAAAGAGAGAGAGAGACAGAGAGGGAGGAAAGGAGGGAGAGAAAAGAGGAGGGTGAAAGAAGAGAGAGAGAGAGAGAGAGAGAGAAGAGAGAGAGAGAGAGAGAGAGAGAGAGAGAGAGAGAGAAAGAAACAGAGAGAGACAGAGACAGAGAGGGAGGGAGGGAGAGGAAAAGGGGGGGTGAGAGGAGAGAGACAGAGAGAGAGAGAAACAGAAAGAGAGAGAGAGACAGAGAGGGAGGAAGGGAGGGAGAGGAAAAGAGGAGGGTGAAAGAAGAGAGAAGAGAGAGAGAGAGAGAGAGAGAGAGAGAGAGAGAGAGAGAGAGAGAGAGAGAGAGAGGGAGGGAGAGAAAAGAGGAGGGTAAAAGAAGAGAGAGAGAGAGAAGAGAGACAGACAGACAGACAGACAGACAAATAGACAGAGAGAGAGAGAGAGAGAGAGAGAGAGAGAGAGAGAGAGAGAGAGAGAGAGAGAAAGGGAGGGAGGGAAAGGAAAAGGAGAGGATGAGAGAAGAGAGACAGACAGACAGACAGACAGACAGAGAGAGAGACAGAGACAGAGACAGAGACAGAGACAGAGACAGAGACAGAGACAGAGACGGAGAGAGACAAAAAGAGGCAGACAGAGACAGAAAGAGAGGTAGGGAGAGGAAAGGGGGGGCGAGAGAAGAGAGAGAGACAGACAGACAGACAAATAGACAGAGAGAGAAAGGAAGAGAGGGAGGGAGGGAGAGAGGGAGAGGAAAAGGAGGGAGGAAGGAAGGGAGAGAGAGGGGAAAAGGAGGGAGAGAGAGAGGAAGACAGAGACAGAGAGACAGAGAGGGAGGAAAGGAGGGAAAGGGAGAAAAGGAGGGAGGGAAAGACAGACAGAGAGACACAGAGAGAGAGACAAAGAGAGACACAGAGACACAGAGACCACAGAGACAGACAGACAGAAAAACAAAGACAAATTCAGACAGACAGAAACACAGAGAGACAGAGACAGAGAGAGACACAGAGACAGAAAAACAGAGATAGATTCACAGATAGAAACACAGAGAGAGAGATAGAAAGGAGAGAAAGAGAGAGAGATGGTATATGAGGGAACTACACATGCTCCCAGGGAAAAAAACAGACCCCTATGTTGTATCTCTAATTTGGGGGTAAAAACAACAACAACAACAACAACAACAACAACAACGACAACATTTTTTTAAACTGCCTGAGGAAATCCCAGGAGCTCCGTTAAGATTCGAACATTATCAAGCTGTCAGTCTCTTGCCTTTACCTTTTGCAAAGCTGTAGTTGGTGACTGCCTGTTTACAGGCTGTGGGTTTGTAAACAACACATGGGCGAACCGTTAGCTATTGTTTAGAAAATGACAGTAGGGCCAATAATTTCTATTTCAGTGTTTAAGCCAAACCAGATGATGCTATGTTTTATTTAAAGCCAGGCGTGTACCGAGGAGGTTGGAAACTTGTACCTTCTGAGCGCTCTCGTATTGTAGGGTGTTGCCATATGTTGCCCGCTTTCATGTTTTTAAAGAGATTGCCTACTGCCTAAAGGTAGCTTGTCTCAAGTTGATAAACCACGTCTTGCTCGAGGGCAGAAATGAAACCATTCATTTAAAGGGACAGCAGTGGGGCTGGTATAAAGGTGTTAATTCTGTTCAGTGTTCCTTAAGGATTTTTAAAGCTGCCATGTATTTCAGAGAGAGGAAAAGGAAGGGGGAGAAGAGGGGGGAGGATAAATGAAAATGTGGAGCTCTACAATAGGCCCGGTAATTGTATTTTGATATTAAGTAGGGGGGAAAAAAGAAACCGACTGATTACCCAGACAAAGGCCCATCTACCTTAAGGGCCCTTAGAAGCTCTTGAAATGAAGAACTTGAATTATAAATCAAACCTTTTCTATTTTAGAGCATCAATCTAAATGGGAAAGCTTTCCTGCTCTAGTATTTACCCCCAGATAAAGACAAAGACCTTGTGCTAACATTTGCTCAGAATTAGCCTTTGTGTGTTTTCAAGAAAGTTGTCTTTTATTTCTATCCTGGCTTTCCATTTACCTGTGGTGAGACTTGGGGGCTGGCTGGTGGTCAGTGTATAAAATATTTCGGGCCCCGAGTTTCGCTTTCAGGGAGGGAAATGTGTTTATCGGATGTTCAGCTTAATGTAACTGGCACCTGGCTCTGAAATGACTTCCAATAGCTAAATGCAATTAGATAGTGGAGTTCTTGACCCTGCTGGAATGTGAAACTTTGCTCAGTATAATGGAGACATTGGGGAAAGGAACAGGATGGGAGCTGGGCCTGGGAGAAAGGTCCATTAATAGAAATGCAGTTTGCAGAGCATTTTATAAAGGTTATATCCATATCTCTAACCGTATCTATCAAATCTGTGTATGTGTATCACATATATATAACATACATGTATATGTGTACTTATACATATACAGATAGATAGATATCTTAAGAGCCGGATACCACATCTATTTTATCAAATAGTGCAAACACATCTACACGCATAATGAAGATATAGTAACAGTAATCTGGCTGCAAAAATATGATATGCATACATGCATATCAGCATCTGTTTATTTCTTTTTATGTGTGTGTGTTCATGTATGTATACACACACAAAATGTGTAAATGCTCATAGATCAGAATACATATAGATGCATTTACTAAATATATGCATATATTTACATATATTCATATTTTCATAACTGCATTTCAACGTAATTGGTTTCTTTTATCATCCAATGTGTTTTATTTTATATATCACTTAAAAACATTATTCTGACAAGAGTCCATCGACCTTACCAGACTGCTATAAGAATCCATATGTATATATTTGGTAACTGCATGTATTATACATGTATATATTTGGCATATATATGTGTGCATATTCGGTAACTGCCTGTATATGTGTGTGAGGGGTGTGTGCATATGTATATTCCTGTGAATGTGTGTACGCATGTGTATTCAACATTAAGATTAAATACATCTACATTAGATCGTTTTTAATTCCAGACCTCTTGACAAATCTTTCATCTACTTTTCATAACCATATTAATTAGACAACCAGGTGGTTATCAATAAGAAGTCCGAGCATGGACCCGGCTCTTTGCTGGATTCCAAAGTATTTCACAGCACAATTTCCAATTCTATCTCCTTTGCCTCTGGTTAATGCAGTACAATTCCACACAGCTAAGTAGTCACCCCAAATACCATTACAGCTTAATTTGTTTAATATTAGTATCCATGTTAAGCTAATAATCTTCCTTTAAAGGGAAAAAAAAATTGGCAGTTTATAACAGGATTTCTTATCAGGTAATAACTATCTAGGTTGATTTTAAAAGCTCTTTCTTGTTGGCATAAGAAACTAAGCTCAACAATGACAGCAGATTAGGTTCCCCCTGAGGCCGACTTCAGACAGTTTGTGTCTTTGTGTTTGACTTTCTCCTTTTGTAAGATGTGATCAGTGGCCTGTATTTTGAAGCCTGTGGGGAAGAGATTAAGTTCTCTTCAGCTGGCTGTCCGAGGGTGTGGCTTTTTAACATTTTGGAGAGCAGATGGGGACAAACCAACAGGTGCACCCAGATCACTGCACCAAGCTTTCTACATCTGCTAGGCACACAAATAGTCTCCACTCCGCCACTTCCCCCACACCAGCTGGGTCCTTGACTATTACCAAGTATGGCAGCAGACAAGGTGGTGAGAGATGAGGGCTGGTGACCTTCAACTATTAACCTTCTGATATTATATTCTGAAAAGGATAAACAGGGAAAGAATGCTTTGATCAGAATATTACATGATGAAAAAATGAATAGAGAGTACAAGGTGATTACCTCTCAGAGGAAGTGGCAGGCAGTTTTGCTTACAAATAAGTTTTATAGCATGTGACAGGTTCTCTCAACAGGCAAAGATATTTCCACTTTTAGCAGGGATTTTGTTCTGCCTCCGTGGCTGAATGAGGTAAAGCTGAAGCCGGGACGAAAGGGAATCTTATGATACAAAAGAAGTTTGAGATGTCCCATTTGAGCCTCCCAATCGGAACTGGGGCTATTTTGAGACCTCTGACTTTTTTATGTAGAAATTAATGCTTGAAATCATGATTAGAATACTTAAAATACTTCATGGGTGATGGTGGTTTTAGACTGAAATGAGTTTGAATTACTATTCTTATGGAATAGAACAGAAAATAGTATTTCCTTAGTCTATGTCATTAATCTGTCTTATCATTATCCATCTTTCCTGAGCATCATGGTGCAGGTCTGTAGTCTCTGCTACTGGAAAAGCTGTGACTGGTAGAGTTCCAACCTGCAGCAGGTGAAAGTCAGTTGAGTGTTTGCACTAAGTCTGGCACTAATATGGTGAAGGCTGAGGACTACCAACCTGCCAAAGGAGGGGTGAACTGACCCAAGATAGAAGATCATCCTGTCAGAACCTTTCCATTCAGTTCTTTAACTGACCTTTAAAAGGAAATGCTATCATGATAGGATTGCTTATTTTTAAATATCATAAAAATAGCCAGAATTTCTAGAATGTTTTAAGGATTACAAAGCACTTTATATAGGCTATCTTATATGTATTTAATCTTCAAACAACAACGCAGTGAGTTAGATGCTATTATTATTACCATTTTGCAGGCAAAGAAATTGAGGACAAAAAGAGTGAACTAAATGTTCAAATTCAAGTTGGCACTGCAGGTAAGTCAAAATTCAAATTCAGATTTATTTCAAGGCTCAGCCCTTCCTACAACACTACCTATCTCTATTCAATTAACATATATTGGACACTTACAGTGTGAAAAGTATTGTGTCAGTGGTTCTCAAAATGTGGAGCAAAGAATCCTGGAAGGTCTCTGAAATCTTTTCAGAGGGTCTACAAATTCAAAATTAGTTTTTTTTCTCTTTATGATAAATATCTATTATATAATCCATATAAACAAAAACTCTTTGGACATATTCTCAATAGTTGTTAATACTGTAAAGATACTGAGAAAAAGAGTTTGAGAACCACTCTGTTAGATATTGTGGAACATTCAAAGATAAATATTAATCCTCATATAATCCACATGTAACCTTTCTATTTAAAATTGAAAGATCTAGGCCAACTCTCATTTTATAAATCAGCTAATTCAGGTACAGAGAAACTACAAAACTACTAAGTAGCAAAGGTCACACAGGCAACAGGTGACCTAAGAAAAGTTTTTGAGTTCAAATCTCCTGATTCCAAATCTTCTGTCCTACTTTGCTAGATTAAGGACTAAGAGTTTTAATCACTTCAAGTATATTTAATATGTTGTCATTGTTTATTGTTCAGTCATTTTCAGTCTTGTCTGACTTTTCATGATCTTAATTGGGGTTTCTTGGCAAAAATACCAGAGCAGTTTGCCATTTCCTTCTCCACTTCATTTTACAGATGAGGAAACTGAGACAAATAGAGTTAAGTGACTTGATCAGGATCACACAGATAGTAAATGTCTGAGGCCAGAATTGAACTCATGAAGGTAAGTTCTTCTGACTCCTGGCCCATCATTCTATCCACTATGGCTATTTAATACAACATGGCCTTTTGTATTAAGATATAAAAAGGGAAAGCCAGGAAGGTTATAAGAGACTCATTACAGCAAAAAGAATATGGATTTGAAGGGAAAGAACATGAGTATGAATTCAAGTACAATACAAATGTGTCAGTCACTTAACTTCTCTGATCTCCAGGTCCTCATCTTATGCAGCCCATGGCCTGTGAATGTTGCTTTAGAGATGGGAGTTTCATATACTGAGAATTTCATATACTGAGAACCCACAGTTTGGTGCCATCACTGACTTTGACATTAGAGAATCAAGGAAGATAAAACCAGAATAGTTCACTATGTGGGAAAATCAGGAGTACAATGGTGATAAATGAAATTGATAAGATACCCTTCCCCAGTCTTGCCCTTATTACTGCTTGAATAGAAAGAGGGGAGGAAGGAGGGAGAGGAAGAGGAAGAGAGAAAGAGAGAGAGAGAGAGAGAGAGAGAGAGAGAGAGAGAGAGACAGAGAGAGAGAGAGAGAGAGAGAGAGAGAGAAAGAGAGAGAGAGATAGTGACACAGAGACAGACAAACAGACAGAGAGACAGAGAGACAAAGAGAGAGACTAGAGACAGAGAGACAGTGAGAGAAAGAGACGCATAGAGAGAGACAGACAGAGAGACAAAGAGAGAGACAGAGCAGGAGTAGAGACAGAGCAAGACAGAGAGAAGAGACAGAGACACACAGAGAGAGACAGAAAGAAAGAGAGAGAGAGACAGAGCAAGACAGAGAAAGAGAGAGAGAGAAAGAGACAGAAAGAGACACACAGAGACAGAAACAGAGACAGAAACAGAGCAAGACAGAGAGAAGAGACAGAGAAAGAAACAAAGAAAGAGACACAGAGAGAGACAGAAAGAGAGAGAGACAGAGACAAAGCAAGACAAAGAGAAGAGAGAGAGAGAGAGAAAGAGACATAGGGAGACAGACAGAGAGAGAGTGAGACAGAGACGAGAGAGAGAGAGAGAGAGAGAGAGAGAGAGAGTAGACAGAGACAGAGACAGAGACAAAGACAGACAGACAGAGACAGAGATTAGACTCCTGGCTATAGCCAAAGTGGTTACTACTTGTTAATGCTGATTACCTTCTAATTAACTTTGGAATCAATTGGATGACATGGGAGATACTGACACAGAACCACCCAGCGGCAAGACAACATCAAAGAAGGTGCTGTACTCTATGAGCTCAAAAGAAATGTGAGATGTGCAAATTTAGAGACATCTCCACTCCAAATATTCATGTGGACTATTTATGCCCAACCTGGAGTAGAGCCTTCTGAGCCCATATTGATCTGATCAGCTACAGTGAAACAGTGTACCTTAATTGCAACTTAGTGATGTCATTTTGGTCTTCTTTGAGAACAAAGGAAAATAGCTAACCAACGCTGATTACCTTCCAATTTTCACCATTCTCCCCTCCTCTTTACTTTGTTCTGAATGCTATGTGGCTGGTTACAAACAAAACAAAACAAAAACAATGGCTAAGAAATTCTTGTCTGGTGTAGATCAAAGCTGATTTAGACAGATAGACATCAGGGTAAAGGTTCGATTGTTTAAGGACTCACAGGAGACACATTCCTGTCTTGAGAGCAGGAGGGGAGAAGCAGAAACTGATCCTATTTGGAAGTCCCATATACAAGAGAGATGTATTAGTAACATACCGTTAGGCAAGCACAACTTTGCATAATCAGAAAAACCTATAAGCAGAGAGACATAAATTAATATACATACACCTAGAACTAATATGAATATTCTCTTGAGACAAATGTGAGCCAGTCTCCACAGGAACAGCTTCCCCTGAAGTGATTATATTTCCTGAACCAGGGGCTGCCTCTCATACTTTTACAGTTAATATATCCCATGCTTTTTTGTATACATTAAAGGCAATCATTACACTAACTATATTATGTATATAAAGACTGGGTTGGGCTGGTTCAGAGGAGTTAAACACTCAGATTACAGTGGTATTGGGAAATGTTTAACAAATAAAAATACAATAGAGCATAGATAATATTAGTGTGTTTACCAAGTCAATAAGTGACCTTAAACAGTTTAGTTCCTCCACTTCCCCCCGGGGTTAGATGACCACCTAAAGTGACTTCTAGCTCTGAAGTTGTGGTCTGGACATATGGAATCTGGATCTTTCCTATAGTCCAAAGTTTAATAAGCACACAGTGGTTTTAGTATATTTTGATTCGACACTGTGCCTCTTTGGGGCATAATTTCTCAAAAACATATGATCCCCATCTCTAGGCCAGACCAAGCCTTTGCTTCTGAGCTGGGAGTTTTGTGGGCCAGATTTGTTATTGCCTTCCTGGTAACTGTTCTTGTTGCCTGATTGTTTTTGCCTAGAATGGTGGAATGGAAAACTCAGATGCTCCTGACTAAAACGAAATAGTTCTCTCTCAAACTGCGTGTCCCTTGCCGCCGCACTGTGGGTGCATTTAAAATTAGGAAGCGCTCAGCAGCCACTTGTCTTAGCAGGCACAGTGAGGTTTGCCTTGGGCCACACAAGAGCATCCAGGCACATTGCCAGCACTAGCAGTGGTGGAGGGTATGAGGGGCTTAGACTCAGGGAGCCTTATTTAGAATGTTAGATGGATCTCTGAACAGTATATGTCTATATGAACTGCGAAAAGATCCCCATTCCTGTATTAACCCTGCAGCTAGGATTAGGAAAGAGTGTTTTTTCCATCTTCATAGTCATAATCTGTTCCTTAAGTGAGAACTGAACACTAAATGCCAATATGCCCTGAGAACAGGTGTAGTAGCTTCTACCTGAAATCCAAGGATGGGAAGAAAGAATTTGAGAATGGCCAAATCAGGACTTCCTGGGGATCCAAGCTCTTAAACAAGTGTAGACATTCCATTGTACCTAGGCAGTCTGCTTAACTCTTTTTTCTTACCCTTGGGTTAAGCCTTCTATTACCTATATGTGCAATTTGAATCAATTCAGTTCAAAAAATTTAAGGAATATCTATTATGTACTAAGCATGGAGGTTCTATAAGCTTTATGCACAGGAGTATCATAAACGGACAATTACAACACATTAAGGCTTCCTGAATAAAACCAACATAAAATATCCATGAAGCTTTTCAAAGGAATATTCAGACTTGGGATAATAATCTTGGGTGTTTTCCCAGTCATAGAAATTGCAGTCATTTCAGCTGCAATGAAAATCTTGCTTCTCCTACCTTCTGACCCTGGGTTGCAGGCATGGTAACCATTTGTATACCCTTAGGTGAAAAGACTGAGACAAGCACCTGGAAGGGTTCTCTAATTAGGCAGCAGCAGCCATTACAAAATTCCAGTGGATTTTCCCATCCCTATCCTTGACCTTCTTTCCCATTGGCAATGCAAGAAAAATATGGGCAGAAGAAACAGGATAGCTGTTGGGATCACTTCTACTATTAAAAAAAAAGAAAAGAAAAAAAGGACAAAAGAAAAGAAAAAAACGTTCTGGTGTTTCAATTTTTTGGTATTATTGGACTCAAAATGGGCCAGTGAAAGCATGGACAAGGATAAACCGACCTCCTAGTTGGGACACCGCTCTTTGTACATATGTCCCATTTGGCAGCCATTTTGCAGAACTGACACTGTGCTTCCATCTGTTGGATTGTAATGTTACTTCGGGAATTAGGTCAGAACTTTTAAAGGTTTCCATAGGACATGTTTTTTTTCTGGCTGCTGATAGTTGATGACTGATTAAGAAGATAAAAAAATGAAAGGATATTAAGAATGATAATAAATAGAAGAAATTGTTAGAAGGATCGAAACCCCCAGGTAGAACCTTGAATAGATTATTTCTAGTGCAAACCTGGGAAGGAGGTAGATAGAGAGAATAAGAAAGACACAAAAAGAGAATAACCTTTTCAACTGGAGTTTATATATATTTTTTTCTGAACAACAAAACTCATTTTGATAGATTATTAGAAAACTCATATTTGCTTCTAAATGTGAAAAATAGCAAATGTAAATTTTGCAAATTTATTCCTAAATGTAGTTAAATTCATAAATATTTAGACATTTTCTGCAAAGCTTCTAATTTATAACCTTTACATGAATCTATAATTTGGTATAAAAGCTTCTAAATGCAGTAGTAATGTCACAAATGTCTATAAATATTCAAAACTCATTTACAAATGTTCTACAAACCATGAGATGAAGAAATTGTGAGTGCAAAACATTTTCAGGTGAAGTTTTGCTTAAAAGCCTGAGGGCAGTGGACAAATAAAACTTTCTAATTTTGTTTATATGTAATTTTGACATTATCATTTGAGCTCTAGACCTGATAAATCTGGAGTTTCTATTTGGAGAATAATTCGGGAAGTTCTATAAATAACCAAGAAGTAAAGAAACAGATTCATGTAAATTTAAAACTGAAATCTCAAATTTTTTGAAAGTTGGGAAACAATTTCAAAGGGTGCTAGTCAAATATACAGAGTAAGTCAATAACAGAGAATATGAGATTTGTTGCCTTAATTCAGTTTCCTATACCTGGAATGTTTTCCTTCTTCCTCTTCTTTTGCTGATGTATTCAATTAATAGATAGTTTGAATCAGGCCTATTCCCTTTTAATTCAGATTCAGTGCTGGAATGAAATGAAGCACTCATAGATCATGTTGAAATCTTCCCTTATCTCCCTACGCAAATACATCTAATCAGCAGGAAAGGATGCAATGGTTCTTGTGGACTTGGGACATCTATGAAGCTGGAAGAACTTCATCTCTCTACAAGTGGGACTTTTATATCTTTAGGTGACCAGAAAAACTATGAAAGACTACCAAGAAGTTGAAGCAAAAGAAACACAGATTAGCCCTTTGGAACAATCAAGTCTCAGGGAGAAGTTTGTCACTTTTTTGGGGGGGTGAGGAGGGAAACAAAACCAGCCTAACTTTGATTGTAAAGAGATTAAAATATTGATCCATTCAACTATAAATTCCTTGAGAATTAGAGTTACCTTTTGCCTTTCCTTGTATCCTCATCACTTAGCAAAATGTCTGGCATACAATAGGAGTTTAATAAATTCTGCTTGGGGGCAGTTAGATAATGCAGTAGATGGAGCACTGGCCCTGGAGTCAGAAGACTTGAGTTGAAACATGACTTCAAACACTTAACACTTCCTAACTATGTGACCCTGGCCAAGTCACTTAATCCCAATTTCCTCACAAGAAGAATTTAAATAAATAAAAAGTAAAAAAAAAATTCTGCATAACTGACTTCTACCACCATCAGGATCACTACTCAAATATTAAGTCCTCTCAGAAGCTTTCCTTGATTTTGTCACCATACTTACCTGCTTACCATACACCAACTACACACACACACACACACACACACACACACACACACACCCCAGATAAAGCTTTATCTTTTCCTTTGACTGCCCTTCGAAGGCTTACCTCTTAGAGCTTGCACAGCATTTTCATTTGCACTTGTCCTGTAAAATTGTACATTACTATTTTCTATATTAGTGTTTTATCTACCAGTGAGTCTACTAAAGGACAGAACATTATGTAAATGTTAAATTTGGAAAAGACTTCTAAGGCAATCTACTACAGCCTATACCTGAACACCACCACCACAATCCCTTCTATAGCATAGTTGATTAGGGAACATCTAGACTTCACTTGAAGGTTTCCAGCAAGGGAGAATCAAGTAAGTCTTCTCTTGCACTTTTGAACATCCTTAATTATCAAGTTTTTGCTTCTATCAAGCTTAAATATTTTTCTTTTTATCTTCCATTCATTCCTCCCAGTTCTGACCTCTGGAGCCAAACAGAGCAAGTCTAATCTATCTTCCAACTGATACACTAAAAAATAATTGAAGACAGATATCATGCTTATCTACCCCCCCCCCAGTAAAAAAAAAAAAGAAAAAAAATCTTTCAGACTAAACACCTTCATTTCCTTCAATGAATACTTACATTGCAAGCTCTCAAGACCTTTTACCATACAGGTTGTTAATCAATCTCTCTCTCTTAAAAGGTGGTACTCATAACTGAATGTAATATTCACAAAGTGTTCTGACTAGGACAAAGTATTAGTTCTGGGTACTATGTCTATCTAATGGAGCCTAAGGCTATATTTCCTTTTCTGGATGCCAAGTCATACTGTTAAATTAAATTTGCAATCCACTAAAACCACCAGTTCTTTTTCAGAAAAATTTCTGTCTTGTCCCTGTGAAATTTATTTTTTAATTTTACATTTAATCTCATTAATTAAAATCCAATATTCTAGCCTCACTAAGATGTTATCGGATCCCAAATCTATCATGCAGCAAGTTAGTTATCCCTATTAGTTTTTTGTCATTTGCCAATTTTCTTAACAATCCATCTATGGCTCTATCTTAGTCATGGATTCAATTTAGTCACTGATTCAATAAGAGGGCTAAGCACAAATACCTAGATCAGTTCCCTGTGGACCTCCTAAGTTGATGTCGAATTATTATTTCTTGGGTCTGGCTATTCAAGCAATCCTAAATCCATCTTGCTTCGAAAGTCTAACCCATATCCTTTCATCTTAACAAGAATACCTGATGAGATTTTGTCAAAAGCTTTACTAAAATGTAGTAAACTACTTTTATACCACTTCTGTAATCTGCCAGTATAGTTGGTTCCATTTAAAAAAAAAAAAGAAATTTGGTTATTCTAGCATTACTTTGATGAAACTAAGTTAGAAACTTGTGATTATAACTTCCTTTTCTAAATTCAGCCACCCTTTTAATAATAGTCCTTTCTAGAAATTTTTCAAAAGTCAAAGTCAAGATCCCTGACCTATAGTTTACAAATCTCTATCTAAAAGGTATTGATCCTGCACAAAAACAATAGAAATGTGTTTAGGTACATGCTCTCTTTGTTGTAGCATGTTAAGATTATCTTCCACTCTGTTCTTGACCTTTTTTTTTTTCCATTTCTGATCTAAGTTAACATAGTATTGAATTTTAAATAAAATTTAACATTTTACATTTCCTGAAAAAAAAAACTTCCTTTATTCTCTTTGAAAATTTAGAAAACATTCATACTTTTACTACTTCTACTACTCCAGTACCTTTTCTACTTTCCTTGGAAAGATCACTATTAAGGGGTCAGCCTTCACATTCTTTCAGTACTTGAGGGTGTAATTCATTTGGATCTGTTGACAACTTCATCAAAGGCAAGTAAATGCTTTCTTATTATTTCCATACTTACCTTGGATTTCAGTTCTTTATTAACCATCTTTATTCTATCCTTTCCCAGTCCAAAGTTCATTCTCCTTGCCAGAGAAAACAGAAACAAAATAAAAATTAAACAGCTGCTGTTTCTTTCCACCTTCTATTGTCAGTATCCCATCTACATCAAAAAGCAGTCATAGTTCTTAAATGTTTATTTCAAGAAAATTGCTTAATTGTACATAGAAAATAAATGACAATGCTGGGGTTTGAACAGAGTTTTATGATTCCAAATCTCAGTGGTTAACATTAATGTTGAAGTTACTAGCTCAGTAGATAGTTGGCACAGTAGATAGGACATTGAACCTGAAATCAAGAAGAACAGCCTCAGATACTTACTAGATGTGAGACCCTGGGCAAGTTTTATTCAGTTTCCTTTACTTTAAAATGAATATAAGAAGAGAACCTACTTCAGAAGATTGTTTTGAGGAGCAAATGAGATGATCTCTATAAAGCACTTAGTATAGTGCCTGATGTAGTAAAAGCTACATAATGTTTATTCCCTTTCTTTTCCCTTGAGCTAAGTGAAGGGTTGTAATCCCTATTTGTCACTGCTGGTCCTAGAGTTCAAATAACCTTCTTTCCACTAAGCCATGTTTCAGCTTATTGATTTTTTTTTTTTACTACACTTCTTCCAGTTCCTTCTTTAAGACAATGGAAAGTAACATTCATTTTCTATTTTCTTACCCTATACACCCAACAACCTCCTTCCAAGACCAGTACCTGATCTTTGACTGAAGGAGGTTTTTTTAACTTAATCATACTCCCTAAAAATAAAATAATTAGAACATTTAAGAAATTAATAATGTCTTTCAGCAACTCAGAGATGAAAGAGATGTCATCTACTCCAATTTGTAACAAAATGGAAATCCTTTGCCAGATAGGTCACTTGTCCTTAGATGACTTGAGTTTTAATATGGCTTTGCTACTTAAATACCTGTGTCATCTTTGCTTAGTCATTTAACTTTTGTGGACCTTACCTTCCTCCACTGTGAAATGCAAAGGTAAAATTAGATCACCTCTCAAGTCCCTTCCCCTCCAAACTGATGATTTTATGAAACTCTGATAGGAATCTCATCTATTCCCTAGGCACCCCATTGAACTTTAAGGTAACTGATTATTGGGAAATTTTATCTTACATTAAAAAAAAAAAAAACTTCATTGTGCTTTGCTGGGAGTTTTGCAGAGATTTGCTTGACTTTAAAACGAGCCAAGAAATAGGAATAGAGAGTTGTACATTTTTAAAGGGTAAACTGAAAAACATATATGTTTAATAAGTATCTTTACTAGGCCAAGAAGTAGAAATGGAATCATCTAGATCATGAATACCACCTTTAGGATTAAAATGTTCATCTTTACTTTAAAAATAAATTTAATTTTTTAAAAATCTTGCTTTGATATATTTCGTAGTCTGCCTCTCTCTTACCACAGTAATGCCTAGAATCAACAAATTATAGTAAAACACCCATGTCATAAGAAAGCTAGGTTAGGGAAAAGGAATGAATAGTTGTGATCTGAATTGAAACAAGCAATGTAACTTAAACTTTTGTAAGGTAGAAAAAACTTTATAGCCAATGCTAAGCTCCGAATTTTCTAGGTTTTAATATGTCATTTGAATGAGCATCCTGTGAATTTTTTGTGAACCTACTACTGATTGTATCATTCAGACCTGTTTAATGTAAGTTGAAAAATTTCTCTTGTGTAAGTACCATTGCATAATCCCATATCCTGAGCTATTAAGATATATTTAGTAATTCCATTAGAACTGCACCATCAAGCCGGGCAGAGCATATGGGAAGAAGTTGGTGAAAACCTGATTAAACATTTATATCAAGTACATTTTGATTTAACTCACATAAATAATTCATTTTTATATTTTCTTTCTTTCAAAATAAACCTTTTTGACACCTGCTGTGCTAAAAATAATGCAAATATGGCTCTAATAAAGAAAGTATTAGAGCCACAGACAATATGACATCACCTTAGTACCTTATATAGGTGTGACCTAATGGGGTTAAACATGGAGTAAGCCTATACTTGGTTTTATTTGTCTTTTTATTTAATTAATTCATGATTCTGTTATAGATGGTTACTTAACAGCATGGAGAGCATCTGACAGAAGATGAGCAAAAATCCATCTGTAAAAGGCTTATATTCTATGTAGTATCATGTGTAGAGATATTCATAATGGAAATAATGAGTTCTATTTTCTTCCTGGACAAAAGAAGATTGACCTGAATTAACTAAAGACATTATTTATGTTCTTATGAGGCAGCTGTGGTTCAATTGAAAAGAGGTCTGGTTCTGAAATCAGAAAAACTAGCTTCAAATCCAAGTTATGTGATTTACTACATGGGTAGCTTTGCTCAAATGACTTTCTCATCTGTAAAATTAGGATGGTAATATTTAATTTGACAAACCTATTCAGCACCTACTATGTATAAAGAGACTGTGTCAGACACTGAAGATAGAAAGGAAGTCATGAAAAAGGAAATTCTTGCTCCCAATGAGCTTATAGGCTACTGGAAGAATTTTTAGTCTACAGTCTTAATATTAGAAAAATATGTTTAACTGACCTGTTATAAATTTAAGACAGGATGATGTTGTTCTTTGTGAACTATAATGAGCTATATATCACAAAGGGATGGGGAAAAAGACTCTAATCTTCTGCCTGTTCGTTTTCTATTTCACTCTTTTACAGTAGTACTAAACTCAGTATATCACCTCACCCTGCAACTTAGAAAGAGGTCATGTCCAGAGGTGGACCAAGCCTGAATTATGTCAGCTTCCCTAGAGCAATCCTGTCATATGGCAGTAACTGATGCTAGTTCATCCTGCCATGTGGAAAGCTTTAAGGAAGGCACAGGCACCCCTCTGTTTTACCATCAGTGTGAACTAACAAAATACAGACTGCTTTTAGAGGTGTCCTGGTATCCTGTCCTGAAGCCAAGACTTCCTCTAGACATCATATGGACACAGTGGTATGGAGTATTGTTTATTTGCACTGTATAAAAATTATTGTTACCTAAAGAAAAGGATTCATTATGGGAGAAAATACACAATAGAGCTACATGAACGAGAAGGAAAGAGAATATGTCCTATTTAACACTTATTAACACTGATGATATCTTTTTAGCAAAATAGAAAATTTGCAAAATATTTATGTAGGCTACATAATGTATTGAAGGTATTTTTCCTTTTATGATTTTTCCTGTTTTTATTAACAGTTATTAAATTGAATCATATATATTAATATGTATATACATTATATATATACATATATATGCATACACATTGTTTGGATAAGATACTCCTAGTGTTTTATAGTTTAAAATAATTAAAACAATACTTTATAATTATTTGCAAAACTAAAAAGGAAAAAGCTCAAAGTTGGTGCAAAAATTTCTTCTTTGTCCTTGAATGAATGAAATAAAATCAAAGAATGTGAGAGTTGTGAGTCTTCATCATGAAAAATCAGTTGTCTGCAGTGCAGAAAATGCTAACTTTGGAAATGTGCTATCCACAGCTAAAATTCATGAAGACCAAAGGTAAATTGCTTCAAAGCAAAAGAATATTAGTATGATCATGATACTGAATCCAATAGAGACATATATATATTTTGGTAGAACTCAAATTCACTTCCTTTTATTTCTTGACTAAACTTAAATCATACTTATATATATATACACATGTATGTATGTGTATGTGTGTGTATATACATATGTATATTCCCTTTAAATACAAATGTTTCCATTTTATTGTGCTTTGTGCTAAATAAGCTCACAAAACACTTTTCTAAACTTAGAACATTCTCCCTTTCTCTTTTTCCTACTTGCTCATTACCATATAGCAACTCACCCTTTTGCCTTTATATACATATATATATATATGTATATTGTAGCCAACAGAAATATTTGTAGAGTGTAGACTAAGTCCCTCAAATCATGTGACATTGCAATATTTCAGCCCATCTGTAGAGGGGTCTCAGCTAAAGCCCCAAGCATCACCTCAGAGAAAACATTATCAAAAATGGGGGTCATGTAGCCCATGTAACCTCATTTACAGACATGAAACTAAGTCCTACAAAGGTTATATGACTTGCTCAAATAACACAGATAAATATAGACTCCTTAATGGTAATTCTGTGAATATAATTGTTTGAGTGGTAATGATCTTGAGGAATGAAAATGTGAGGTTACATTTTAAATAAGATAT
The DNA here is from genome assembly GCF_016432865.1 of Antechinus flavipes. Lineage (NCBI taxonomy): Eukaryota > Metazoa > Chordata > Mammalia > Dasyuromorphia > Dasyuridae > Antechinus > Antechinus flavipes. The sequence continues at coordinate 575,832,202 of NC_067398.1, read as the reverse complement.
TTTCTCTGTGTTAAATATTCACGTTCCAGTGATAATGCTTCAAATCTCATCTATAAAATGGCCTTAAAGGACCTTAATAATATGCATTAATTAATTTTCACACAAGCACATGATTAGAGGGAGTAAAATTACAAGTGTAATATTCATTTTTTAAAATGTATTGCTTCCATTTCATTACATATGTTTGTTTAAAGGGTGCTTTTGTTTTCTGGGTTAGGAAGTTAAAGATGATAGAATGCCATTCCCTGACATATATGTACTATAATCTCTATGAAGACAGGAGCCATGCCATGTTCATCATTGTATTCCCAACAACACTTAGCATACTGACTTGTACCTGACACTTATTAAATAAATATTTATTGAACAAATAAGGGTTATTGTTAAACATAAGGGAAAAGAGTTTAAAATCCATGATATAGAGCCATTCAAAGACCACAGTTTTCTAAGAGTTATCAATATTGAATTCATAATAGTCTATGCTTTAAAAGTACATCCAGATATTTAATATGGCAAAATCATTATATGCAGGTAAAAAAAATAAAAATATAGGAAAGGGCTTTTATAAGCTGAGGATCCCAAGTCTGGTGAAGGAGAAACCAAATAAATATCTTCACCCATCTCTCAAAGCATAGCCTTACTAGGTCCATCAAAGTTGATAATTCCCAATATCAGGGTCATCTGTTCCAGGTATACAGGCTACAAGCAAATAATAAGAATAGCAGTTAGCATTTATAAAATACCTATTATATGCCTGGTGGTTTATAAATACTATTTCATATAATTTTCTCAACAATACTGCAAGGTAGTTGTTATTTTTCTTCCCCATTTTACATATAAGGAAGCTGATGTGGGGAACATTCAAGTGACTTGCTGATTGTCTAAGGTAAGTAAGAAGTGTCTGAGTATGGATTTGAACTCAGATCTTCTTAACTCTAGAAAGTCCATTGCTCTGTGTACTGTGTCACTAGCTGCAAAGAAGGACAAAGCATAAGAGCAAAGACTTTTCCACTAGTTATACTGAATATAATGCTTTCATGGGAATACAGCATACCAGATGTCATAAAGTACAGTTTGATCAGTTGCCTTGGGAAATAGCATTACTTTTTATTTGTCAGAAGACCATCCCAGAGTGACTAAGTTCAGGGGATAAAAAAGTACAAATTTTGAAATAATAGATCATCTAAATGGAAACCATTTCTCTGAACTAGCAAGCATGTCATGTTAGAGAAGAATGAAAGAGGATAGTACTGTCACTATCTTCTCTATCATTTGTTGTCATAAAATTTTCTACAAATGGTGGTTCAGCACTGAGGCAATGGACAGCAACAACTCACTCCCTGCTGAGTGGCTATGCAACAGGTATTTTCAGAGTTGTTTAAGGAAAAGAAAGATATGTAATTTGGGGGCAATTAATTACTCTATTCCATATTGTTGACATAGCACAAGTAATATCTGAATTAAATTTTGGGGTAAATAAGAGGTGCCAAACTTCCTGGGAAGACATTTTCTTTATACATATTAGGTTTTCCTCTCTTTTCTCTGATATCACATGGCAATGTATGCTTCCATTTTTAGTGGCAAAAATCACAGTTCCAGTAAAGTCTAATCTGCCATTTTAAAAAAGATATAAGCTCAGCTGCATTTTTAAAAATTTAAATAACTTTTTATTGACAGCACCTATGCCCGGGTAATTTTTTACATTATCCCTTGCACTCACTTCTGTTCCAATTTTTCCCCTCCCTCCCACCACCCCCTCCCCCAGATAGCAAGCAGTCCTATACATGTTAAATATGTCACAGTATATCTTAGATACAGAAGGTAGAAATAACCCAGGAAGAAAAACCAAAATGCAAACAGTTTACATTCATTTCCCAGTGTTCTTTCTTTGGGTGTAGCTGCTTCTGTTCATCATTGATCAATTGAAACTGAGTGAGATCTCTTTGTCAAAGAAATCTACTTCCATCAGAATACATCCTCATACAGTATCGTTGTTGAAGTACATAATGATCTCCTGGTTCTGCTCATTTCATTTAGCATCAGTTCATGTAAGTCTCTCCAAGACTCTCTGTATTCATCCTGCTGGTCATTTCTTACAGAACAATAATATTACATAACATTCATATATCACAATTTACCCAACCATTCTCCAATTGATGGGCATCCATTCATGTTCCAGTTTCTAGACACTATAAACAGGGCTGCCACAAACATTTTGGCACATACAGGTCCCTTTCCCTTCTTTAGTATTTCTTTGGGATATAAGCCCAATAGAAACACTGCTGGATCAAAGGGTATGCACAGTTTGATAACTTTTGGGGCATAATTCCAGATTGCTCTCCAGAATGGTTGGATTCGTTCACAACTCCACCAACAATGCATCAGTGTCCCAGTTTTCCCGCATCCCCTCCAACATTCATCATTATTTTTTCCTGTCATCTTAGCCAATCTGACAGGTGTGTAGTGGTATCTCAGAGTTGTCTTAATTTGCATTTCTCTGATCAATAGTGGTTTGGAACACTCTTTCATATGAGTGTAGATAGTTTCAATTTCATCATCTGAAAATTGTCTGTTCGTATCCTTTGACCATTTATCAATTGGAGAATGGCTTGATTTTTTATAAATTAGAGTCAATTCTCTATATGTTTTGGAAATGAGGCCTTTATCAGAACCTTTAATTGTAAAGATGTTTTCCTAGTTTGTTGCTTTCCTTCTAATCTTGTTTGTGTTAGTTTTGTTTGTACAAAGGCTTTTTAACTTGATGTAATCAAAATTTTCTATTTTGTGATCAATAATGGTCTCTAGTTCATCTTTGGTCATCAATTTCTTTCTCCTCCACAAGTCTGAGAGATAAACTATCCCATGTTCTTTTAATTTATTTATAATCTCATTCTTTATGCCTAAATCATGGACCTATTTTGATCTTATCTTGGTATACAGTGTTAAGTGTGGGTCCATGCCTAATTTCTGCCATACTAATTTCCAGTTATCGCAGCAGTTTTTGTCAAATAATGTATTCTTATCCTAAAAGTTAGGATCTTTGGGTTTGTCAAACATTAGATTGCTATAGTTGACTATTTTGTCTTGTAAACCTAACCTAATATACTGATCAACTAATCTATTTCTTAGCCAATACCAAATGGTTTTGGTGACTGCTACTTTATAATATAGTTTTAGATCAGGTACAGCTAGGCCACCTTCATTTGATTTTTTTTTCATTAATTCCCTTGAGAATCTTGAGCTTTTATTCTTCCATATGAATTTTGTTGTTATTGTTTCTAGATCATTAAAATATTTTCTTGGAAGTCTGATTGGTATAGCACTAAATAAATAGATTAGTTTAGGGAGTATTGTCATCTTTATTATATTCGCTCGGCCTATCCAAGAGCACTTAATATTTTTCCAATTATTTAAGTCTGACTTTATTTGTGTGGAAAGTTTTTTGTAATTTTGCTCATATAATTCCTGACTTTCCTTTAGTAGATAGATTCCCAAATATTTTATTCAGCTGCATTTTTGATGTTTAAAGTGTAAACTTTAAGCTTAAGTTTACATTTAAATTTAAAGTGTAGGAAAAATCTGTGGTTTAAAGCAAAGATGTCAACGGGTCAGCCCATTTGGCAAATGTTGCCTATAACACTCCTGAGTGCTATTGAATCCGATTAACATGTAATTGGGAAATATTTGAAATAAATAAAAATACAACTAAACTTAAATAATATTACATTTTAAAACTAAGCCAATATATGGAGCTCAAGGATCCTTACATATAGATTAGTGAATCCCATTTCTATTTAAATCTGACATCACTAATTTAGATTGCATCCCATGTGGTAACTCCTTTTTCCTGATGCAATTCAACAATTTCATTCTTATAGTTTTAAAGAACTGCCTTGTACACTGAGAAACTGGGTGACTTGAAGGGGATTACATAGCCAATATGTGCTAGAGGCAGGCAGAACTCGAGCTCAGATCTTCTGACTTTTAGTCCAACTCATGATGAGCTAGGTTGGACTACCTTTTGATTCTAATATCACATCTCTATCAACTTAAGACTATGTCTTGAGAGTCTATAGGTAATAGTTTGAAAGAAGAAGAAACAGGAATGACTATATTTCCCATTGCCAAGTAACAGCTTCTATACTGTAGCAACTGGAGAAAAAATAGCTCTTGAAAATCTAGAAGCTAATGTAAGATAAAACCAAGGAGAAAATAATCTGAAAAGAATTTTAGTTTCTGTCACAAGATTAGACAGAATTATGACAGAAAAGTGAAAAGGAATTATGAACTGTTTGGATGGTGTAATAGATATGATTTTTTCATTTAGAGAGTAGAATTACCCACTCTGAGGAAGAAGCCACTTTTTTATAAGGAATAATTATGTGGAACCACAGGTGTGAAGAATAAAGTTCATATAATAGTGCTCAGAGAAAAAAAGGTGAGTAATAGTGTTTTCTAACTTCTTGTAAAAAAATTAGACATGAATATAAGAATTCTAGAATATATTCAAAACCTGATGGAAAGCCTACCAAGACTTGTCAACCCATTAGCCAGTTCTGATGATTTATCAGTAGACAAATAATGCAACTAGAAGAAACTTTAGAAATATTATTATAAGAGTTGGGAGAGAAGGAAGGAAAGAAGAAAGAAAATTAGTAAAGAAAGAAGAAAGTAAGGAATCAAAACAAAAAAAGGAAGGAAATAAAAAATAAGCAAAAATAAAAAAAGAAAGGAAAGAAGAAAAAGGAATGGAAGGAAGGAAAAATGGGAATAGGAAAAGGAAGAAGGAAAAGAGAAAGAAAGAGAAGAAAAAGAAAGAGGAAGAAGGAAAGAAAGGAAGGAAGAAAACGAATGAAGAGAAGAGGGCTTTTCACCACACAATAAGTCAAAACAATAGTTACACATTTTTATCTTATGTTTTCCAGTGGAAAGATCAATCTCCTTAGCAGAGTAAACAGAAGTGAGATAAAAAATAAGCAACTATCCTTGTCCTTGTCACCCATCAGCACCATATTATCCACTTCCAGCAACTATTCTCCTCTTTCTTTTATTTTCCTCTTTCCTCCAAATGCTATATAAAAATTCCCTTTTTGTCCTTATCTTTTCTCACTAAACTCATCTCATTCTGAGATTTAGTGATCCTGACACTATTCTTACAAAATTGTGGCATATTTGTAATCCTTTTTTCTTTGTCTTTGCTTCCAACTCTCATGTTTGTCTATTTAACAATTTAATTCAGTATCCTATGCATTTGCATGTTTCTTTTGATGACTCTTGTTTTTCAACCTCATTGTCATTGTTTCTCTTTGTGTCTTTAGTTTCATTCCTGAGAGCTTCAAATGCTCGAGATGGTTTTTTAAAAGAATTTTAGTTCCTAAGATCCTATCCATTCTTACTCTTATCCCCTTGAAATCTATACACCCAAACTCTAACATGCACATCAAGATATACCTGGTATTCTTTCCCAACCTCATCACAAATTCTAAAATTGAATACTCACTTCTTTTTTTCAAGATTCCCACGAATTTGCCACAGTAACCACTTCTTCTTTGTGGATTAATATAAGATCCAGAAAGAAGAGTCTCTAAATTATTCCTCTAACTTGTGGAGGATAAAATAATCAACAAGGTTAAATTTTTGGCAGAGACTGCTCTTGACAGATCTGAAAAATTGAAGTTGACTATCACTATTATATGATACTACCATTCTAGGCTTATGATGTTTCTAAATACTCCATCTACTTATTTCTGTTCAGATAATCTACAGAATATTCCAAGAACAAATTTCAATTATATTTCTGCCTCTACTGAATATCTGGAAACAGAGATCTGCAATCTCTGAGAATTTCTAATTTCAGGTGACCCAAAAGGGAATGAAGAAACAAAGAGACAAATCAATGCAGCATGTCTCCAATGATAACCTATTTTTATAAATGGTATAAGCAACACCATCAAAGAAATAAAATAGGAAAGTGAGATTTCATTAATGTGCAAAGAGAGAGAGACCACATATTAATAGTCAATGTGTTTCAATGAATTTCATGTAATATGCAAATACTTAGAAAAAGATCTCCAGCATATATGGTGACTCTTCGGTGGAAAATTTATGAGCAAGAGTAGTAAAAGATGGAAGGTTGGGGTGGATTTCAATTTGTACCATAAGATGGAATGCCTCTATCAAAGAGAACAAAAATCTAATAAGTATTGAGGTGTAAAGTATTTAAATTAAGATTGATGATATTCCCAATCTCGTATTGTCAGACTATATCTAGAATATTATGTTAATTTTTGGATATCACATCTAAAGAAGAATATTCATAATCTGGAGAGTATCCAGAAAGAGGCTGGCAGGATGGTAAGAGGACTTCAGAATGTTCTACAGTAGGATTGCTTAAAGAACAGGGGGCATAGTAGCCTGAAGAAGATAAAAAGAAGAAGGGACATGATAGTTCTCTTTAAGCATTTAAAAGGTTGGCAGGTAGATGGATTAGTCTTGCTTTATTTGATGGAAGGATAAAAGCAATAGGTGAAAGTTTCAGTGAAATAGATGTGGGTTTGACATAAGGAAGGAGGAACTACCTATTAATTAAACCTCTCAAAATCATTTAGGAAGTATTTCTAATATCTATTTGCTGGCGATATATAGAAGGGATTCTTGTTCAGACATCTAAAGTCTCTTACATTTTTGAGATTTTGCAGTTCTGTCAATTTTAGCATAAGGTTTAAAACATTTAAGAATTAGCCCTTTTTAAAGTTGAAATGGGGAGCTAGTATGCATCCCCCTCACTTGTGTCTTCAAGTTGAGACTTGGAAGACCATGGTTGGAAATGTAAAGGGATTCTTGATTTAGCACAACTTTAGCTAGATGATTCCTAAGTTTTATAGATCTGAGATGCTGTGATTCTACAGTCTTCTGTATAGCAATAACAATGCTCAAATAATTGGGAGAATTATCCTATTAAAATATTCCTGGGCCCCAAATGGGCTCCACATCTGCTATGCAGACACTTATTCTTTTCTCCTATCTGTCATTTATAGACTGGTGAGTAAAAAATGGATAGGAAAGGAATTATCATATATTAAATACCTACTCTGTGTCAGTTAATGTGCTAAATACTTTACCAATGCTATCTCTTTTTATCTTCATAACCCTTGGAAGTCAATGCAATTATTATCAGCTTCATTGAGGCAAATAAAGATTAGATGACTTGCCCAGAGTCTCACAGTTAGTAAGTGTCTGAGGCAGGATTTGAACATAACTTTTCCTGATTCTAGGCCCAATGTTCAAGCCACTATAATACCAGACAGGGAAAGTAGAACTTAATCAAGTAATCCTTTGTTCCCTGTCACTGGATGTCTGAGTCATCAATCAGTGCCCATTAAGCCAGCTAGTGACAGCATAACAACCAATTAAAATCATCACTAGCTGGCCTGTTGGTGATTGATGGCTCTGATCTCCAGGGACATGAGTTAAAAAAAAAAGAGGCAGGTAATGGTCTCCTTCACCTCACAATAAATTCTACATTTGTAGGTGCCCCATAGTATAGTATAAAGAGAACTGGATTTGGAATTAAAAGGTCTAGTTTCTAAATTCCAATTTTGATACTTTCCTCACTATGTCCATAATGACATAGTTTCATTATGGAAACACCAACAAACTCTAGAAACTTCAATTTTTTGTAAAGTGAGATAGTGATATTTGTTCTATGTACCACATTGAATAAGGAAAACACTTGGTAAGTCATAAAGTGATGCTATTACTCCAATATTTCAAGACTGTTATATAACCATTGTGGGCTTTCCCTCTCTGAAATGAAACTCATCTGTAGATTCTCATCCTGTGAAATTCATGTTCTTACCCTTCCAATAAATCCTTTAGAGAAGACATCTCCAATATGTTGAAGGTCTCTAAATCTTTTAACATGTAGTTTTACACTAATTTTGTCTGTTATCTGTTGTCTACATATGTGACCATTCCACTTTCTTTTTTCTATCATATATTTCTTACATGACATCTTTGTACAATTTGTGTTCATGAATCATAACATATGCTGTTGTCCAATTATTTACGTTCTGTAGTCTAATTATATTCATCATAATATCATACGATTTCTATGTACATTCCTGACTTGCTAGAACTTCAGTGTTATTGATATTTCTAGGCAACAAAGAGCTCCAGAACTGCATTAGTGTCTAGCCAACTCCCAACTGGTGTCCATATTTTTTTATGATAGTTAAAATGAAATGGAAGTCATATAAACAATTATTTACCCAAATATCTACATTTTGTTTCATTCAAAATAATTCTTAATCTTTGCTTTTTTATAACCTTGGTACAACATAGTTAAGTACTTTGCTCTTGATGTAGAAATAAAACATTATCAGGGATGTGACTCATTTAAAGAAAAGTAGTAATGACTTAGGAACCATCATAAGTATGATATAAAAACTGTCTATCTGTGTTCAATTTCTTATATTATATTTTAGCATATCACAAAGCTATTAAAATTAAAGAAAATATGTTTTAATTAAAGTTACATTAAAATTTATCTTTAATCTGGGCCCTTCTGTATATTTCATTTCAAGTTGTATTTTCTTTTGTGATAAATAAAAGGGGCCTTCTCTAAAAAGGGAATGTAAATTTTTTTATCAAATTTGAAAAGACTAATGTGAAAAATAATAAAGGAGTTCAGGAAGTAGGGTAGAAGGAAAGAGGGAAAAAGAAAAGAAGGAAAGATGGCAGGAAAGGAAGGGAAGGAAAGGGAAGAGAAGAGAAGGGAAAAGTCCTTATTATGTGCCACTGGGCTAAGTTCCGGATATATAAACAAAAAAGACAGTCGTTATCCAAAATGATTATACATTCTAATTGAAGTTTTCACTAGGTACATAACTTTGTGAGTGGTGGCAGGGGAATAGAGAAGACTGGAGACTGAGGAGTGGAACCAAGAATAAATTGAGCACTGATGGAATGCTTCATGAAATAGTAGTACTCACTAGAGACAATCTAATAAGAGAAGACCAGAGAGTAAAGACATTTCCAAAATGAAAAGGTGAAGTGAAATCCACAAGAAAAAAGATTTGTCCAGATTTCTGAAATCTAGATACCAATAAAGACTCTTTCTTCTGAATGATTCCAGGGGTGGTACTAGGAATAAGAAGCAAAAGCTATAAGAAACAGGTGTAGACTTAAGGCAAATAAAAGATCAGGGGGTAGGGAGAAGAGGGGAATTTCTTTAGAATGAGAGTTATTGAAAATTTGAAGGGATTATTCCAGGAGAGAGTACAATCCTCCTCATTATCCTCCTCATTCAAAGTCTTTAAGTGGAGGTTAGAGGATCACTTTTGCAAGTGCATATTTATTGATTACTACCTGATCATGAGCCATGGTTTTAGATCTTGAAGGGAGCTTAAAGTTTATCTAGTCCAATCACTTCAAGGAAACAGAGGGTCAGTAATGTGAAATTACTTATGCACATTTACACAGTCATAACATAGCCAAGCTTTAAGATACATCTTTTGATTCCAAAATTGAGTTCTTCCCCCTACTCTCATTATACCACTCAATCTTGAGTGAAAGGAGGGAAAAATAGTATTTAAAGATTATACAAGCAAGAAGCACAAGTAATTGTAATCAAACAAGATGCTCCCTTAGCCTTCTGCATACCAGCATGTCCACAGTCTTGAACAGAAAGCTTCAAATCAACAGATAGAGCTTAATCCTGCCTGAAAGACTTCAACTTTGTCCTGAGAAGAAAAACAGAATGATGAATATTACAAAAGATTTCATACACCCACAACTCTCCTCCAGAAAGCTTTTCTTTTAGGAAGAGAATAACTGATCCTCAGTCCTTCTGTCTTTTCTCAAAATAATCTTTTAAAAAGCTATTCTGAACTCAGACTAGTCCAATGATTCAGGCTTGGGATTGGAAGACAATGAACAATTCTTGGATCATAAAGAGCAATAAAAATTACTTTATTTGTAATGGATTAGAAAAAACACATAATTACTAAAAAACAAATGCTGCTCTTCCTGCCTCTTCACAGGCTAAGGCACCAATACTTACTCAAAAAGTTGTCTTGTGGTAAGTCTGCCAAACCTCAGATAAGTCAAGTCAACAAGCATTTATTAAGTGTGTACTATTTTCCGTTGCTGTGCTAAATGCTAAAAATGTCCATTCTCTCAAGGAGTTCATAATATAATGAGGAAAGACAATATGCAAATATCCATATATATGTGAACATGATAAACTGAAAGTAATTTCAGAAGTAAGATACTGGGGAAGAAGAAGCTGATAAAGCCATGAAAGTCTGCTTACAGAAAGCGATATTTGAGTCTTGAGGGAAGTTAAGAAGCAGAAGCCTGAAGAAAGAGCATTCCAGGCATGGACTTGGAGTTTCATATTCAAGAGACAATAAAACCAATGTCATCGAATAGAAAAATGCATGAAGTATCATATTTAAGAAACAATGAGGCCAGTGTCATTGAATTAAAACGTGAAAAGACTGGAAAGGTAAAAAGGTTGCCAACGGCTTTGAAAGCCATTTCATAAACAAAGGATATAATGTTTGATCCTGGAAGTAATAAGGAGTCACTGGATTTTAGTGAGGAGAAGAGTGATATGATGAACCCTGTGCTTTAAGAAAATCACTTTGCCAATTGAGCAAAGAATGGACTAGAAAAGGAAAAGACTTGAGGCAGGAGATTGACCAGAATACTATTGCAAAAGTCCATGCATATATTATACTATAGTGTCTGATCCATAATGTCAAAAAAATTTCCCAGAGACCCTCATTTAATCCATGCCTTCATGTGAGTCAATCTAAGATACAAACAGAATCCATATTTTTACTTAACTCATGTTTAGCTTTGTTAGAATTCTTCCTTTCATTTTCCTGACAAAATCCTTCTATATCTTTCAAGTCCAATTCAACCACCTCCTTTAAGAAATCTTCCTTGTTTCTTCTCAATGAGTAAAGAATTTACCGTCCATATTCTTAACTTAGCACTCTCCATTTTCTCTTCTCTAATATACATAATCATATACTGTTTTGTATTTTAGTTGTCTGTGAATGCCATAGTCTTTTATTAGATTGTAAACTTCATGAGGTCAGGCGTTATGATTAACTACAATCTTGTACATACCCAACCCCTCTCATTATATAGCTAGTATACAGGAGGCACTAAATAAATTTTTTATTAAACTAAATTGAGAGGATCCAGCTGTATTCAAAGCTGAAGAATGGCATAAGGCTGTCAGAGAGCCAGGATACCAGAAGGAAAGTGGGAACCAAAGAAAGAAAAACAGCCACCCACTAACAGTGCTACCATTTAGTACTCTTTTCATCTTCCAACTGCTTAAGAAACACTAATTAACCTTCAGCCCTGTGAGCTAGACTTGCCTATGGCAATATTCTCTCCATAAATAGATGGAGCTCATGTAATAAGCAAGATTGTTCTCACTGGTATCATTATGAATCTGGGGTGGATCCCATGCGCAGACCAATGCTGGGGTGTCAGCCTATTGAACCAGCCTCTCACAGTCTCACTTTTATCTGATGGCATATCTGGGCCTTAGCTCCAGGTGTAGAGAAGATCAGATGACAACTTCTTTGTGAATAGCATGCAAGTCCCTAGCGCTGGTTTGGTATGTGTTAAATTGACTCAGACTGTCACCATATCAAAAACCTTTCAATGAAAGCATTGTAGCACTCCTTGAAAAGTTCTAATCATAGATCATCTGCAGTACATGTAATCTATGCATGTGGAAATATATATAGATATACATATTTGTAAATTACTTCCCATTGCTTGTGCTCCATTTCTCTTATAATGATATTTTTGCTTTGCATATCTTTATATTTATTTATTTATGTAAATATATTCTATATCCCTTTCCCTACTCCCCATGCCTAGTCTAACCTCAGTGAATATTATCTCTGGGAGAACAAGTATTATTTTGGTTGTATACTTGGAACTTAATATAGTGATTTGCTGGTAGTACTTTTTGTTGTTCATAGGTTAGTATATTTGTATTCAGATGCCCTGAGTTCAAAACTCATTAGTTTTTGTTTTTGTTCAGTCTTTCAGTCATATCTAACTCTTTGTGACCCTATTTGGGATTTTCTTTTTTTTTTTTTTTTTTTTTTTTTTTTTTTTTTTTTTTTTTTTTTTTTTTTTTTTTTTTTTTTTTTATTTAATAATTACATTATATTTACACTCATTTCTGTTCCGATTTTTTTTCCCCTCCCTCCCTCCACCCCCTCCCCTAGATGGCAAGCAGTCCTTTATATGTTGGATATGTTGCAGTATATCCTAGATACAATATATGTTTGCAGAACCGAACAGTTCTCTTGTTGCGTAGGGAGAATTGGATTCAGAAGGTATAAATAATCCGGAAGAGAAACAAAAATGCAGATAGTTCACATTCGTTTCCCAGTGTTCTTTCTTTGGGTGTAGCTGCTTTTGTCCGTCATTTATCAATTGAAACTCAGGTCTCTTTGTCAAAGAAATCCACTTCCATCAAAATATGTCCTCATACAATATCGTTGTCGAAGTGTATAATGATCTCCTGGTTCTGCTCATTTCACTTAGCATCAGTTCATGTAGGTCTCTCCAAGCCTCTCTGTATTCATCCTGCTGGTCATTTCTTACAGAACAATAATATTCCATAACATTCATATACCACAATTTACCCAGCCATTCTCCAATTGATGGGCATCCATTCATTTTCCAGTTTCTAGCCACTACAAACAGGGCTGCTACAAACATTTTGGCACATACAGGTCCCTTTCCCTTCTTTAGTATTTCTTTGGGATATAAGCCCAATAGAAACACTGCTGGATCAAAGGATATGCACATTTTGATAATTTTTTGGGCATAATTCCAGATTGCTCTCCAGAATGGTTGGATTCGTTCACAACTCCACCAACAATGCATTAGTGTCCCAGTTTTCCCACATCCCCTCCAACATTCATCATTATTTTTTCCTGTCATCTTAGCCAATCTGACAGGTGTGTAGTGGTATCTCAGAGTTGTCTTAATTTGCATTTCTCTGATCAATAATGATTTGGAACACTCTTTCATATGAGTGGTAATAGTTTCAATCTCATCCTCTGAAAATTGTCTGTTCATATCCTTTGACCATTTATCAATTGGAGAATGGCTTGATTTCTTATAAATTTGAGTCAGTTCTCTATATATTTTGAAATGAGGCCTTTATCAGAACCTTTAACTGTGAAAATGTTTTCCCAGTTTGTTGCTTCCCTTCTAATCTTGTTTGCATTAGTTTTATTTGTACAAAGGCTTTTTAATTTGATGTAATCGAAATTTTCTATTCTGTGGTCAGTAATGGTCTCTAGTTCATCTTTGGTCACAAATTTCTTTCTCCTCCACAAGTCTGAGAGATAAACTATTCTATGTTCCTCTAATTTATTTATAGTCTCGTTCTTTATGCCTAGGTCATAGACCCATTTTGATCTTATCTTGGTATATGGTGTTAAGTGTGGGTCCATGCCTAATTTCTGCCATACTAATTTCCAATTATCCCAGCAGTTTTTATCAAATATTGAATTCTTTTCCCAGAAGTTAGGGGCTTTGGGTTTGTCAAACACTAGATTGCTATAGTTGACTATTCTGTCTTGTGAGCCTAGCCTTTTCCACTGATCCACTAATCTATTTCTTAGCCAATACCAAATGGTTTTGGTGACTGCTGCTTTATAATATAATTTTAGATCAGGTACAGCTAGGCCACCTTCATTTGATTTTTTTTTCATTAATTCCCTTGAGATTCTCGACTTTTTATTGTTCCATATGAATTTTGTTGTTATTTTTTCTAGATCAATAAAATATTTTCTTGGAAGTCTGATTGGTATAGCACTAAATAAATAGATTAGTTTAGGGAGTATTGTCATCTTTATTATGTTCGCTCGGCCGATCCAAGAGCACTTAATATTTTTCCAATTATTTAAGTCTGACTTTATTTGTGTGGAGACTTTTTTATAATTTTGCTCATATAATTCCTGACTTTCCTTTGGTAGATAGATTCCCAAATATTTTATGGTATCAACAGTTATTCTGAATGGAATTTCTCTTTGTATCTCTTGCTGTTGGGTTTTGTTGGTGATGTATAAAAATGCTGAGGATTTATGGGGATTTATTTTGTAGCCAGCTACTTTGCTAAAATTATGAATTATTTCCAATAGCTTTTTGGTAGAATCTCTGGGGTTCTCTAGGTATACCATCATATCATCTGCAAAGAGTGATAGTTTGGTTTCCTCATTGCCTACTCTAATTCCTTTTATATCTTTCTCGACTCTTATTGCCGAGGCTAGTGTTTCTAATACGATATTAAATAATAATGGTGATAGTGGGCAACCTTGCTTCACTCCAGATCTTACTGGGAAAGGTTCCAGTTTTTCCCCATTGCATATGATGCTTACTGATGGTTTTAAATATATGCTCCTGACTATTTTAAGGAAAAGTCCATTTATTCCTATGCTCTCAAGTGTTTTTATTAGGAATGGATGTTGGATTTTATCAAATGCTTTTTCTGCATCTATTGAGATGATCATGTGGTTTTTGTTTGTTTGGTTATTGATATAGTCAATTATGTTAATAGTTTTCCTAATATTGAACCAGCCCTGCATTCCTGGTATAAATCCTACTTGGTCATAGTGTATTATCCTGGTGACAATTTTCTGTAATCTTTTTGCTAATATTTTATTTAAGATTTTAGCATCAATATTCATTAGGGAGATTGGTCTATAATTTTCTTTCTCTGTTTTCAGCCTACCTGGTTTAGGTATCAGTACCATATCTGTGTCATAAAAGGAGTTTGGTAGGACTCCTTCAATCCCTATTTTTTCAAATAGTTTATATAACATTGGAGTTAATTGTTCTTTAAATGTTTGGTAGAATTCACATGTAAATCCATCTGGTCCTGGGGATTTTTTCTTAGGGAGTTGATTGATAGTTTGTTCTATTTCTTTTTCTGAGATGGGACTGTTTAGGATATTTACTTCTTCCTCTGTTAGTTTGGGCAAGCTGTATTTTTGGAGGTATTTTTCTATTTCATTTAAGTTGTCGAATTTATTGGCATAAAGTTGGGCAAAGTAACTCCTAATTATTGCTCTAATTTCCTCTTCGTTAGTGGTGAGTTCTCCCTTTTCATTTTTAAGACTAACAATTTGATTTTCCTCTTTCCTTTTTTTAATCAGATTTACTAGGGGTTTGTCTATTTTGTTGGTTTTTTCATAGAACCAACTCTTAGTTTTATTAATCAATTCAATAGTTTTTTTACTTTCAATTTTATTGATCTCACCTTTTACTTTTAGAATTTCAAGTTTAGTGTTTGACTGGGGGTTTTTAATTTGTTCCTTTTCTAGCATTTTTAATTGCAAACCCAATTCATTGACCTTCTCTTTCTCTATTTTATACAAATAGGCCTCTAGAGATATGAAATTTCCCCTTATTACCGCTTTGGCTGCATCCCATACATTTTGGTATGATGTCTCATTATTATCGTTTTCTTGGGTGAAGTTATTAATTATGTCTATGATTTGCTGTTTTACCCAATCATTCTTTAGTATGAGATTATTTAGTTTCCAATTATTTTTTGGTCTACTTCCCCCTGCTTTTTTGTTGAATGTAATTTTCATTGCATCGTGGTCTGAAAAGGATGCATTTACTATTTCTGCCTTACTACATTTGAGTTTGAGGTTTTTATGTCCTAATATATGGTCAATTTTTGTATAGGTTCCATGAACTGCTGAAAAGAAAGTGTATTCCTTTCTGTCTCCATTACATTTTCTCCAGAGATCTATCATATCTAGCTTTTCTAGTATTCTGTTTACCTCTTTGACTTCTTTCTTATTTATTTTCTGGTTTGATTTATCTAATTCTGAGAGTGCAAGGTTAAGATCTCCCACTATTATAGTTTTACTGTCTATTTCTTCTTGCAGCTCTCTTAGTTTCTCTTTTAAGAATTTAGATGCTACCCCACTTGGTGCATATATGTTTAATATAGATAGTGCTTCATTATCCATGCTACCCTTTAGCAAGATATAGTGTCCTTCCTTATCTCTTTTAATTAGGTCAATTTTTGCTTTAGCTTGATCTGAGATCAGGATGGCTACCCCTGCTTTTTTGACTTCACCTGAAGCATAGTAGATTTTGCTCCAACCTTTTACCTTTAACCTGCATGTATCTCCCCGCTTCAGGTGTGTTTCCTGTAAACAACATATTGTAGGATTCTGGCTTTTAATCCATTCTGCTAACCGCTTCCTCTTTATGGGGGAGTTTACCCCGTTCACGTTTATGGTTAGAATGACCAATTCTGTATTACTTGCCATCTTGTTAACCCCGGTTTATGCTTTCCTCCCTTCTTTCCCCTTTCCCCCCTTCCAAGTATTAAGCTTGTGAGCACCCCTTGCTTCTCACAGCCCTCCCTTTTTAGTGTCCCTCCCCCCGCCTTAGAGTTCCTCCCCCTATCTTACCCCTTTCCCTCCCAGTTCCCGTATTCCCTTCCGCTTAGCTTATTCCTTCCCTTTCCACTTTTCCCTTCTCACTTTTCAATGAGATGGGAGAAGTTTCACCATAGATTGAATATGTCTTAAGATTTTTCACTTAAAGCCAATTCTGAAGGCAGTAAGATACCCACTATATTCATCCCCCTCCATTCTTTCTCTCAGATATAATAGGTTTCCTATGCCTCTTCATGAGATGTACTACCCCCACTTTACCCTTTTTCTGGTACAATGTCCTTTCCACATCAATTTCTAGAACAAGGTATACATGTATTCTTTATACATCTATATAGTCAAAATATAGTTCCCAAGATTAATCTTTACCTTTTTAGATTTCTCTTGAGTTCTATATTTGTAGATCAAACTTTTTGTTAAGTTCTGGTTTTTTCATCAGAAATAGATGAAATTCGCTTACTTCGTTGAATGTCCATCTTCTTCCCTGGAAAAAGATGCTCATTCTCGCTGGGTAAGTTATTTTTGGTTGCATACCAAGTTCCTTAGCCTTTCGGAATATCATATTCCAGGCCCTTCGATCTTTTAATGTGGATGCTGCCAGATCCTGGGTGATCCTTATTGTGGCTCCTTGATACTTGAATTGGGTTTTTCTAGCCGCTTGCAATATTTTTTCTTTCACCTGAGGGTTCTGGCATTTGGCCACTATATTCCTTGGTGTTTTGATTTTAGGATCCCTATATATGACAATTTGGAGTGGTTTGCCATTTCCTTCTTTAGCTTCTTTTACAGATGAAGAAACTGAGTTTAATGACTTTCCTAGAGTGACACAGCTAGTAAGTGTCTGAAGACATTTAATTTAGGGTGTATAGGGTAGACAGGGAAGACTAGCATTTCTGATGTGAGAGCTTACTGAGCTCTTTTCAGAGATGTTCATCCAATTTTGGTGTTCACTATCAACCAACTCTCACTTGTGATTTCAAAAAGCTATATAGAATGTGCAGCAACTACATTGCAATAAAACTATCTAGTCAGATGGGCTACACCAGGTTGAACATAACCAGGATTCATATTCATCAGTGAATTAGGGGGATGGCTATCCCAACATGTGAACACTTCACCCAAAAGAATGAGCAGATGAAAATAATTTATTCCAATGACCATGAAAGCAGCTAAAACAGGCACTTTGGAGTCCCTGTAGTTTGGTAAGACATGTAAGATACTAAAGTCATCTACTCCAACCTGGGTCTTGACCAATCATCTTGACTTCTGTCTTGCTTCTAGACTTCAATGACTTTGAAAGAGAGAGAGGTTGAGGACTTTCAGCAATTCTGTTTCATTTAAATTCAAATCACTTGAAAATCAAGCCACCACCTCCATGATGTTATTAGTCCTCTTTGAAAACAAAGGATGAACAACAACAAACCACAACTTGTTCAGTCATTTTCCATTTGATGAGCAACTTTAAATATTTTTCTATACCTTTCCCTTTCTTTTGATGTCTTTGGGATACAAAGCCAGCAGTGATATTTCTTGCATATTTATTGAAGAAATAGACACATTCCTCTAAAAAAGCAGTTTATAAGACATATTAAGAGATAGGGTTTGGGCTTAAATGTTCCAACCCAGCACTACTTGGGGAAAAAGACACTCCATCCTACTTAATCTAACCATAAGAAATCCCAGAACATTACTTTTTGTTTATCACATTTGAGAATGTATCTCAACTACAGAGCATCACTGGTTTCCACTAGGTGTAGAAACTATACTTATCTGTATGATGCAAGTAAAGGAAATTTGGAAAAAGAAGTTAGAAAATTTAATTGTCAAAGTTATGGAAAGCCAAGGTTTAATTATAAGTTTACAGCAAATCACTGAACTTTTACAAACTGTAAAGGACATATGTCCTTGTTTCTCTCTTGAAAAGGAATTAGATCTAAATGAATGGAAATTGGTAGGAGAGGATCTTTGTCAATTCTATCATAAAAATGGGCCTAACTCAATTTCCAAAGACATACTTAATACATATAATTTCAGTGGACAACCAGATTCATCTCCATCTCATACCACTGTAGTTGGTGGCTGGGCTCCTGCACTCCCCCCACTGAGACCAAGTTGGTCTGAAAGACTCACCAGAAAGCTAGCTGAGCCCCAAGTGAAGGAAACAAGAGATTCATTCCATCTCTGTGCTGGCTGGAGGCTAAAGAAAGCAGAGGCAGAGGCTAAAGGACAAAACCTTTGGATTTGGAGACATTCTTTTGTGCTTTAAGGTCTAAATGGCAGGGCTCTAAGCTAAACTGGCTGTGTTTTGAGAAGAACAAGAACTCCAACATTTGAATGAAGTTCAAGTTTTATCTATTGTAGCAGGAAGTCTTCCTAGAATGCTTTAAGACGTAATGATCTGTATGTTCTTTTACAGCTGATTGTGTTCATTGCCTGTATCACTCACTTCACAGATTTTGAGTTACAAAAGATTTTAGAGATCAACTAATACAACCTTCTCAGTTTCCAGATAAAAAAGCTGAAGCCTAGAAAAGCTACAATGACTTGTCCAGTGTTACACAGACAGTAAGAAGATCTAGGTTATAACCTAGGTCCTCAGATTACTAATGGTTTTCACTACAGCATCTTCAATAATTACATATTGCCTCAGACACTACTCAGTTTGTTGTTCTCTTTTTACTAAACTTGAATTATCTAAAGAAATAAACATTTTAATTCTTCTAGCTGCTTTGATTACCAAAAATGAGGAAAGCTTATTCTCTTACTAGATTCTTTTTTTTCATTTTGTATTTTCTTCTCCTTTTTTTAATCTTCCCCTAGATTCTAAACCCTTTAGAGGTGAGATCAAGGCCTGATTCATCTTTATACTAGATATCTCCTTAGGCTAGATGTTCCTAACTTGGGTTTTATGAGTTTTTTAAAAAGATATTTTTAACTGTAATTTAATTTGATTGGTTTCCTTGCAATCATATGTGTTTTATGCATTTAAAAACATTATTCTGAGAAAAGAACCATAGGTTTCAGCCAAAAGAATCAATCACTCAAGAATAATAATTTTAAAAAGCTTTAGAACATGTTCTCTAAAACAAAAAACCCTCATTTGTTCATTCAAAAATATTTATTCAATTTCTATTATCTACAAACTTATATGGTAGACTTAGGAGAGATCAAAAACCAAAAACCTAAAATCTTTTTTGTAGTTGTTCCACAATGTCATATCATTGGTGATCAAAGCAAGTCAATAGCATAGGTCTGCTTAAGCCATATTTTTTTAACAGTTCAAATGAAAATTTGTGAAATATTTTCTTTGGCCAGGAATTATGCACATCTCATAAAACCTAAAACCTTTTTTATTATTGTTCTTACTGTTCCACAATGCCATTTCATTGGTGGCAAAAGCAAGTCAATAATGCATTTGTCATTTAGAGTCTCAACATTGCTTGGAGCACTGAAGATTTAAACAATTTGCTCATGGTCACATAGCTGGTATTCAGAGACAGAATTTCAGTCCATGACTTTCTCACTCCATAGCTAGTCCTCTATATACCAAGCCACACTGCCATTTAGACCTTAAAGTACAAAAGAACCATTAGCAGATTTTATATAAGTGCAGTAATGAGTTAAAAAAAAATAAAAGTGCCAAATGAATTGAGCAGGGTTGCATGCATATTTTTGTTGTTGTTGTTGTTGAGTCATTTCAATTGTGGCTGGCTCTCCATGACTCCATTTGGGATTTTCTTGACAAAGATACTGAAAAACTTTGACATTTCCTTCCTCTGCTTATTTTTATTTATAAGGAAACTGAAGCAAACAAGTCAAGTAACTTGCTCAGGCTCACATAGCTAATAAGTGTCTAAAGCCAAATTGGAACTCAGGTTCTTTGTACAACTTGCTTTATAAATATGTTGATTGATTTATATCTCCTCATAATATTTAGTGCCTTATACATAGTAGGTGCTCAATAAATATTCATTCATTGTTCTGCTTAAGCCATAAGTTTTTTTTAACAGTTCAAATGAAAATTTGTGAAATATTATGTTTCTCTGGCCAGTTATCATACACATCTCATAAAACGAATTTCCATGCTGCCTAATATTACTTTTCCCTCTTCTGATCTGTCAAATAGCAGTCAACTGTCAGTCAATTAGCATTTATTAAATATCTTCTATGTACCTGGTACTGAGCTATGCTTCTGAATTATAGTGAAGGCTAAGAAAAGAAGTCTGGTTTTAAAAAAGAAGTGTTCGAACAGTCTGGGCTCTGGGCCTTGGAGAGTTAATGTCGTACGTAATTGATTTCCTTCCACCTCAACCCCAAGACTTGATCAAGAGCAGTGTAAAAGTCACAAATCCCCTCTGTGACCTACAGTGTCTCCATCACTATCATTTGTCTGCTCTTGGCTCCCCACCTGTCAAATACATCAGGTTGCTGGTTAGAACATCCGGTGAGACCACGGAGCATTGAGAATGAATGGGAAATAGACTGGCTCAGTTTTTGTCTGCACAGTTAAAGATACACCACTATATTGTAGTGTCCACAGAACACTCCAGAATGGCTTTTTATTTTAAAAATGATATTGAAAAAACATCCTCTGTGAGAAAAGGACAAAGAGGATTTTTACAGTAAAACTGAGTTAGTTTTCAAATATTAAAAATGCTGGAGAAATTCTGCACTGTTCACGTGTGCATAAAAAACTTGTTTCCATAGGAGAGACTACGCATTCTCCCCTAGAGAGATTAATCTCCTCATAGATGACTCATCCGAGCATGAAGAGCTATTCTTTGGACATAGTGCTCTAAATGGAAGCCCATACATCAAACAATGATGGCATATTACATTGAGACATTTATAGGATGGGATATACCAGCTGAGCTACCGAGCTTTAAGGGAGTCAAGATGGCCAGATCTTAAGGTGGATCTCTACTTAAAACCAAACAAAATGTGACAGTAACCTTTATTCTAAATGAAACATAAAGATTGATGTATTTCTCATTTAGAGATTTTTCTTAAGAGTAGAAAAAGCGGATTGTCAGCTGTAAAAAATGTGTCGTAATTATCAACATTTAAACGTCTGGTACCTTCAGACAGAAACCTTTTTTTAAAAAAATACTGTGATGTTCATAATAGACTGACATTCAAAAAGATTAAGTATTCTCAGACAGTTGGCTTCAAATTTCTGTCCTTTGTTTCACTCTCAATATTTGTAAGAATATGGAGGATACCATGATAATAATAGGATGACTGAGGTTCAAATTCAAGCTATACTATTTACTAGTGGTGTGATCTTGGAGGAAACCTCATTTCTCTGAAACTGAAGTTTCTTCATTTGTGAAAGAAGGGCATCAGTATTTGCAATACCTACCTGGTGGGGTAATTGTGAGACTCAAATAAGATTATATAGCTACAGCATTTTAGAAATGAAAAAAAAGTACCATTTAAATTTCAGCTCTTTCTCAGATTTGATGTGGGTATTCCTCAATATTTTCATGACTCTGACCTCAAAAACACTGGAATTCTCTCTAAGGTTCAGATCACAAGTCACCTACATCTTTTCATTTTTTTTGTCCTTGGTCCTTTTGGTTTTCACTTCCTGACATAGATCTGGAGATTATCAGTATAGGGAGCCCTCGGGATGGAATTTCTCTCTATTTATGTGAATCTATAGTTTTAGAGAATATCTTAGGTGCTAAGAAGATAGGTAATATTGTTGCCTTCCTACATCGATTGTAATCAGAAACAGGTCTTTTTTACTCCATGACTAACTCTTTAAGATGAAGATGTTTCAGAAGCAGCTGGTCACACAATGGAAAGAACCCAATTTCAGAAACTGACTGACCCTGGGCAATTCATTTAACTTGTTTGCCTCAATTTTTTCAACTGAAAAAATAGGGTTAATTATTGCATCTAATTCACAGGGCTCTTGTGAACATCAAATGAGAATATTTGTAAAGTGCTTAGCACATGCCTCAGAACATAGTAGGCATCTAGTAAATGCTTGTTTCCTTCTTTCCTTCTCTACCTATTATAATTTACTGGCCCTTGACTTTACTTGAAGTCTCCCCATAAATTCTGGACAGTGGTCTACTGATGATGAGCTTCTGTACATTCACTTAGACGAATAATTGGAAATAACTGCTTCTGGGACACTACCTAACAAATATCTATCCTACAATAAACTACTATAAGGTCTCATCATGACATGGAGATAATTTTGGATTCTTAATGACAAAACCAGTGAAATACGTTTTACTAGGTTCTGACAAGCTGAAAAACGTGCAAGTATGACCTAGGAGATAAGGCAGTCTATTACTGTCACTGATATTTGTTGAACAACTCCAGTAAGCATTGCATTGACTATACATGTTATGTAATCCCTTTCTCCTAGGAATTTTCAGTACAAAGTGGCATGATGCCCAGATCAAACATAAAGAGCCCATATGTAGGTTCCCCTACAAACTCATAATGAAGTTATTTAAAGTCAGTTTTAAGTGAAGGACTTGAAGCAAAAACCAAGGAGGAGGTGGGGTGGGGCAGGAAACTGTTAGATTTTTAACATTTTAATTATTTAGGAGATAAATTTACATGTCTGTTGAATATGATTTTTCTTGATGATTTTGCATCATATTGATTATCACCATACTAAATGAGCCAAAAATGTTGTGATTCTTTTGACTTCTCTCTCTCCTTCATTTTATACTAATCAATCAACAAGAATTTTTTAAGTACTTAATATGTTCCAGTAACTGTCCTTATTGTTCGGCTGTTTTTTCTAGTCCTTATTCTAGACTTATTATTAGTGACCCCATTTGGGGTTTCCTTAGGAAAGTTGTTTCTTTCTCCAGTTTATTTTATAGAAAGGAAACCGAGGATAACAGAGTTAAGTGACTTACTCAGGGTCAAAGAGCTAGTAAGTCTCTGAGGCCATTTTTTAACTCAGAGATGAAATGACTCCAGGCCCAGCACTCTGTCCACCTAGCTATCCTCTATAAATACAAAAAAAAAAAAAAGAAAATATTTATTCTCTCAAGAAGCTTACATAGTAATAGACTACATAGATTATATATTAATATATAATATATTCTATCAATACCTAATAGTAAATTTCTTTTTTATGATTTTAATATGATTTTTTTGCCATATCCTAGGAATGTAATTGAAAGGAAAACCAGATCACCATTCTTTGTGATCTTGGTCCTTTTGGTTTTTACTTTGTGATATGGATCTGTGCATTTATCAGTATAGGGAGCTCTCAAGGTGGAACTTCCCTCCACTAAGGAAAATCCTCAATTTTTCTGTAAACTATAGTTTTAGAGAGTTCATAGGGTGCTGAGGATAAGTGATATTGTTGCCAGTTGTAAATCAATAATTTTAATTTAAGCTTCTCTTGAAACAAAGGCTCATGTTCTCCATTTTCACATTCTTTCAGTGATGTCAAGTGTCTAAAAATCATGTTATCCTATGTTCTCTGAAGAACTGAAGTTGAACACCCTAAAGACAATGAAAGGTGATTGATAAGCACGAGCAGATTTAAATACATTGTAAGCAATATATATATATATATTTTACAGGAAGAGTGGTATAAAAACAAAACTGGTAGAAGGAAGATTTGATAGAAAAATTGAGCTGGTCAATCACATAATGACAGCAAAAAATAACCAGTAGATAGCTCACATATTCTACTGTTTCTTTATAATGTCACAAGAGTTCCAGGAAGATTAGTCCTTAGCATATTATGTGGACTCCTTATGGAGAATTAGTAAGAATATATGAATAATAGTCTCATGAAATGCCCAGGTATGGATGGACTGTGATTTTACACATTGCAAAGTCAAATTGCTTTGAAGAAATCACAGATGCATTTGAGTATATGCAGAGAATAGCTTGTGTGGAAAAGAGATAAAGATAAAAATATAACAATATCTGCCCACAAGAGATCAAAATTGGAACTAGACCTGCATACAAATAACAAAAATACCAAGTAAAATCTAACATGCACATAAGAAAGGCACAGAGTACTATGTGAGATTTACAGAAAGAAAGATTATTAGTCTATCACATGATTCAATTATATTGGTACATTTACAAACAGTTTGGCCACTCTCAGACAGAGGAGAAAAAATAAAGCCAGCTGTATAAGTAGTTATTATGCAGACAATGTTGTTAATCTGAATATATTCAAGTATAGTTTTTGTCTTTATATTTTTATGAGATTTATTAAAGTATACTGACTTATGTGTTGTATTAGGATAAGTTATCATTCTATGGAACATTTCTGGAGCTTCCAAGATAAACTGATACAATATTTAAAACAGTAAACAAAATTGATTTCAAATAGTAATGACTTCAACTAATAATATCTGGTAATGACTACAAAATGAAGAAATTATATTGAAACTGCTAAGTGTGACTCTGAGGCACTTCTTTTTTCTTTTGTTTCTCATTACTTAGGCAAACAAGAATAATAATAGTAATAATCAGTAAGTCTAAGTAGCACTTTAGAATTTATAAAGCAACTTTCAACAACCCCAGAAATCAGGTCAGGTAAATATCATATGTTCATTTTACAAGTTCAGAGAAATTACTGACACCTTACTAAACCAGGAGACTAAAAAGCAAGTGTACTTTTCCATTCTTCTAGGACAGCTAAATGGTGAAGTGGATAGAGCTCCAGCCCTAAAGTCATAAAGATCTGAATTCAAATTTGGCCTCAGACACTTACTAGCAATGTGACCCTGAGAAAATCACTTAATCCTCTTTGCCTTAATTTCTTCATCTGTAAAATTAACTAGAGAAGAAAAGGACAAAATACTCCAGTATCTGTGCCAACTAAAATGCCAAAGGGAGAGTCAGACATGACTCAATAACAACAACCAACTTTTCCATTCCTAAATACTAAACTCTAGGGGTGCTAATGATGAAGAATGGAAGAAAGAATGTGAATAACTAATGAAACTTCTTCTTAGTGTCCCAAAGATAATAAATTATAAAATTACTTCTCAAATTCAGATTTTTTTATTCCAGTCCAGTTTAATCATGACATGATTAAAATGTTAGCAATTGACCATTCAAAATTAGAAGCATTTAATAAAGTTGGATGGGTGTTTGTCTTCAAGTCAGGCAAAACTTGGGTTCTGCTCACATATTTTCATATGATAGTTGGGCAGCCATGGATAAGTCCCCTCTGAATCTCAATTTCTTCATATGCAGAATGGAGATAATAATAAAACTCATAATATTAAATGAGTTAATTCTTGTAAAGCGCTTTGCCAATTGCAATAATGTTGATGATAATAATAATAATAGATCACAATTTGATATTTTATAATTACAAGGCAATTTACATATATTACTTCATTTGAAATAATGTACTACAATGGGAGTGAGTGGAAATTTATTGTGCAAACATACTCCCAGATTACTTGCATTATAGCTTTAAAAAAAACTTCTTTAAAGCTGCTTCACAAAATCCACTTACATATAAACAAACACAAACATGGAATATAACCCTTTCAATATGAATAAGGGAAAAGAATGCTAAGTGTTTCATTATAAAATTGTCTAATGGTTCTTAAGTTCCTTCATTTCAATACCATCTAATACTCCTCCAATGGAAGAGCCAGACCTCATAGAGGGAAGAGAGTAAATGCCCCACTAAATAAGCATTACCTCAGACTTCTGTGATGCTAGTAGAGAATTTCCTTAAAATTTTTACAAACTTGCTAGTTTTTGAATTTTGCTTTTAGTGTCTTGTTTCTATGAACTTATCCTGGTCCAATGGCAAGATATAGATTGGAGATGGCCCAATTTTCCCTTATCAGATTGACTTTTTTTTTGGTGACTAGATAAAGAGACCATTCTGTGCCTCATTTTTTACCTATCCTTGATCAGTGATTCAGCATTAATCTTCACATAGTCTTTCTGGTGACACATGGATTTTTTCAGTAGTTGATGTTTTATTTTCTGTATACCATACTCTATTAAGAATTAGAGATTTCCCTAAATAGTCAATGATGAAGTGGGTGTTTGGTGTAAGCAGACTACAATGCATCAAAAATAAGGAATTATACAGAAGTAGTGTGAAGAAAGTCATCACAGAAATTTATCACCAGAAAAAAAAAAAAAAGAATGGATCATATAATAAGAGCAAGGGACAGACTAAATGTTTTATATGTGTCTTCACAATTTTAGGAGAAAGACAGAAAGATCTCTAAAATAATTAATGGAACTTCTGTGGCAAATTTATGAGGGATTCTGACAAAAATCACATAGTATGGGCAGGCATGAATGAGTTTTAATTAGTATTACCTTGATGAAATCACAAGTTTGTTAGAATGTAATATCTGATTCAGACTTTTGGATGCACTGATTTGGGAAAATTCCAGTATGGAAACTCCACCAATAGAAACCAAAAATTTCTCTGTGACTTTTAGTCTTAGTATTAGTAACACTAAGAGGTGTTTTCTAACTCTTAGACCACCGCTCCTTTCTATCACACAACATGTTCCCATTATTGTAATTTTCACATAGGTTTTCTTTGTGTAATATTTGATGATACCTTATTTAGAGTCCAAGAAAATGAGATTTGAAGTAGATTTTAAAAAATCTTGAATGGATATTCATAGAATGTTCTCAAGTATGAACTATATAAACTTTTGTAGAGAAGATAAAATTTACATTATTTTATTTTTAAATTCATGCCAATATTGGAAATACGTATTATTGTATACATGATATGAGAAGTCATGTCTATTTCATGAGCTGCATGTATTGAGAATAGTCTATGTCTGATAATTACATGCCATAGTCTAGTTTTTCTATCTTTATTGGTATTGTTGTTCAGTCATTTTCAGACCTGTCCAAATTGTCATAACTCCATTTTGGTTTTTCTTGGCAAAGATATTGGAATGTTTTGCTATTTCCTTCTCCAGCTCATTTTACAGATGAAAAAACTGAGGCAAACAGTATTGACTTACTTTTCCAAGGTCACAGAGCTAGGAGATTATCTGAGGCCAGATTTGAACTCAAGATAATAACTCTTTCTGACTCTAGATCCAGCACTTTATTTACTGTGCTATCTCATGTGTCCAGGCTGTCCTGTACCAAATAAAAGTTGTTTTATAGGCAGTCATTTAGAAGTGGTGAGAAATGTATAACACTGGCTTCTGTTTTTTGCCAGTATCCTACTCCAGAAGGAAGGTTTAAGAAATGGGATGTATCTATAATAGATTTTTTCAAAATTTGCTTTGATACTCTACATTGATTATAAGTTTTCATTATTGATATAAAAATCTTATTTTTAATTTTACAGTGTTTAGAAAGAGAATTCATCTCCCCATCCCCAAATCTGGGAGTTTAAATATAGTTGCATTTAGTAGAACAATCTCATTTAAGTGGATTCAATAGCAAGGACAACTTCTTGGGCTTCTGAAATCCTTTCCAACTCTGGGATTCTAAGAAAACGATTAAATTCTGTAAAAGAATTTAAGCAAATTGTTATATTCTCCATGATCCATGCCATCTAAATGCACATTATTCTCTACTTTAAATGACTGCTAAGAATCATATTTGGTAGATGAATCAGTCTTTACTGACCCTGTTGATTTGGACCATCTACTTCTTTTTATCTAATTGTACCTTATGGATAACCTTAAAGACATGTAACATTTTGCTTTTATTCCATTCATTCATAGACTCACAGAAGAGGGATACAATGGGGTTAAAATATGGTCATAGAAAAAAAATATCCATGATTTGGAAATATACTGTATCCCACTGCTATTATTTATACAAGTAACATAGAGGACATCGTGATATAGATAGGATCTATAATTTCATTGATTGGGTATTTCTGGGCAAGGAAACTCCTTTTACCAACACAGATCAGCACAGTCACTGTAATTTAAAGTCTTTTTGTTTTTAATAATATTTTATTTTACATGTTACATGTTAAAACAATTCTTAACATTTTTTAAAAAGTTTTGAATTTCAAATTCTATTCCTTCTTCTCAAGCCACTCTCAGACAGCAAGTAATCTTAGATAGTTAGCTTAAAGTCTTAAGGAGTTGCCTAGATTGCTGAAAAGTCACATGATTTGCTGGGAATATCAAAGAGAAAACTCGAACTCAGATCTTCCGAACTCCTGCAAGCTCTCTCTTCACTGAGCCATAGTTGCCTCTCAACAAAGTAAATATTAATAAAAAGAGGCATGTTTTCTTGGGAATAGCAGTCACTTGTTATGGGGTTCTAGAAAGTAATACATGTTCTGTGCATGGTGCTTGATGTTTCCTGATTATATCCAAATAAATAGCAGCCTTCAGGGATATTCTCAGAATTTTCTTCAGTGTCCAAAACTTCAGATAAACAAAGACATAGAAGGAATTCAAGAGGCAGCAGGGGAATGATGCAGGAGAAAGGCTATAATAGAAAACAAAGACCTTGGCTGGGTCTTGCTACTTCTTAATTACTGTAAATAGAGCTACTTTTTTTGCTTAGTTTCCTATTCTTTAGGTAAGTAGGTTGGACAATATAGTCTCTAAATCCCTTTTTGGACAGAATTTTGTGACTTAGGGACAGCAAGTGACTCAGTGGGCAGAATACTAGTGATAAAATCAGAAGTACTTGAATCCAAAGCAAACCTCAGACACATTTTGGCTATATGACTCTGGGTAAGTCACTTAACCCTGATTGCCTTCCCCTCAAAAAAAGAAAAAAGAAAAAAAATCTCTGAAAATATTACAGCCAAATTGATAACTAGATGAAAGGATTCCATACTACCTTTGTGTTACCAACTTATCCTAAGAAATGTTTGTACCTAGACTACTAAGTGACCCAATGGAGAGATCACTGGAAGTTGGAATCAGAAGACCTGAACTCAAATGCAGCTTTAGATATTTACTAGTTGCATGACCTTGGACAACTTACTCTGATTGCCTCAGTTTCTGTAATTTTAAAAGGAGACTAATATTAGCACCTACCTCTCAGAGTTAATATGTGGATTAAACGAAATTATATTGTAATGAGTTTACCACAGCTCCTAGAGCCTAGTAGGCAATGTGTGTGTATGAATATAAATTGTGTATGTATATGTACACATATATATTTATATAAACATACATGCATGTGTACCTACATATATGTGTGTGTACATGTGTTTATATATATATGTGTGTGTGTGTGTATATATATATGTGTGTATATATATATATATATATATATATATATATATATATATATATATTACCATTGGTGATGGTGGTGGTACTGATATGACTCACTTTGTAAGTTTAATATTTCTTAAAATCTAAACTGTGATTTCACTATTATAAGAAACACTTTGTGAGGGAAAATCTCTCTTCTGATGCAGTTTGATACCAGCCCTGAAACTTTTAATTTTAAAAAGTGGCTCGGTAGCCCAGGGCAGCTAACTGACTTGTTATAAGTTACATGACCAATGTGTGAAGAAAGCTGGGTTTCTATACAGGTGTTCTTGATTTCAAGGCTAGATCTCTTCCCTCCCCCTTCCCCCCCAGCTAGTCGCAGTTTAATTGGTAAAAATTTAATAGCATCATATCCACCACTTTCTTGTTCTGAGACTTAGCTGATAATACCAGGGATTCAGTGAGCCCAGAGTCTTAATTTTAGGATAGATCCATCCAAAAATATATTTGAACTCTTTGGAACATAAGTTCTAGGAAGATTTATAACCTCTTCTCATTCAGTGGCTAACAAAAGAATCCAGTCTCCGAAGACAATCAGGTTGACCTTTCTCTGGAGATTTTCCTAATTTTTTTAAAAAAGGCCTTTAAAATGCCAATATGCAAATGGTACATAAAATATTTAAAACCTGAGTCCTTACTCTGGAAAGGTGAATTAATGAATTCATCCATCAAAACCCTGAAGTTCTGAAAATCTCTAATTTACTCCTATAATTTAGTAGGAGAAAAGTAGCCTTCAACTTAAGATACCCCCAGAAATGTAATTAACTTTTTGCATTTGATAAAATAGGAGGAATACAACAAGAAAGTAAATAAGTTGTGGGCACTTGGTGTATGGATATCTCCATAATAATATCTTCCCTTTGTTGAATACTCTGTAGTTTTTCAAGTATTTCCATATGCATTATGCCATTTCATTATTACAGCAATCCTGCAGGGTTTCCAGGGCAGGAGATATTATCTTTACACAATGCAGGTCACATAGAACATAGGTTACTTTAAGACAGAATGAGAGATAATTACTTGGGTAGTATTATAGAATGAAAAAAGGATGATTACTCTTACCTACTTTCCAATGACTGTTTTGCATGGTAACCAACAAACAGATGTCAGTTTCCACATCTTTCTAAATGTGTGTGTGTGTGTGTATGTGTGTGTGTAGTGTGTATGTATGTGTATGCATATATATAATATATATACATATTTTACTAGATTTTCAGCTCTTTTTGAAACTTGTATGTTAAACTCTGAAGGTTTTGTGTGTGGTTATCATTTTAATAGTCATTTAGCCTTCATTATGCATTTATGTGTGTTGTATTTAATCCCATATTCCAGACCTGAAGTTCCAAGTATTTAAGAGAGTCATAAAATCAGAGATTTGTAGCTAAAAGAAATCTTAGCAACTATTTATTGCTATCATCATTTTACTGATGTGAAAATTAAGACACAGAGAGGAGAAATCGCTTACCAAACATCACATAGCTAGTAAGTTTCAGGACCTGGATTTGAATCCAGATATTCTTATTACTCATCAAGTACTAGTTTCACCATGCCACAGCCATTTTATTTAATAGCAATCATATAGTCTTGGAGGTTGTGTGTAGAGAAGAAAAATGTACCCTTCCAATCCTCACAAATAATTGCTCCTTTAATTAATTTTCCCTTCTCTAGTTAAAATTTCTAGGAAAAGAAAAGAGATCAATTTTTAAAAGGTAATGCGAAAAGCATACATCATACTGAAAAGAACTTAATATGGCTTCCTTAAAACAAAGGAATATTCATTCCTATTGCTGGACTTTGCTTTCCAACTTCCATGTCTCAATCATTCAGAATTTTTCAAGGTCACTAATTTGTTTCTTTTTTTAATCTATGAGGGAATTCAGAATATAATAGTACGATATTGACTAAATCATTTTATGTCACTATAAAACAAGAGGAAATAATGATTCTAGAGGTGTTAAGTTTAAAGCACTAACCATTCTTATTTAGTCTACCCCACACATGTGAAGACCTCCCCAGCAAAATGTATGAATGAGAACAATTTGTTCCAACAGCCATGAAGTCAGTTGAAACAGCCACTCTGGAGTATTTAGAATTTGTTCAGATATCAAAAATGCCAAGGTCATCTACTTCATTGCCAGTCATCCTGAGTCTAGCTGATGACTTTGTGCAATTCTGCCTTACTTAAATCCAGTTTAAGCACCAATCAAGACAAAACCTCCTAATGTCATTGGGCTTCTTTGAAAATAAAAGATGAACAAAAATATATCTGATATATTGCTTGCATTTTTAGTGAATAAAGAGATTTTTCATTTGAAATTTGAAAGTACTGGTCTTTCTTTTATCCCCTTTCTTTTCCCTAAGAGTAGCTCCCAATGCAAGAGTCTGAAGGAAAGCATAGATATAAGAGATAGCAGGGAGGAATGGTTAATAAAATCACATTTTTGAAAACCCAATATCAAATATCAACGAAAAAAACATAGAAAAAATTTAAGAAAGGCAACTTTTTTTCTTCAAAAAAGGGGATATTTTAAGGAAGGAAAAATAAATTAGAAAAGGGGACACTCTCTAGTTGAAACCTTTAATTTTATAGATAAAGATATGAAGTCCAGAGGTGATATAGCTTACCCAAAGACATTTGTAGTCATTGAATCAGGATTTGAACCCATGTCTTCATTCAAAATCTAATACTTTTTTCACTTAACTACTACTTCCTAACTCAAATCTCATTTATGACACTATCCTTATGACTATAGGCAAGTCACTTAACCTATTTGAGCCTCAGTTTATTTATCTGTAAAATGGAGATAATCATGACATCTACCTCATAGAATTGTGGTAAGGAGCAAATGAAATACTGAATAAATAGCATTTCCCAAACTTTAAAGTACTATATAAATGTTAGGTACTATTAAAACCATAATTTCCTTTTATAATTAATATTTTATTTTTCCCCAATTACATGTAAAAGCAATATTATGCTGAATTTCTGACTTTTATTTCTCCACGATTTTTTTCCCCCCTCTAATCATGTTTTTGGCTGAGGTAGGTCACTAGGTGGCACATTGGATAAAGCAGTGGACCTGGAGTCAGGAAGATTCATCTTCATGAGTTCAAATCTAGCTTCAGACATTTATTCCACACTTATGACCTTAGGCAAGTTACTTAACCTTATTTTTCTCAGCTTATTATGTGCAAAATGAGCTGGAGAAGGAAATAACCAAACATTCCAGTACTTTTGTCAAGAAAACCCCCAATGGGGTCACAAATAGTCAGACAGAACTGAAAAAGCATCACTTGAAGTCTACTGCCATTTCTGGCTTTGCTGACTAAACATGCCTTTTAATGGAGCTTATGGGGATTGGCTGAAATGCTCAAAATCCCGTACAGCTGTTCTTCTGGCTCTAGCGATCAACTTGGATGGAGAAGAGTGTCAATTAGGCTTCATCATTTCCCTTACACCAAAAGTAAATCTTAACTTTCATCATACTTTATAATTGCCCCAACAAAAACATTTCTAGTGACATGAATGGTGATCTTGGCTACCAAGAAAAATTTGTATATTAATGAGGTTTTTTTCCTGTAGGGGGCTGTGAACTGCTAATTAGCACCCAATATTCTCAGCAAATAAGAGTAATAGCAGTAATTTCTAGTTTTATGTAGGGTACAAGTCTATAATATTACCAGCACTTCTCTTTCATTTGTAATTAACTGCAAGCAATTATTACAGAGTCAAGGAAGTATATCGGAATGCTCCTAGGTAATAAGAGGGAGAAAAAAAAATGATGTTTGTAAAACTCATATATGTGTCATGCTGAGTGAACTGATTTCTTTGAGAGCTCTGCGATTATGTGCTGTCAATTTAAAATTTCCCTTTTTTATTGTTAGTTTTGATGTGTAACTTTTAGTCCAGTACTTAACTGTTTCCTTTCTTTTCTTTTTTTTCCCTTTTTTTCTTTCTTTCAAACAGTCATCTGTTTGCATTGACTCTTTAGCTCCATGACAAAGAATGAGTGTTCCTGTTTAGTTCTAAGATAGGAGTGACCATAATCCTACTTAAGAGAGAATACAGTATAATTGACT
Organism: Antechinus flavipes; assembly: GCF_016432865.1. Classification (NCBI taxonomy): domain Eukaryota; kingdom Metazoa; phylum Chordata; class Mammalia; order Dasyuromorphia; family Dasyuridae; genus Antechinus; species Antechinus flavipes. The sequence goes on along the minus strand of NC_067398.1, from coordinate 575,798,427 downwards.
TGATTAAGAGGGAATAAAAGAGTGGACTTTATACTTGAGATCACACTCACACACTTTCCTACACTTTCTGTTGAACCGGAAAGGAATGAAGAAGCGCTTATTAAGCCTCATCATGTGCCAGACATTGTGCGCACTTCTGTGCTTCTATCTTCATGCAGCATGTATTCTAAAAGTTGGATAAAATCAAATCTACCATGTGCTTCTCTACCTCTGTAGACAAAATATACAAAACGTATTTATTTAGTTATTTATTTAGGAGGAATTTATTTCTAATGATGAAAAGAGTTCCTTCTTTGTAAACCTCTGACAAAAATGAAATCACAAGTCTAAATTTCTCTAAATGATTCAAAGTCATCATTATGAATTTATTCATAAAATGTCATAAGCACCACCTGTTTGCTTGGCACTGTTCTAGGTGTCCAATATTGTACCAAGACGTAATCCAATGATGCTCTTTGAATCTGGTGAGTTTTGTAGTATACCATATTAAGTGTTATGACCTTGCTCTGCTTTTATAACTTAATATTTCTTCTGTCTCCACTAGCTGACACTGTCAATTTTCCTTGCTTTTGCTGAGGCTGATTCAAGCAGGTTCCATTTCTGTTTCTAATGTCTCATCCTTTGTAACCTAGGGAAGAACTGAAGGTTGCCCTGGAAACTAGGCAACATAACTTGTTAAATCAATAACTTTAATTCACACTCAATACCAGATCAACAGGCTCTGGCCTGAGGGAGGATCCACTCTTTTTCTTTGGAGTAAATTGCACAGACTTTGGGACAACCACTTTCTCCACTTCTTAAAAGCCTTTTTCACTTATTTCAGAGCTCAACTGTGGCCAGATGAACAATATTGGTAGAAGGAGGAGGCATCATGGCATGGGAGCAAAAGTGTGGAAGGCAGTTTCAAGAGATGTAATTATTTTACTTATGAGCAATGTGGCCATGGCTGAGTAATTTCACCTCTCTTATTCTCAGTTTCTTCAATTGTAAAATGAGGTCAATCACATTGGCACTTACACAATGAATTTTTTTTTTCTGGATAACACTTTAAAAAAAAATAAAGTGACATATAAATATAGCAACATTGCAAAATGGAAAAGGCACTGGCTTTGAATCCCTCTTTAAGTTAACTTTGGATTTTTAAGAAGTGATTCATTAAGTACCTGATCTCTAAGACACTTTGTAGATCTGGGTCCTATTAAATGGTCCTATGGACAATTTTATTTTAAAAATAGTCTTTTATGACACAAAGCTAACAACTGTACTACCAGCTATGATGATGTTCTCATGGGCATTAATATATCCCTTAACTATATTTCACAATACCTACAAGGGATTAAGATAGTGATCTCTCAACTAAAGTAATCCACTCCATTCCCCACTCCCTCACTTTCAGAAAATGACCTGTATTTCTATTTTAATAAATAGATTGAGGTAATTCTTATCCTCTAAGTAAACTGCTTTAACTCCTCTCTGCCTTCCTAAAGCTCTCTATATGGATATTCTACTTAAGATTCTGCTAAATGAAACCACCATTATCATCACTCAGATATTCAAATGTGAAAGCCTATAGTTGAATTTTCTTTCTCCTTTATCCTCTCACATGCAGTAAATTGTCAAGTTCTGCCTTCTTGATCTCTACTGTTTTTCCCTCACCCCCTCTTCTTTTCCATCCCATTACATTTATATTTGTTCAGGTATTATTTTTCCTCCTTTTTTTGATTATTAAAGTAGCCTTCTAAATCATCTATCTTCAGACTATACTATTTCTGAACTGAGTACTTTTTCAAATACATCGCTATGATCGTGTTACTCCTTGACTCAAAATCATCTGTGACTTCCCATTGCTGATTGCATTAAGTAAAAATTCTGACCTTATCTTTCAAGGTCCTACATAAACTGACTCCAATGTGCCCTTTCAGTCTACTAGAGATAAACTAGTATGTATGTTGGTAGAGGTATCAAACCTCAGGCCTTTGCCAAACAGTACCCAACTGAACCAGATTAAAATGCATTTTAGAATTGTCTACCAAAATAAATTAAAATTCAATAAAGCATAGATGATGTTTACTTGTGGTCTTGTAAGTTATAAGGCTGTGGACAAGGATGCATTTTTATTTGAATTTGACACCACTGAATTTGACAGTTAATTACAGTTTAAGAGACTGATCATGGATTTAGGAAGAACAGTTTCAATCCTTCTTCAAATACTTAATTAAGTGTATAATACTAAGCAAGTCACATGATTTCTGTGTGCTTCAGTTTCCTCGTAGGTAAAAAGAAAATCATAACAGCACCTACTTCCCAAGGCTATTGAGAGGATCTAATAAGTGAATTTTTTTCAGTAGTATTTTATTTTTTCCAAATACATGTAAAGATAATTTTCAAAACTTTGCCCTCTAAATTTTTCCTCTTTCCCTCCTTTACTCCCCACCCCACTTCCAAGATAGGAAGCAATCTGATACAAACTAAATATGTGCAATCTTTTAAAACATATTTCCATATTTGTCATGTTGTGTAAGAAAAATCAGACAAAAGGAAAAAAAAAAAACATGAGAAGGAAAAAACAAACAAAAAGGTGAAAATGCTATGCTTCAATTCATATTCAATCTCCATAGTTCTCTCAGCATTTTCCATCCCAAATCTATTGGAATTGTTTTAAATAACCACATTATTGAGAAGAGCCAAATTCATCACAGTTAATCAGCACATAATTTTGTATCCTTCTATGATGTTCTCCTGGTTCAGCTCACTTCACTCAGCATCAGTTTATTTAATCTTTGCAGGTTTTTCTAAACTCAGCCCACTTAGTGATCAATTTTAACACAATACCTAGCACATAGTAAATGCTATACAAATGTTCACTATTATTATTATTATTGAGATTAAAGACTTTTTTTGTTGCTGTTTATATTTGAATTTCTGGAGATTAGCACAATACTTAGTTTAATAAAGATTTTATTAATTAATCTATCAATTATCCATTTGTCTTTGCTCTTACTATTCCCCATGCCAGGAATGAGTTGTGACATTCACCTACTTCTATTAATTATCTTCACTTCCTGTAAATAACAACTCAGAAGGCACCTTCTCTATGAAATACTTTCTGACACTTTCCAAGATGAAAATCATATTTGTCTCTTGAAATTACTCAAAATATTTTATCTGCTCTTCCTGTTTGCATTTCTTTTTCCTCTTTTTTCATAGATATTTATGAATAAATCATCCTACTCTTTCTCTTTGAAACTCTTTGAAAGCAGCCCTTCAGCATATCTATCCCTGTCCCTTCATCACCTAGGATAGTGTTGTGTTCATTATAGATACCCATTAAATGTTTGTTGAACTCAAAAGTATTTCAGAGAAATTTTAGTTAAAATCTCATCCAAATTAATCACTTTTCGAAGGTAACTAAATTTTACAAAGGTGAAATGATATGTACAAAGTCAGTGAGGTGAGTAGAAAAGCTGAGGTTCAAATCCAGCTTGCTCCAAAATCCAAATTCTCTTGCTCCAAATCCAAAGAATGGATAGGTGAATAGTTAAAGAGAAAGATTTTGTTTCTCTTTTCTATTATATATGTGGTTCTCAAAGTGTAGTCTGGTGGATTTCAGGGTGGGGAGAGAATCCCTGAAATCATTTTCAGGGGTCATCAAAGTCAAAACCATTTCTATTATATTAATATAGTTAAACTTATAATGTGATAAATATGGATAAATATAAGAAAATATCTCTGGGAAAATCCTCATACTTTTAAAGAATCTAAATAAGCTTTGAGACTTATGACAGCACGATGCTTAACAATTTCCAGCCAGATTTATTCAATGTAATTGATATTCCTCTGTTTTGAACTTAATCTTAGATTTTTCTTTCAACCTGAAAAGAACAAATAATGTCATGATTGAAAGAATCCTGAATAATAGGATACATTTAAATATCAATTTTACTATTCTCTGAGAGGTTTGGCTGGCTAACTTGGAGTGATTCCAGAAAAGCCAAGTTTCTTGGGACAGTTCATAATAGGAATCTACAAAAGGAAAAGGAAATAAAGGTCCAATTGGGAGGAGAGCAGGGGAGCAGGTTATGACTGAGTTGTGCTAGAAGACCCTCAATTAGAAGTTCACAAATCTGGATAGGACACAAACAAATTCATGATTCTCTTCTCTCTGAGCAATCTAAGCAGAGTAGGGAGGAGAATGAAATCCTAATTTTGGAATGCAGGCAAGCGTCCAGCCCAAACATTGGGACAAAGAAAGCCAAACCATATATCAAGCAAGAAATCCTTATTCTCTTCTACTCTGCACACTACACAAAACTGTGCTCTGAAGATGTCATCTGAGGGTGGCTAAAACAAGAGTTTGTTCAAGGGCACCAAAATTTAGAGTGCTGAATACACTTACTTTCCTTTGCCTGGTAAAAACCTGGACCTTAGTTAGACAAGAGAAATTAGTTAAAATAAAAAGTTACTAGGTGGCTCATAAGACCTTCCTTAGATGCTGCCCTAAAGAATACTCTATTTTCCTAGGAGTGGAGTTGTTTCAAGGTGTCCCTGAGCCTCTCTATATATACCTTAAAAAGTTGATTTGAGGGAATTTTTCTCTCTTTCTTTTCTTTTCTTTTTTTTATTAAAACTTTTATTTTTCAAAACATTAGCCCTTGCAAAACCCTGTTTCAATTCCCCTCTCCCCCATGTCCTCCCCTAGATGTCAAGTAGTCCAATATATGTTAAACATGTAGAAATATATGTTAAATCCAATATATGGATACATATTTATACAATTATCATGCTACACAAGAAAAAAAACAGAAGCAAAATAAAATGCAAGCAGACAACAACAAAAAGAGTGAAAATGCTATGTTGTGTACCACACTCAGTTCCCACAGTCCTCTCTCTCTCTGGATGTAGATGACTCTCTTCATTACAGAACAATTGGAACTGGTTTGAATCATCTCATTGTTGTAGAAAGCCATGTCCATTAGAATTAATCATCATATAATCTTGTTGCCATATATAACAATCTCCTGGTTCTGCTCATTTCACTTAACATCAGCTCATGCAAGTCTCTCCAGGTTTCTCTGAAATCATTTTGCTGGTCATTTCTTACAGAATTATTCCATAACATTCATATACCATAATTTATTCAGCCATTCTGCAATTGATGGGCATCCATTCAGTTTCCAGTTTCTTGCCACTACAAAAAGGGCTGCCACAAACATTTTTTGCTTTTCTCTTTGCTTACTCAGACCTCTCCCTTTTTGAAGCATAATTCAGGTGCAATAAGTGCTAATTAGCAACTTTGAAGACAAATATTTACCATTTTATTTTATTTTATTTTACTTTTAAAAACTGAGTGCCAGTTCTTAAGTAGAAAAAAGAGAACAAAGGTACTTTAGCATAACTGAATAAAGCACTGGACTGGGAGCTACAGCTGAGAAAAATTTTTTGAAGGACCCATTCATTCCCTCATACCTCCATACCCCACTTCACTAAGACCATTGGGGTTCTCTCTTTATCCTTTCTGCCTATTCACTAATTTTTCTTGTTCCTTCCTTTCTTTCCTATTTCTGGTTTTTTCTCCTTTATTTTTTTCCTCCTTTCTTTCTTTTCCATTTTTCTTTCTTCCCCTCTTCCTTTCTTTTTCTTCTCTTTATTTCTTTTTTCCCTGCCTAGCACAGTGTCTGCTACCACAGAACAGGTCCTTAAATGCATATTGAATTGAATGAAGTTTCTAGGGGGCTGGAATCTTTTTCATCAATGGGATTTCATATGAACCACTCAACTCAAGATCTTAAGAAGCCAGAAACATGACAAATTTCTGTTATACAACATACTCTGCCCTCTTGAGTAAGTTGCTCATTTAATATTTCCCAATTTTTCTGCAAAGATCATTTATTTTTCTTGCATGATGTATTAGAATTGTGACAAATTCCAGCAAATGCGTAGTTATCTGAGCTTTTATTTTTAAATGTAATGTACCTACAAGTCTAGAGTGTAAGTCATCTAAAGCAGAGATCTGTTATTTGTTTGGCACAATTCACTTCAGTGCCATATAAATAATTAACCACAAAAGCCTACATTAATGAAATACTTGGATTGCAGATTTAGCTGGGGAAGCCAAGAAACCCTGCAAGGTTCACATTCACAAAGTAATATTCATTTTCTCACATTGTACATCTTAATACATTTTCATCAGTGCATATTTAAAGTCTAATTAGCAGCCCAATTTTGCATAGTGTGTATGTAATGTGTGTGTTTGGGCTGCCATAAGTGCCCTACACTATGTGAAACCTATTTTATTATTATATCTATGATAATTTTTGCCATTTTGCCATGCAAAAATAAAAGGGCAAGGGAATAATAATGAACCCAAGTTCTTTTATTTTATTAGGATGTACTTTGTGCTTTGAAAGTGCAATTTTGCAAAAAGGAAAAGGACCTATATGTACAAAAATATTTATAACAGCTCTTTTCTATGGGCAAAGAATGGGAAATTGAGGAATGCCTATTAATTGGGGAATGGATAAACAAATTTGTGATTACGATGGAATACTATTATGCTATAAGAAATGGTGAGCAGAATGTTCTGAGAAAAACCTAGAAAGACTTCCATGAGCTGATACAAAGTGTAATGTACTGTTTACAAAATAATAGTAATATTGTAAGATGATCAGCTGTGAATGACTTAGCTATTCTCAGCAAAGCAATAATGTAAAATAACTCTGGAAGATTTAGGATTAAAAATGTTATCCACACCTAGAGAAAGAACTGATGGTATCTGAATACAAACTGAGACATACTTTTTAAAAAAGACGTTAACTTTCTTGAAGGTTTTTGTTGTTTTGTTTTTGGTCTATGTTTTCTTTTATAACATGGCAATTATGGAAATAGTTTGCAGGACTATACATGTTTAACCTATATTGAATTGCATGCCTTCTCAGAAAGAGGAGTGGAGAGGAAGAGAATCTGGAATTCAAAGTTTTGTTTGTTTGTGTGTTTGTTTGTTTGTTTTTTGCTGAGACAATTAGGGTTAAATGACTTATCCAGGGTCACACAGTTAGAAAGTATTATGTGTCTGAGAACAGATTTGAATTCAAGTCATCCTGCCTTCAGGGCTGGTGCTCTATCCACTGTGCCACCTAGTTGCCTCTGTAATTCAAAGTTTTAAAAGCAAATGTTAAAGATTGTTTTTATATGTAACTGGGAAAAATAAAATGGTAAATAAATTTTTAAAAAACAAAAATGTTCACTTTTGAAAACTGAATCTTAGAAATGATTTACCACCTTACTATCCTGTGATGCAAACTTCTCTAAATAATAGATCCTTTCAGAACTTTTATTTTTTATATATATGAGCACACACACATATACATATAGAGATAGATATAATCTGATTTTAAAGTACTTAGCTAAAAGATTGAAGAGCACTGAAACCTTCTAGAGAAATAATTTTAATCGAGTTGATACAAATTAGTTCTCACACCACCTACTGGCTTTAAAATTCAATTAAATTCAGCACATTTTTAAGGCCCTACTATGTGCAAGTTAGTCTGCTATGTACTAGGATAAAATATAAAAAAGGTAAAAGTATTTCTCCATTTGAGAAAATTACTTTCCACTGAAGAGAACAAATCTATGCCCAACTGAGCAAATACTTAAAAGTGGGGAAATCAGAAAGAGCTTCCCCAGTGAGGGATCCCTTGAAAGAAACTAAGGAATCTAAGAGGCTGAACTGATAAAGGAGATCATCCAGGGATGGGAGACAGCCTGTATGAACACTCTCATGGAATGGCAAGTTTGAGGAATGCCTAGTAGCAAGTTTTGTTGAAACACAATTAAAAAAGAGGACAATATAAAATAAGATTGAAAAAATAGAACAGTACCATATTGTGGAGAGTTTGTAAAGTCTCAGAATCATATTGAGGAGAGCTATGAAAGTGTGGTTTAAGTTTGTGTTTTTTACTAGAGGCAAGAGAGAATCATGAGAAGAAAAATAACATGGTCACACCTGTACATTAGGAAAATTATCTGGGTCTCTTTATTGACAGTTGATGAAAGAGGAATAAGACTAAAAGCAAAATATGAAATGTCTTTAAGAATGACTAACTAGGGGAAGAGGGATTCTTCTTAGGCTACAGAGGGGCAATGAGTGGAAGAAGCAAGCAAATTTAGGCTTAGAATAAAAACATTTCCCAGACATCAAAGATATTCATAAGTGAAACCATAGACCTCGAGAGTTAGAGGATTCTATCTTTCTACAGGATTCAAGAAAATTCTGAATAAGTATATATAAAATATGTTAACACAAATTTTTTTCAGAAATTGATTGTACAAGATGGTCTAAAATGCTTCTAAGTCTGAGGTCTTGTGATTGTATGATTCTACAACCTGGAGCTAATTAAAAACCAAATGTAATATTTTTCTGAGACAATAGTAGAGTTGTGCATTTGTGAGTACAGAGAAAATGATCATGAAAGTGAGTGTTGTGGAAACATTCTCAACCAGTCTTATGTTAAAACTAGATATCAAGGGTGAAAAAAATGTAAGATTCAAGGATGACTCCAAGGTTTTGAAACTGGAAACACAATAGTGCCCTTGACAAAAAGTGACAAGTTTGGAAGAGGAAAAGATTTAAGATAAAGATAAGTTCCATTTTGTCCATGTGGATTAGAAATAGCAAAGGGGCATTAAGCATAGATATGTGTCTGGAGATCCAGAAAGTATCAATTTTGCAATCTTTTACAAGTTATGTAGCTACTCTGAACTTCAAATTTTTCAATTACAAAGTGCTATATCAATGGAAGTTTTCCACATATCTTTCTGCTCCTCTTGTTTTGACTTAAACTGGAAAGAGAGAGTTACACTCTAAAGATGCTCAGGAAATGATATTTGCTATTCAGTCTTTCTCTTATTAAGAGAAAATAATTTTCTTCCCTTTGATTCATTTTTCTCTAGTGTATCTTTGCCCACTAAATGTCCTAGTTTCTTTCAAGGGTACCATCATCTCGCCAGTTCTTGCTATTATTTGAATTTGATATTCTATCTTCTGACTCCATAGCTCTTCACCAATTGATATGGAACTTTTCTAATTTCTCTACAATGTGATCACATCTGGCACTTTCCATATCCCTTCCCACTTTTCAGTTCTTTGTGTATTGTTTTTCCTCATTAGATTGTAAGTTCCTTGACAGAACTATCTTTCTTTTTTTTTCATATTTGTATCCCCACATAATGCCTTAGACACAATAACTGGTCAATTAATAATTATTTTATTTTCCAAGAAGTCTTTCCTGCCCCTTTCCCTATGTAACACATTCAAACATGCTAAAGATAATAGTATGGATTTTTTTTTTATTTCAAAGAAAAATTATAATATCTACTTATAATTGTATATGAACAAAGTGTATTTACATGTGAACAAAGTGAATTATAGCAAAATTATATAATTTTTCATGCATAGACACAATTGACATTCTTTATCCTTCTAAATGTTAGTAACCAGACTAGTTTTTATTTTATCCAAGAGGAAATAGATAGCCACTGGTGTTGATTAAATAGGGAATGACATGATTAAATCTGAGCTTAAGCAAAATCACTGTGCCATAGCTTTTGGAAATAGAATGATTAGAAGACTCCAATAAGCTCTCTCTTCTCCTCTACTCTGTATTTCAAACTTCTATAGCCAAATTCTTAGAGAAAAACATTTGGATTTAGAAGATCAAAATTGAGATCCTTATCCTACCACTTGATAAATTTTTATGTTCTTGAACAAATTAGTTAAAATATTGGGGCTTCAGTGTCTCATTTGTGAAATGAAGACATTAAACTAGATCCTTTCTGAAATCTCTTCTTGCTCTAAATTTAGGATCCTATGATTCTACTTTTCCTGACTTCTTATAGATTACTTTCCTTCATATACTCTATTTCAATCCAAGTGGTCTATTTGCTATTGCTTCCATAAGATGTTCTATATCCTGTCTCTTACTTTGGCATTGACTATCTCACTCCCCCCACACTCTTTCCATGCCTGTACTTTCTCAAAACATCTGTTTCTTAGAATCTCTAGCTTCCTTAAAAGCCCAACTCAAACATTCCAACTCTACCCCTAAAAAATTACCTCGCATTTACTTTAAATAGTTTTCTATGTATCTTTGAGTACATATTGCTTATCCTGCTAGAATGTGAACATCTTTAGGACAAAGGTCTTTTGTTTCTTCATTTCCTAGCACAGTGCCTGTAACATAGTAGATGCTGGATAAATGCTTGGTGATCAATTGACCTATCTTTTCAAAACCAGAGTCTTTAATTTTCTGTTTATATTTTCAATGGTAACCTTTATATAGATAGATAGATAGACAGACAGATAGATAGGATACTCTCAATATTGTGTATAGGGGGAAGTGGTAAAAATGATTTGAAAAATTTTAAATTATACTTATGTAAAGATTAAAGTATCTCCATTTAAGTTGTCCAGTTCCCTATTGGCTTAGGCAATTATTCTAAAGTCTTATATTCTTACAAATTTATAAAGAAGTTTATTTTCAAGAAAATATTTGAATGGTAGATTTCTACTTTTTCTACTTGTCATAAACAAGAATAGCAATAACAAGCACTTATTAATTATTTATTATATTCCAGATACAGTAACAAGAGCTGATAAGAAAGACAAAACACAATTTTCTCAAAAAAAGTCCCAGTTTTCAAGGAATTTACATTATGATGGGAGAGACCACATGGAAACAACTATATACCTGCACAAAAATATGTAGTATAACTGGAAGATAATCTTAGCAGGAGATACTAGAAGCAGGGAAGCCTGGGAAAAATCCTCTTGCAGAAATCCTCTCCAGCGAGTGGCATCTTGAAGAAATCCGGGCAAGTCAAGGGTGAAAAGAGTGAATATTCTAGTCATGAGAGAACATACGTAAAAAGATATGAAAACAAGAGATAAAATCTTATGTGAAAAATGGTAAGGTGGCCATTGTCAAATCAGTTAAGAGACTAGCAATAACATGTGAGATTTAAGTACCTCATACCTTTCTAGTATTCAAAGTATTCCTAAATGTAAACAAGCATGCTACTTAATTAGATAAACTAACTAGTAAATTTTCTTAAATTACTTGATTCAATATCTCATGAAACAGACCTCAAAAATAAAAAATCCAGCCAGTCAAAACAGGGATTTTTCTTTTCAGACAGCTCACTCTCAGAACCATCTTGAGTTGAGAGATGATATATAAGAAGATCTTTCATCTTATAGGACAAGTTCTTGCCTACCATACTTTTAACTGAAACTTTGGGTCCAGATAACAAATGAACAGGTTATTCTTCCCAAGCTAGAAATGAATGATCCTACTTTCAAAAATGGGCATTTTTTGGAAGCTGCAATATAATCATGTTCTTTAAATGGTAATTCTATATCAACATCCTAGATTAAAGATAAGGAACACTACACTAGAGTCAAAGTAGAAAAAATGCCCTTGGGGACCTGAACAAGTTTTCACCCTGCCACATTAAACACTCTGTAAGTAGACCTAATTTTCTGAATCAGACTAATCTCACATGGTCTAATGGGCCCCATTTGTAATTGGTGTTGTTGATACACATGAATGTGAAAATAATGGCTTGAATCCAAGAGCATAGAAGACAATGATTGTTTCACTAAAGTTAAAGGGATAATCAGAGGTCTTTATCAAAATGCACCCTGGTTTTTTTGGTCAATTAATCATGGAATAAAAAATTACCCGTTAGATTTAGAATTTGATAATCACTGTGTTGTTTGCATATTTAGTCACTTGTCTTCACACATAAGCATCCTTTCATTTACAAAATGAGGATGAAAATTGGGCCCCATCTCATCTGATCAGTTGTGGCCCCACTCATTTTGAGTTCATGAAAACAGATGTAGTCTGGGTAGTGAGATTTGGTACATAAAGTTTTGATATTTCAGAATTTCTTATTTCTCAGGGTAATAATGACTATCCATGAACAGCAGGCTATTTATTCTGGTATTCTACATTCCCAGCCCACTAGATATTTTTTCAGACTTGACATTCCATTTCCTGCCTCCATGAATTCACATACACCACCCCCTATATCTGTAATGTGCTTCCCAATATACGCCTCTGACTTCATATATTTCTTCAAGATTCCATCTCCTCTATGAACCTTTTCCCTTATTCTCCCAGTTGCTAAGGTTCTCTTTCTATTCAGATTACATTATTTTTACTTATCTTGGTACATGCTTTATTCCATCCTTGCCCACCTCTATGCCCCATAAGGTAACTTTGTCTATCCAACACATAACATAGTGCTTTGAATGTAATAGATAAATATTTGTTTAATTGAATTGAATGTTTATTAATAGACATAACAAAGGAATATTCCAAGAACATTACTGCTAGGAATGGAGGAATATGGTCATGTTCTAGATTTGGCAAATGACTAAACACTTTTTTTTTTAATGTTTTGGTTTTGGAAAATCCCCAATGGATTTTGCCAAACACATTTCTTGTCATTTCTCAACCCATGTGTGTTTTTTAATGAATGTTTAATCCTTATGTTCTGTTTCACTTAAGCTTAACTTGACAAAATGTGTTTTAAGAATAATATTAATTTCCAAGAACTTTTTGGAGCTGTCCTGAGAAGCCATGTGGAGGTTTTCTTTTTTCCCTCCCCTCCTTTTCTTTTTCTTTTTAATTTGGAAGCTGGGAGTCATGTCCGATGATGAATAAACAAAATGTATCCTCAGAGTCAAGAATACAAATCAAAATCTGGTAACTACAAAATAAAAGTACTTTAGAAAACCTCTCTTTTCCACTAAAAGTTCATGTACTAAATCAAATGCACAGGGAACTTTAGTAAAATAGATTAAAAAAAAAAAACAAGAATGTGTTTCATCTCTGTTTAGAAATAGGTCCTATGAAGACTATTAAAAAGATTTGTCACAAGACTGCTTAAAAATAGCTTAGAAGAACATTTTAAAGTTGTTTAGAAAAAAATTTAAAGATCCTGGAAGAACAAACCTATTGAAGCCAGAGCTTATTAGAAAAGTGATGCTGACATATCACTCTTGATCTTGTTCCCACCTCTGTGCCTTTTCCTCAGTAGACTATTCCAACCTTCTTTAGGATGGAATTCCTCCTCCTGGGGAGTAGATTGATGGGTTGCTTCAGTCCTTTTATATCTAAAATTGGTTCTAGATACTTTCTTCCATTCTCTGGTCATTTCACTTCTCACTTTTCTTCTCACTTACTCTATTTCCCCACCCTCTTTTGATCTAGAAGCATGACCAAAACAACTCTGTGATAGTTCCTGGAAGAGATGAGCCAATTTTGTCCTCTGTAATCACACTTAACAGCCACCAGTCAATTTTTAAGCCAAATTTTAATTATTTACTATGTTGCAGGAAAATAAGTATTAAATCCTGCAAATACAAGCAAAAAAAAAATCAGTCCCTCCCCTCAAGAAATTTATATTTTAATAAGGAAAGACAAAGAATTGAAAAGATATAATAGTTGGGGGTAAGGAGCTGAGGATGCATGATGGTGAACTCTAGAATGAAACGTGGTTTTATTGGACCATTCCCCAAAATGGAGATTCTGGGAAAAACTTACCAAGTGGAGAAGGGGCAGAAAAAAAAACAGCCATTAGCAAAATCCACTTAACCCTCTTTATAACTGCCTTCCAAGCCTCCACATTTCTATATATATATAGTAGTCTCTTTTTATTACAATTTGCCTCGAGGATAAGGACTGTCTTCACACAGTTCTTGGCATATTGTGAGCCCATAATAAATACTTTTTTCCTTCATCATCATGAAAATTAAATAGAAGGCAATAGGAGAGAATCTTGCAGGTCGTTTAGGTATCTTTAGTAGAAATTTGACAATTATATATCTTGAGTGGTTTAGAAATAGAAACAGTTTTGCCTAAAGCAGGATATAGTTCAGACTACAAGCAATAGGCAATGCCCCTCCCCACTGAGTATAGCCTGAACCAGATTAAAATGTAATTTAAAAATTTTTTAAAATAAAAATACAACATAATATAGATGATGTTAATTTGTGGTTTTCTAAGTTTATATGCTGCCTAAGGATCAATGGTTTAGATGACCTCTTTGATGCCATTCTTCCAAAAAAGCTATAGTGACATCAATCTTGGATTTCTCCTGTGTCTGTTCATATACTCATGACCTCTCTCTACTTTACTGTCTACCTTAAGGAATCAATAAGAGACTGAAAGCACTCTAGTCTTCCTTTCTATTCTTTGATTGTAGAGTACATCTGAAACATAAACATTCCTCAAACAAAACAAGTAAAATGGACAAGTAGAACTGATACTCTTTACATTCCTCATAATATGTATGGTGACAATACAAACCACCCCATAATGTAAATCATTTACTTAAATGAACTATACATAGCCTAAATTTATACATATCAACAAAGGGATCCTAGACATTAAATCAAGGACTAAACAACACCCTCAAATTGATTGCTCTCTTGAGAGAAATAATTATTTCTCTCTTGTATTTAATAACTAATTATTGAATCAGGGCCAAGGTTTCTCTTCTTTTTCTACTTCCTCAGCTAGAAATCAACCAATGTGGGAAATCTTTCTCAAAGATTTACTCAGGCTAAGATCTAATCAAAGACAGTAAAAGAAATTCTAACTTTAGGTGAACAGATGGATTATTGCTTATTGTGTTTACACCAACAGGTCTGGGAAAATGTAGATTTTCTCTTTTGTTAGATAGATGATATGAAAATTGATAAGTCTCTTTGACCAACACTTGGGTGTTCAATGACAAGTACCCCAAGATCTTCATTGAAAAATAGCCCACCTCTTATTGTAATGTTCTTTCTCTCATTAATTGTTAACCAGAGTTGATTACCACCCTCAGAAACATTCACTCTTCTAAGAACTCCTCGATGAGTGGCATTCAAGAGTGCCACTGACCTCTTTTATTAATGAAATGCTAGCATTATTTGGGAAATGATTAATTGCCCTGAAACTATGTTTCTTGAACTTTTTAAACATCACACTTTTTCAGTTTATCCTCTGCCTTTTTTCATCCCTCCAATGCGCTCCCTCCTCATATGCTCTGACTTTCCTGGCTTCCCTCAAGTTTCATCTTATACATTTCCTCTTTCCACTTTCCCAATCCTTCTTTATTCTAGTGCCTCCCCTCTGTGGGTTATTTCCTATTTATCCTGTATATAGCTTGTAGTACATAGTTGTTTCCATGTTGTTTATCCCCTTAGGCTGTGAATTCCTCAAGATCAAGGTATGTCTTTTGTCTTTCTTTGTATTAAGGTGCTTTATACAATGCCTAGCATACAGTAGGCACTTTATAAATGATTTTTGACCGATCTGTTATTAGTTGGTATAAGCTACTCCACAAAAGGATAAAAACCACTAAAAGTCCTCTGGCAGCTGAGTCTCTCTAAGGCACCAGACACTCTTAGTCTTTGACAAAGTGAAGGTGCCTAATTTAGCATATTCAAGTACCAGAGTCATCTCAGGATTGAAGTCAGTAAATTCCCAGAAAAGTGGATTTGCCTTTTGTTCAGAATACATGAGCCAGCTAAAATCTGGATTTGGAAGACAGCATGACATAATGGATGAATTCAAATTCTAAATCAAGTCACACTAGCCATGTGACCCTGGGTCACTTACATTCTCTATCTCTTGATTTCTTCATCTATATAATGAGGGTTCAATTTCATGTCTTCTGAGATAGGTTTTTTCAGTTCTAAATATATAATCCTATTATCTTATTTGGTTATAATTCAGTCATATAAAACTGCCAAGGCAAATTCAGTGACAAACCAATTTAAATCATAGGCAAGGAGGTGGCAATAATTATGGCACCTAGTAAAGATTACTCAAGTAGCTTCACCATCTAAAACTTTTCAGACCAAATAGAAAAGTAGCACAGTCACAAAATCATCATAACAAATGATAATTATTACACAGTATGGTGGATAGCATGCTAGAGGTAGTATCGGGAAGACAGGTTAAAATCTTACCTTTACTATTTAGTTGCTGTGTGAGCATGGACTAGACATAAGTTCTCTATGATTCTTCTAGTAAGTTAAAGATGGATTACTTTTGTCTGACAGGTGATCTAAAAATTGATCAACATTTGTGTATCAAGTACCTGAAGACTTTTGTTATAATAGCCCAACTCTTATTGTAATATTCATTTTCATTAATTGTTAACCAAAGTTGATTACCACCTAAGGAATACTCACTTCTCTAAGAGCACTATTATGAGTAACATTCAAGAATGCCTCTGACCTCTTTTATTAAGAAAATTTTAGCAGCCTCGCTGCCATGGGTTCGTTACCATTCCGCCTATTATTACCTATATGACGTTAGCACTTAATACAATAAACATTTAATAAGGTTATTGGTTTCTACACTGATATTCATGATTATTAGCTTCATGCAGGTATTTTCCTTTGGTTTTCAATTTTTAAAAGTCATCAAGATCCATTAGATTCTTCCTGTTTGGGAAGTAGACCAATGGAAAAAAAGTTCTGAATCTGAGGTTAAAGGTTTTCTTGTTGTGCCTAACTCTTGGTGACCATAAAATTCAGTATTCTTGGCAAAAACACTGAAGTGCTTTGACAATTTTTTCTCCATTGGACTAAGACAAACAGGTTGAGTGGTTTTGCCCAAGGTCACATAGCTAGTGCCTGCAGTCATATTTGAATTCAAGTCTTCTTGACACCAGACTCAGCATAATATCCACTCAGTCACCCAGCTGCTTAACTGTCATGGGTTCAATTCACCATTTTGTCTGTTGTTACCTATATGATTTTATCAATTAACCATTAGCACTTAGCAGAGTAAGCATTTAATAAGTTTATAGGTTAATTGATTGATTGATTTAATTTTTCTTGGAATTAGGAATGACCTCTGAGGTCCCTTCAAGCACTAAATCTATGATCCTCTAAGTCTAAATAATAACCTATTGTATTTTAAAGGAAAGAATTCCCCCTCAACTTCTCCCTCAAGTACCTTCTCCCCTAAGTTATGGAATGAGAATGAGTGGTTCATAGGGACATGGGAAATGATTGATAAAAATAATCATTTCTATAGATTCCCAAGATAAATATGTGTTCCATTTGCCATTGAAATTCATGCTGAAAGGGCTCTCTGCACCATCCCCCCTTCTCATCTCAAGCCCCAGTCCAAACTGCCGCCAGCTGCAAGGCTGAATCCCACCCAGATGAAATGCAGGTGAAACCTCAGTACCTAGGGAGACCAGTCGGGAGGGGGCATTCAGAGTTTGGAGATTTTTAGAAATTTTATTGCAGGAACACAAGCTGCAGATGGAAGTAATTACTGCAGAGAAACTTTGCTCTTTCCTCCAAACCAAATTCCAATACTGTGAGCTCAGGCTAATGACTATCCTTGAGGACAAGTGAAATCAGACCACCAGTGAATTTTGAAGATCTATTGCATATCCCATCAGGTCAGGAGCTGCACTGCTCAAAACCCATCAGAACTAGACTCAATCTGTATCTCATTTCTCATCAGAAAGGGAAGTGACCTCAAACTTCCTCATCTATATTAATATGCTCTCCTGTAGTTTCTGCTAAAAACCCCATCTGACACTGATATTTTATAGTCTAACATAGGAAATACAATTATGATTGCTAATGAATAGCACGATCATTCCAGTGGGTGGGAGATACACAGACTTTGGTTATAGTCTTTCTGGGCATATTGTTTTCTCTGGAATGTTTGTGATTTCTTTATAGGCAGGCAAAAGTCTGAATCCCCTTCAATACACATTTGCAAACCCTCCTCATTCCAGTTGCAGAAGGATAGAGACAAAAAGACAGAGAGACAGAGACAGAGGAGCATAGCACCAACAATGTCATGTGAGTTAAAAGGAAGGAAAAAATAATGCAGAAAAAAGTTAAATGTTAAATTTATGACCAATAAGCCACTCCAAAAAATGAGAAAAGACTTTGAAACTCCATTGACTAGTGTATTACCTAGCACACTTGGCTGCTAAAATAATTTCTCTTCCTTTTTGGAGTTTTAGGCGACAGCGTACCAGGTCTCTCCCCTGAGGCTTGTCTCTCACAAAGGCCGTTTAGTAACTGTTATGAATGTACAGAGGTATGCATGTATTATATTGATAAAGTATCTTTCCCCTGGAGAGTTCAATTCCATTACCAGCATAGAACAAGGGTCCAACAGATTTAATAGGAAAAGAACAGGAAGATTTGAAAGGTGTAGAGACTGCATTTGAAGGAACCAGTTCTCTTTTCAACTTCCCTTCAGATAGCATCCTATCACAGTAGCTAACTTCTTAATGTGCAGTTGAAAATGAAATTATTTTGATTTTTAAGTTGTGGCACTTTGAAGAAATTGTTATTTTTAAGCAGAGCAGAGTAGAATGGAAAGTGTGGGAGGAGAAAAGATGCTTCTTAATCGAAAAAATCTCAGACTGACATGATTTTATTCCAGCCATAAATATTGTTATATATTATATGTGTTTGAAATATTATATAAGTTGTATTTTAAGGCTTGTCAAATAACCATGCCCGTATACTGCATTTACACATTTGAAAACCCATGCAATAAATAAAGAGTTACAAAGAGTTAAAGGTAACCTCTACACCAAGGCCAGAGCTAAAACTAGCAGTTTGGTTGTTCAGGACAAGAAACTTGAAATGCACTTTCAGTAATCATATGGGAAAGACCTCAGTGTAGTATAGCCTGCTTCCAGAGGAGCAGGACTGTTCAGGTAGGGAAGGATCTCCCCAGTTTTTTAACTTCCTACTTTAATTAAATCTTGATGACTAGCTCCCATGCTACCAAAGTAATAACACTATTGTCAAAATATTTTTTTTCTATTTTCAAACTATACAAAATATAGTTTTGGAAAAATCATTTAATATCATTAAAAATGTCAATGTCCTGGGACAAAACCCAGTCACTACATCCTAGTTATTACTCTACCTAAAACTTAGTTTTTGATGACTTATGGGTAGCAATGGCAGAGGGTCTAAAGCAAGGTAAAGACCATGCTGTATCTGCCAGTCACTTTTCATTCACCATTCCCCATATCTGCAATCCTCTGTCTCTTTGTAGATAGTCTCTCTTCTTGATTGCAGAGAGTCCCTAAATGAACCAGAAGTTCAGGAACCATCTTCTGCATGAAGCCTATTTGATCCCTATAACTTGCTCTCCCTCCCATACTTCCTTGTAATTCCTACTTTGAATATATTTGTATTTATGAACATTATATTTCTAATTATAAATGCATATATATATGTATATATGTATTATCTGTACTTGCTCTCCCATTAGAATACAAAGGCCTTTCAGTAGGAGTCATCTCATCTTTTTCTTTGTAGTCCTAAACCTAGGATAATTCCTGGAATATAGTAGGCACTTAATAAATGCTTATTGTGTGATTGATTTATGGTTTAGGTAGCCTCATCAGACTTTAGCAAAGGAACCCCAAGACCCCAAGCTGCAGGACCTCAATGGGTATAAATTCCCTATTATAAGAAAATTGCAACAGGATAACAATATGCTCCCCCTCCCAATAAATAAACAAGAAAGAATTCATCTAGTGGAATTAGGCTGTGACATCCACTAAGGCTTTTGGTACAACAAAAAAATCTACAAGACATTTCAGGTAGCATTTTATAAGCCAAAAAAGTCAAAACTGCCCAGAGAGTGTAAAATAGACTAAGAAAAGAGCTTGACAGTTCCACCTTTCTTTTAATCAGAGAGGTCTAAGGAAGTTTGGGGATAATTGGCCCCTTGCCTATGCCACTAAGGACAGAAAGTCCATTCCAGTGCTGGAGGCTTTGCTCCTAGATATCCATGACAATGCCCTCGATTTAGGGTATATAGATTATGGCCCAGGAGGCAGGTCTTTTCATCTAAGATCTATAGGAAATCCTGTCTTCACCCAAGAGATCTATTATGCCTTAACATTTGACTACTATTAAATACCAAAGCCAAAAAGAAGGTCTACAAGAAAAGACTGAAAAGCCTCTGAAAGGTATGAAGTTTCAGCCTGGACCACAGTGACTAGAATAAAAAACTTTGGATGATGCAATGGAAGGAGTAATTATTTAGACATCTGGGGATGTTGGTTGCAGCCACTGACTTAGCTGTGTGACTTTAGATGAATGTGAGATTGGACTACATCAAGAGTTCATATTTTAAGAGTGCATGAGCAACAAGGAGGGATTTCAGGGAGTCTGCAAGTTTTTTAGATATTTTTATCTGTATCAATATAATTAATTTCCTTTGTAGACCTGTATATCTTATTTTATTCATTTAAAAACATTATTTAATGAAGGCATTGACAAGCTTCACAAAACTCTCAAAGGAGTCTATAACCAAAAAAAAAAAAAAAAAAGATTAAGGACCCTCAGACAAAATGTCACAAAAATTTCTTTTAAATACTATCATTTTAATTTTCTAAGATTTTAGTATATATAGTATGACTTGTTAAATGCTTCCTGTATTCTTATCTGTACAATGTAGATGATGATGTTTGGCCCATTTTCCTTAAGGATATTTCATGACAGTCAATTGTAAGCCTATACTGGACAGGGCTTTGAAAACTTTAAGGCTCTTCACAAACAAATACCAAATAAACAAGTAAGACACAAGCCTTCAAGGCAAGGCCCACTCACCTCAGAGAAAGCATGTGGGAAGCCTGTTCTGATCATGGAACCACATAACCTTAGAACCAGAAGGAACCTTGGAGAACATCTCATTTAAACCTCAAATACAGAGTCAAAAGTGAAAATGAGGGGTGAATGCACTTATAATATCCATTAGCTGCTTATTGCCTTGAGCATCAAGGAGTAGAATGTACTGGGTTTTGGTGTTGTTGTTGGGTTTTTTGGGGGAAGGGGTTTATGGCTGTTCACTTGTTCAGCTCAGTTTATTTCAGTGTTTCAGTTAATTGTCTCACATGTAAATATTCAAAAGAAGTAGTTGTTTTTCTCAGCACCTTGGAATATTTCAAGTGCCAGCTGCCACCAGAATACAATGAGCCAGAATATATGTTTCATTTCATTAGATCTTATCTTTTATAACTCTTTTCTTTGATTTCAAAAGACATTGACCTTATGTGGAACAGCCCAGCTGTATTTATCCTTCTAAAAGGGATTTATTTCTCTCTCTTCTATTTCCCTCCTCTTCACTACTTCTATATGAAAATAGATCTCAAGAATTCCCACTTTACCTAAGCTTTCTATCTTGCAATTCATTTAAAGTAAATACAAAAAATATTTATCATACTTTTTCATATCCAAGACACTGCACTAGACATTTATGGATATACAAAGTTGAAGGAGACATGGTACCTGCCCTTGAGTTGGTTACCATAGTAGGAAAGAAAAGACTTATATGCAAAAAACTAGAATATAAAGCACACATAAGATCATAAGATGATAAAGAGTCAAGAGAGACCCCAAAGTTTGTCAATCCTAGCCTCTCACTTTGTAAATGAGGAAAATAAGGCTCATAGAGCTTAAGCAACTTGCCCAATATACTAAATGACACGAATGAGATTTGAACCAAATTTCTCTAACTGCAGAGCAATATATTGTTCCTGCCAAAATTAATACTGCTTACTGTTTCTATGATCATGGACAAAAATATTTAACTATTATGGACCTCATTCTCCTCATCTGTAAAATGAAGAGTTTGGATTAGATGGCCTCTGAGTTCTTTTCCTGTTGAAACATACATACAATGAGCTATGAGAAAACTAAAAAGGAGAACTTTCTAATTGCTGTGATGAGCAGAGAAAGTGCCCATAAAGTAGATCACATTTCAGTTGGTTTTTGAAGGATTTCAATCAATCAATCAATCAATATCTATTAAGGTCTTACTGATGGCCTCCTACACTATACTAAATGCTGGAGGTGAAAAAAAGAGGCAAAAGACAGTCCCTACCTTTGAGGAGCTTACAACCTAATAAGGGAAAGAATATGCAAATAAATATATAGAAAGCAAGCTACATACAGGATAAAAAGGAAATAATTAATAGAGAGAAGGCCTTGGAATTAAGGAGGATTGGGGAAAGCCTCCTATAAAAGATGGGCTTTTAACTAGCATCTAAAAGAAACCAGCAATGTTAGTAGGTGAAGCAGACAAGGGAGAACATTCCAAACATGGGAAAATATATGTAAAATGTCTAGAAAACAGTAAATCAAGCCTTGATTTGTAGTGTTTCCAATTCCTGA
The DNA here is from genome assembly GCF_016432865.1 of Antechinus flavipes. Classification (NCBI taxonomy): domain Eukaryota; kingdom Metazoa; phylum Chordata; class Mammalia; order Dasyuromorphia; family Dasyuridae; genus Antechinus; species Antechinus flavipes. The sequence continues at coordinate 575,776,181 of NC_067398.1, read as the reverse complement.
GGTGTAAATGCTCACACTGAAAATTTAACCATCAGCTCTTCTATTTTATTCAGTTTTTAGCAACTCCTTAATATGCCCAAATATGACCAATTAATTTAATTCCAATAAAAGTACTTTCCAATATCCTGATAAGAGCTTATTGTGATAACAGATCTGGGGGATTAATCTCACTTTAACACTGTTTGACGTAGAATGGAAATAAGACAGTGAAGTACAGTAAAAATAGCGTGAGAGGGACAGCTAGGTGGTGCAGTAAATAGAGCACCAGCCCTGAAGTCAGAAGGACCTGAGCTCAAATCTGGTCTTAGACACTTAACGCTTCATAGTTGTGTGACCTTGGGCAAGTCACTTAACTCCAATTGTCTCAGCAAAAAAGAAAAGAAAAGAAAAAGAAATAGCATGAGACTTATAGCTAATCGATCTGAGTTGTAATTCTGATTTAATCATTAACCAATTATCTTACCTGAGACAAATCACTGAAATTTTCTTAGCTACAAAATAAGAGTTTATATGAACTAATCTAAGATCCCTTATGTAAGATTTGAAATCAGAGGACCTTGGTTCTAATTCTGCCATCATCAACTACTATTAAACTTTGTGTAAGACATTCAAATCTATCCTCAGACATTTACTAGCTGTATGACCCTGGGCAAGTCAGCTAATACTGTCAGTTTCTGTTTGCTCATCCACAAAATGAACTTGGGGCAATTAGTTGGTATAGTGGATAGAGCAACAGCCCTGAAGTCAGGAGGACCTGAGTTCAAATCTGGCCTCAGACACTTAATACTTTCTGGCTGTATGACTCTGAGCAAGTCACTTAACCCCACAGGCTTCAGCAAATAAATAAAATGAGCTGGAGGAGCAAATGGCAATCTAAAATGACATCATGAACGATCAAACATAAGTCCTGTCTAACTCTTCAAGACCCAATAACAATAAAAAGGCACTGTGCTAAGGGCTGTTATTGTTGTTTTTGTTGTTCTTGTTTGTCCTTCTTGAAGAGGACCATGACATCAGGGAGATGATGGCATGACATGCAAGTGTCATGTGAATTTAAGTGAGAGAGGACTGCACAAAGCACCAGCCTCAGTTTTTCCTGCAGAGACATTTGGGTTCAATAGCAAGGTATAAATCAGGAATGCTGGAAGGATTAGGGATACAAAGAAAAGTAAAAATAGCAGAAGCTAAAATTCTAATGGGGGAGGGGAGGACATATAAATAACTATGTTCAAACGAAATATCCAGAGATAATCACTGGAAGGAAAACATTAGCTGTAAGAGGGTTCAGGAAAGGCTTCTTATAGAAAGTAAGATTTTAGCCAGGATTTGAAGGACACTAGGGAGAACATTATAAGACACCAAAATTACAGAGGATCAGGAAAGGTGGGATTTGAGTTGAGTCTTGAAGAAAGGCAAAGAAATTAAGAGATGGAGATAAAGAGGAATACATTTTATAAATAAGATATAGGTAGTGCAAAAGTATGGAAAGTGGCGATGGAGTTATCATGTGAGAGAAACAAAAAGTAACGCATGTAGCTTTATTTCAGAGTACATGGAAATAGCTAAGTAGAAAGATAAGAATAAAGTGTGGAGGTTGTGAAAAAGCTTTGATTGTCACCCCTAAAAATAATAGGGGTATTAAGCCCACTACTTAGGCATTTTGTTCTATTAATTTGGACTAATATGATTGATGGGGAAGAATAGGCAAACAGTACTAAAAGAGAGGGGGGCTCTGGAACAAAAAGTCTATCATCTTTTTTTCACTTTGATGTTGTTGTTCCTGATAATGCAGTCCAGGTTTGTGAGTAGAAATGTTAACTATGTACAAGGAATGTTGAGTAATCTCACATAAGTGATTTAGTGGTCTAAAATATTCTATGTCTACATTTCAAATCTGGTCATCTTAAGGAGAATTTCGTGAAAGGTCTTATATTCTTTCTTTTTCCATTCTTACTTTTGCCTCCTTTCCCTGAAATCCATGTTTTCCTTTCTTGAGTGCTATATACACATCTTTTCCACCTTTTAAACTTTACTCTTAAACCCACTTCCCCCCAACACTCTGAAGGGCTAACCACTTATCTGCCACTTCTGCAAAATTCAATATTTGTATTATCCACAGCCATTTCAGAGTGAGGTGATGAGATACTTGCCTTGCTCCATGCAGCTGTCTATTGATTTCAGTAAGCAGCATAAAAGAAAAAAAAAATGTAGATAGAGATGAGAGAGGAAAGAGACAGAGAAAGATAAAGGCAAAAAGAAAGAAGAGAAAAGGAGAGGAGAAATAAAGAGCTCTTTAGAGGGAGATACAGAGAGAAGAGATAGGGGAAAGAGAGGGAGTCCGAGAGAGGAAGAGGGTGGAGAGGAAGGGAGAAATGGTGGAAGGGAGGGATAGAGAGACAGAGAGAGAAAAACAGGAAGGGAGAGGAAGGGGGGAGGGGGAAAGAAGGAGATGGAGACAGAAGGAAAAGAAAGCAGAAACAGAGGTAGGGATCGAAAGTAGAGAGAATGGAGAGAGACAGACAGACAGAAGAGACGAGAGAGAGAATAATAGAGAGTGAGGCAAAGGGAAGAAGGAGGGAGAGACAAAAACAGAGAAAGAGACAGAGAAATTTGAGAAATGTTTTGCAATGAGGGATCGGAGGCTCAGAAAGACAGTCTCCTGCATAAAGTTGCCCAGCTGATAAGTCTGAGCAGGACTTCCCAGCCAGACCTTCCTGAGTCTTTAACTGTAGCCACAATGAAACATGAAAGACTGTTGTTTTTTGCTCTCAGTTTTATCTTAAATGCTTCTGAATGGAGTAAACTAATGCATGTGGATGTGACTAGGTAGTTTATTAATAGCTAAACTGAATGAGCCTGTCCTACCACAGATTTCTGGCCAAAATGGTCAATTAGTGACTAATCAACACAACCTCTGTTGGGATAGTTAATGGACTGAGTACTGTATATGTTAATGGAGTAGAATGTGACAGACAATGCAAAACCTGGGCAAGGTGTCAAGATGAGGCAAGGACATAAGCTTCCCTGGAGTCTGGGAACTGGTCAAGCTAGTCCCCTCCTATCTTCTTTCCATCACTCCATTTTTAGCATCCTTTTAAAAATGTCTCACACCATTATTTTACAGGGACGGCATAGAGCTGACTTGTGAGCCAGACAGTACTGACTTCAAGGTCTATCTGAAATACATACTGACCACCTGAGCAAGTCACTTGATCTATCCTCCCTCTAGACAACAGTGATCATTTATAAGATATGTCAATCTCTTCTCTTAAACTACTCAGCATTTGCTGCATTAACAAACACAACATGAAGTTGTAGAGTTTGATGGACTTTCTGCTTCTAGAATCTCTCAGTTTTTTCACCTTGTTGAATTTTTTAATACTCTGCAACTTTTTTGAGTTACAGAAAAACTATCAACCTTAATTGGTGGAGAAAGTTTCCTCAAATAAAAGAGCTTTGTACCTATTTATTGCTTCCACATCATAGGGGTTAGTTAGGAGTACAGTACTCCCTCAATCTAGAAAATTCAACTAAATTTTTTTAGCTATTCCTTTATATCAGAGAATCTGAATTTCTTTTTTTCTTTTTCTTTAATGGGATGTTTACAGTACTTTATGGTAAAATTTGGGTTAAGTATTTAGTCATAGGCTCTGTGTAGTATGTTGTCTTTCTAATGTTGTTTGCAGCTTCCACAAAACACCCGAAAATTCTCACTTAAATTCTTATGCTAACTGGAATGGAGAGAAACTGCAGAGAGGAAAATCACAATGTGGAAGGGATAACTATTATTTTCTTACACATAGAATAGGGATCAGATAACATTGCACATGTATAGATTTTATTGCTTACTGGAGGTAAAAGAGCATTTCTCTCAACAACAATATTCTTTTTTTTCCTGATTTTTTTATTTTTTAGTTATAGCTTTTTATTTACAGAACATATGCATAGGTAATTTTTCAACACTGACCCTCACAAACACTTCTGATCCAACTTTTCTCTTCCTTCCTTCTACTCCCTTTCCTAGATGGCAGGCAATCTCATACACATTAAACATGTTAAAGTATATCTTAAATACAATATATGTGTACATATTTATACAGTTCTCTTGTTGCACAAGAAAAATCAGATTTAGAAAGGTAAAAATAACCTGGGAAGAAAAACAAAAATGCAAGCAAACAACAGAAAAAGTGTAAATGTTGTGGTGTGATCCACACTCATTTCCTGGTGTTCTTTTGTTAGGTAGCTGTCTACAATCATTTTTTTTTATTATTATAGCTTTTTATTTACAAATTATATGCATGGATAATTTTATAGCATTGACAATTGCCAAACCTTTTGTTCCAATTTTTCTCCTCCTTACCTCCATTCCCTCCCCCAAATGGCAAGTTGACCAATACATGTTAAATATGTTAAAGTATAAATTAAATACAATATATGTATACATGTCCAAACAGTTATTTTGCTGTACAAAAAGAAGTGGACTTTGAAATAGTGTACTATTAGCCTCAACAACTATATTCTTGAGATTGGACTTGACCCAGCCCTGTGAGAGACTAGAGTATCCCCATGATTCATTATTTCTTTGAATCTCAAGTCATGTTCTGAATGTATTGAATGTTTTCCACTCCTAACCCCTAGTGGGAGGAGAGGAGTGAACAGGGCTGCAAGCAAAAGAAACAGCTTCACAGACCACCCATAATTTGAACTTTTCAGCAGCAGTTGGCCTTATTTGTTTTGTGCCAGATAACACACAGTGAAGGAGGTGTGCTTTTGTGTAATGTGAACAGCTGGGGAAAGTTTTGGGAAGTCAAAAACAATGTGGTGAGCTGATAGATTTCTTCATCCTATCTCAGCTGGGTTGTTTAAGGTTAGCTTTGCCATCACTATATGATAAGGTATCCTTCTCTGAGGACTTTTCTTTTTTCCCTGTGGACTTATTGCTAGAAGTCACCTTACTCTGTAGGCTTCCCAAGAGGGGCCTTTTTTCAACCTGCATGAAAAAGGAACTATTTATGCAACTATAATTTGGGAGCATTTTAAACACCAGCTTGGGCCACTGGTATCCAGGAGACATACTTGATTTAGGGAAACTTTGCTTTTCAAGACTGTCATCTCTCCCTGAGCGTGTGTTCATTCCAGAATGATTATTATTGGTTTTTTAGATAATGATAAATAATCCAGTGATGATATGGGTAATGAAATACATTTCAGAGACAACTTACTATATAAGAAGTATTGAGAATATTTTGGGTTATGTCAGTGAGCAATTCAAACACATACCCCATATATTTCTGAACATGTTAATACTGCCTTGGGACCTGTAAATGATTTTTTCTGTAGCTGAGATGTCAATTATATTGTCTTATTCATATATTGGGAGAGAATCATTCTCTATGAAAGATGCTATACAGATATTCACCAAGATTCTTTTTAGAAAAGATAATCTTCTTTTACAATGTTGGGATTTTTTTGTCCTCTTCTTAGATTTTTTTTTAATGTTTAAAATACCCCAAATAGATAAAATGCTGAATACAATGGCTTGCCTTATCTGATGTCACCTGCTCCCAGAATGAATTCTTTTCCACTTCTATTTCTTGGATCCTTCAATTTCCTTCAAAATAACTCAAGAACTACTTTCTATATAAAACTTTTTCTGATTCTTTATCAGCTAGTGGTCTCCATTCTCCAAATACCTTGTATTTATTTTATTCATATTCTGTGTGTATATGTAAATATTTATATATGTGCCTGTATGTGTACATGGTGTCTCCCCTTTTTAGATACAAGTTCCTTAAGAGCAAGAAACAGTCATTTTTCATTTTTGCCTTTTTTATGCTCAGTGCCTGGCACAGTGCCCGATACATTGTAGACACTCATTGAAAAATCTTATTATGAGAGAAAAAGGTAGGGATTAGACCTTAGTTTCACTGATATAGGGAACTCCAAAATGAAAAAACTCCCTTTACTGATGCAGATTGGCATCTTTTCTGAAGTTTATAGTCTTAATGAGTTGCCCAGTGTACTGAGTGGTTATGGTTTGCCCAGGTCTCACAGTTAGGATGTGTCAGACAGGATTTGTACCCAGGTTTTTCTGAGCTCTAAGACTAGCTGTCTCCATTATGTCATACTATATTATTAGAATTATGAATTATTATTATGATCATCATTAAAAATGCTTGTTAATTGATTAAATAATGAAAAAAATGCCAGAAGAGCTGTCCAAATGTAACACATTTCTTTTCTGTGAGATGGAAGAGAGATTTATGGATTCTTGGATTTCCTCAGGCAGTACCTACTATCAATGTTGAGATTTTCAGACTGTGAAAACAAGATTTACACATTGGAAAGTGTTACTGAGAAGCACTGGCAAGGGGAAAATTGCAAACACTCCATTTCTCCTCAGAAGAAATCCTTTCTGGAATCTAAAGGGTTATTTTCTTCCCTTCCCCCCACACCAAAGATTTCCCAGATCTTCTAAATCATCTGCCTTTTTTTCTCTAAGCCACCTGTCTTTCTTGTGCAAACCTGCCTCTTTATTTAAATACCCAACATTTGTTCAGCCCAATAAAATGGAGACCTTGTGGCTCATGTCAGGTCATTCCAATGTTGAGGGTCATTTCACTTGCCTTTGACTTCCACTCACTGTGGGGAGGGAGAAAGGCCAAGAGCCATAAGAGAATTTTAGTCCTTTGGTGGTAAGAACATCAGTTGATACAGGAAAAAAGAATCATTAAGGCTTTTGTATCTGCTACATACTACAAATGAGGAGATGCAGATAGCTGTGCCTGAGACAAGACCTCCCCATCAGGAGTTAAAAAACAACAAGGTATTTCTGAGAAATAATGCTGCCTTGGCAACATTTTGACAGCAGGAATTCTCCAGGCTCCCAGTCTCCACAGCCTGTTTCTACCCAGCATAAACATAACCAAACTGCTGTTCAATTACATAATGACAATTTTAATTATTATTTTGTTTAAGTCAAAATGCATATTAGCTCCCCAAAAGCTCATTTTTAGCAAAGGGGAAAGCTAGGCAACTTCAGAAGGAGACCTGTTCCCTGTAGCCTGGCAGGGGCGCTGGGTTTGGGACAGTCCCTCATCTCTCCCAGGTCATTTGGCAGGTCTCCACTTGTTTTATTTCCATTATTACCCCAAGCTACCCATGTAGGAGTCATTCCATAAAACTGCAAATTGCAGTTAAGTTTGAATTCTTAAAGGCATTTCAAGTGCACATTGTAACCGAGCCTCCTAGTAATCAACTTGCAAAAAGACTGTTATAATAGTCTTTCTCTCTCTCTCTGAATTGTGGGGGAAAAGGCAGATGTGGAAATTATGAGTAATGTAATTGATGATCTTAAAGCTTTTAAATACCCCAGCTCTCAACAATCAAGATCTATTTGAGTTCAGAATCTAATAAGTAGCAAATACAATAGGTTCCAATAAGACATCTTATCAAGTGCTCTCCAGTGCTTCCCCCTCCCCACTCCTGCTTTTATGGACAAATTATCATCTCATCAGCAGACAAGTTGAAGAATTGTATTGTGACATGTAATCATTTTTAGTTCATCATATTTCTCTACTTTCCTATGCAGGTTTTTTTAACCTATAAGTTTGCTCATAAACCACACAATTTTCCAAGGTTTTGTCCCTATTATTTTTAATAGGAAAGGAAACAGACTATTATTAAAAGTGAGCTGTTTATTGACAACTAATTTATTGTGACCTCCTGCAGGAAGCCACATAACCCACATAAAGGAGGCTTCCAAAAGACATCAGTGAGATTGGCCCTGGTCCCTTGGTTCAAAAAGCCGTTTCAACACCAGTTTCAGTCCTGAGATGAAGCTTGGAAATTGTCTCTGGAGCCTTGCTTCAGAGAACTTGTATGCCATTAAGAATTATTTCTCATGCCACATTGCATACACCTTTAATGTGATTTCCTTTAATATGTAAATCATGCCTAATATCAGGGTGATTTTAAATTCAGTGTGAACAGCAATAATGCCGCCTAATGATGTATTCATCAGTGCAGTAGGTGTCCTAATACAATTACTATTTCATATTGTTTTTGGACACAGATTTGACTAGAAAGAAAACTGTATTGTCATTGAAGTAATGGTTTCAGATATTTTTTTCTTTCTATTTTTTTCCCCTGGAAGAAAAATTTCCTTATTAAGTGTACATTAGCACTGCTAATTTCTCAAATGCTATCAATGTCAAGCCCAGATACATATCCATTTCTGCTCCTGAAATCTGGGGTTATTAAGAAAAAATCAAATCACTAATCAAACTTGTAAAACAAAGGGTGAGGGAAGAGGGAAATTGTTTTTCTAAGGTTTTTTTTTTTTTTTTTTTTGGTCTTCCCTTCAGGTTTTCTTCTGTTAAAAAAAAAAAAAAAAAAAAGCAACTCAGTGGGAAATTTGTTGCAAGTAAACAAGTCTCTTTTCTAGCCAAAAAAAAAAAATTATTGGTAGATACTATCAATTTTTTCTTACAGGATAGAAGTGTGAATTTATGTTTATTTCATGGAACAAAGTTGTTCACTTTATTTGTGGGGCAATGAGAAGAAGGTGGAAGGAGGAGCAAAGAAAAAACTGCTTAGTGTGGAGAAAATGTGAAATTTCAATCTCTAGGTTTTATTTTTTTTTTATTTTCCTGAAAATTACATAGAAGCTTGAGCTTTTGAAGGGGTATATATCCCGAAAAGCAGAGTTTAACATAGCTCTGCTGCTCTCCCTTAAGCCTCTCTCTATGTAATTTTTTTTCATTACAAATCAGTTTTAGCAAAATCAGAAAGCAGGGTAGCTTATAAAAGAGGTACATTCCCTGCAGCTTGGCAGGGGCCCCTGGACCTGGAGTGGCTTGGGCAAACATGATTAGGTCATGATCAGCATCACTGGAGGGAATGCCCATCTTGATAAGATCATGGAGCCACTGGAGGTTTTGAGTATGAAACATTAATTGAAATAAACCAATTCTCAAAATAGTCCTTGCATTTTACTTCACTTTTAAAATTTCTATTTCTAATTGCTTGGTACAATAGTTACTAAGTGCTTTTTCAGGCGGTCATTTTTAAATTTAAGATTACTTAAGAAAAAAGCCAAATCTTCTTTTAAGTCCCAGGACCTGCTCCATAGGTCTGTGAAAACTTAAAGGTATCTTGTTCCAACATGGTGACTCTCCCTCAAACCTTCTTTGCTGGCTGAAGTGCGTGCTCAGCCTCAGATGACAACAAAAGCACATTGATTGATGATAAATAACATTCAAATTAAATGTACAGTTATGAAGGAAAATGATGGAAGAGGTGGAAGAAGGCATCCCCACCCCCTACCCCTACCCCAGGCTCCCTGTTACAGTATTTCCCAAAGACAAGAATTAAAAGCTAACTAAAGGCTCTTTTTTGGATGCAGGATTGTTTTGCCATGGATGAGGGATTACTGATTGGCTTTTTAACTTCAGCTTTTCCAAATAGTTTTTCAGTTATTTAATTTACTCTACATGGAGTCTATTGATTATTCAAGTTGGCAGTCAATTTTATAGGGCACCCCGCTGTTTCTTTGCTTAATGTAGTCAATGATTGTAATTGCTTGATCAGTGCAGCCCATGAAATAGGTTTTGTGTCTTTTTTACAATGCATTGATGGCTTTATCTGATGCAGTCTTGGCAGGGTCTGGGTTTTACAGCACTATCCTGAACTCCCAGAGGTCTCTAGATTAATGACTATGGCTTGCCGTCGGAGTTGCTGATACTGCTCTCCAGAATGTATTCACACATCTGGCATGCCACACTTGGCTGTGGTGCCAGCTTTGTGTTGTGCAGTTAGAGAATCTCTCACCAGTGCCTAGTTAACTGTTTTCACTAAGGGAATGAGATAAAAAGCCATCCATAGAGCTGTTGGCTCCCATTCTATGGCGCTGTAGTCACACATTTTTAAATTTTTTTCCAAGTTTCTTTTTTTTAAATTTTTATAAAGAGGCAAATGATGTATGGAAACAACCAAATACATGAGATGTTTAGAGTCTGAACTCTGTTTGCATTCTGAAAAGCATCCCAAGGGTATTTGGATTTCCCATAAACCTGTGATTAGCCCCCTCCATTCTGCCACAGTCGTTTTGTTTGATTATGCTCTCATAGCATAAAATGCTTCCAAGTTTTCTCCAGCCACTCAGAGCCCCTTCTTTCATTTTGGAGGGAGGGTGGGAAGGAGAATCTCTAATGAAAAATCAGCAACCATCACCCCACTCCTCATCTCATTGTGATTAAGGTAATTCTTTTGCCTTTCATTGAATCGTGTTAAATTACTTAGGCATCATTTCCCGACGCCTGTGTGTCGATGTTTCATATTTGGTACATGGTAAATTGTATTATTAGACATGTAAAATGTAATCCTAATAAGCAGACCAAGAAAATATAATGCAGTAGTAAACCCAGATGCATAAATCCACAGGCAGTGTAATTATATAGTACGCACATGTCATTTAAAATGCAGAAAGTGACATTCTGACCCCCCAAAATAGAAAAGTATGATAAATTCAAGGCTAGTTGTGCCACAGATTCTCTCTGCTGAGCTTGACCCCAAAGCTAGACACATGCAGCCCTCTGCATGAATTCTTTTCTCCAAATAGCAAACTAGAAATGAACTATTTTTCCTTTTGGAGGCAATGCCACTGAGAAGACATCGGGTATACAAAATTTAAAACTCTAAACTGTTCATGGCTTTAAATCTTAATTAAATTGAACAGCATCCCAACAATAATATATTACATTTGCAATATTAATAAGCCAAGGACCTGTATGCTAAGGACAAGTATGTTTAACCAATTCTGTCACTTCAAAAGAAAGTGAGAAGTACATGAGGATAGGGAATATGGCTCCTTTGGTCTTTCTGTCATTGTGTTGATTTAATTGTTTGGAAATATTTGTTTTTTCAGAGTTCCTTCACAATCCCTTTCAATATATCCCTCTTATACGCTATCCATTTTGCACATTATTTATTCCCTGACTGCCTTAATGGTACATAATTTTCTATTCTTAAACAGAATGTTATTATTTAATAAGGTGAAAGGAAGGAAACCAAAATAAAAATTCATAATAAGATATTACAGATGAGATTTTAAAAGGTGAATAAAAGCCTCTGCTTAAAATCTCATGTGTGTGTGTGTGTATGTGTGTGTGTGTGTGTGTGTGTGTGTGTGTGTGTGTATCTGTGTCTGGGGCAGGAGAGAGAAGGGAAGAAATACAATTCTTTTGGTCTTGAATTTACTTTGAAACACTAAAAATGACACCCATTTTGCACTAAATTCCTCAGTCACATTTTCATTGCTGAATCCATTAGGAAAAAGATGGTCTGCATTACGGAAAGCTTTCTCCCTTCCCCCTCTAACTTTTCAATGACCATCACGGAAAAGAGACCCATAATGGCTAAACAAAATACTCTGAGGAACAGGAAGATACCCTAATATAACAATAGATGAAAAGCTTTGCTCCAAAGTGATTTAAGATAATGCAGGCCATAGAATCAATTCTGGGATCCTATGCATGCTGAAAGAACATTTCCATTTTTAGAGATAAAACGACGTGTCAGCACCAAGCTGTTGGGCAATGATGATTCCTAAGGGGGTGAGAAAAAGAAGGAAAGGCTAACAGTATTTCAGTCATGGCAGCTGGACCTGAGTGAGCAGTGGGATCAATCAGCAAGTGACAATCCACATGATTTAGGATTCTCTGTCATTTTTCAGTTGGCTATATTCTTGTTCCCATGTTAATCTCACCATTGATGTACTTATCCACATTTAAGTCATCTGTTATAGAATATAAGATCTCAAAGGGCAGGATCTCTTCATTTTCACTTGCAATTTCTTCTCTGACTGCCTTACTGTTACATAATTTTCTATTCTTAAACAGAATGTTATTATGTAATAAGGTGAACGGAAGGAAACCTTTGTAGCAAGATGTTCCACAAGTGGGTAAACTTAATGAATACTGTGCAGCTGAAGCTTTTGCTATTATGAAAAAGTAAATGTTGCCCAAATGAAAAAAGGGGCAAAAAGCAGTGGCTATTAGTGGAAGGGCTGAAACAGAACCTTGCTTAGCCTGGGACTTTTTTAACATCTGTGTCAATGACTTGGGGGAAAAATATAGATGGGGCACTCATCAAAACTGCAGGTTTTATTGTTCAATTTTTTCAATAATGTTTGACTCTCTTTGTGACTGTATTTGAGGTTTTCTTGGCAAAGATATTAAGTGGTTTGCCTTTTCCTTCTTTAGTTCATTTGACAGATAAGCAAACTGAGGTAAATAGGGTTAAGTGACTTGTCCAAGGTCACACAGCTAGTAAAAGTCTGAGGTCAGATTTGAACTCAGAGTCTTCCTGACCCAGGCACAGCTTTCTACTCACTTTACTACCTAGCTCCTTATAATGTGAAGGTAAATAAATAAATGTTAATAGTAATAAATATAAAGTATTATGGGCAGTTTCTGACTATTGACTTCACAAGTCTGAGATGGGGAAGGCACATCTTTGTCTAAAAAAGATCGGAGGTCTTTAAAAGTCTGCAGATTCATTATAGGTCAAGGCCATATGACAATCAAAAAAAAGTTAATGTCATACCACATTAAGAAAAAACATAGTCTAGTCTTCAGGACTAAAATGATGATTGTACTATGTTTAGCCATCACTGGAATATCATGTTCACTCCTGGTCCCAACATTGTAGAAAGGTCATTGTTAAATTAGGAAGCATCTAGAATAGTCCCAAAAGAATTGTAAAGAGCCTTGATAACATATTATATGGGAATTATTTTAAAAATCTGGAATATCCATTTTAAAGAAGGCTCAGGGAGCAGCTGGTCTTCAAGTACTTGAAAGACTATAATATAGTAGGGGTTTATATTTGTTCTGTTTAGTCTCAGGAAACAGAACCAGTAGCAATGAATAAAAACCACAGAAAGGCAAATTAAGATGATGTCAAAGAGGAAAAAAACAAACCCACAAACAATTTGCTAATAATCAACAACACAAAAATAGAATGGTTAGAGCAGTGTGCTAGAAACTATTCAAACTGTCTGTCAGTCTAGAAACTTCAGATTGGGACTTTATTGTTTTTATTATTATTTAATTGAAAAAAGTGATTATGAAAGTGTGAATGATACAAAGTAATTTTGTATCAAGTATACTTTTGCTTTTGGACATTTAACATTTTGGTTTTAACATTTAACAGCATATTACTGAACAACTTCAAGTGGTAGTAAGTTCCCCCTCATTAGACTTCTTTAAACAAATGTTGGATGATCTCTTGTTGAGTATGTATAATGTTGGGTTTTTTTTTTTTAAAGATTAAATGATTGCTGAAATACCTTCCACTTTAAATTCTGAAATTTCTTACAGCAAGCCAAAAGGTCTGCCACTAACTTCCATTCATCAGTTCTTTCTTCTCTTTTGTAACAATCAAAATAGATGTAGTCCTTCACTCACATATCCCTTTGTCTCACCATCTCCATTATCAATTCCACTTTCCGAGCTAAATATTATCAGTTACTTCAATTTATGCCTGTGTGGCATTGTTTTAAGCCCCTTCATGATCCTAGTCACCCTTTTCTATACACATTTTAGATTATGTGTATCTAGAATTTCCAACATGTAATACTCAAAGCTATATACGATGCTCTTTCTGTTTCTTATCTGAATATTACCATTGGTTTGTAGCCTTAAAATAGAAATAGCTTTTTTTCTGATGCTATGTCATACCTTTGACATATTAAGCTGACAGCCCTCTAAAATTTTCAGTGTTTTATATGATCTGTTTCTTGCATGTATATCTACCATTATATAGTATTGATTATTTTAACCTCAAGTGAGAACTTTATATTTATCCCCAAATTATTATTAATAAGAATAAATAGCTTTTTATTCAGTCATGTCTGACTCTTTGTGACCCCAACTGGGGTTTTCTTGGCAAAGATATTGGGGTAGTTTGCTATTTTCTTCTCCAGGTCCTTTTCTAAATGAGGAAACTGAAACAAACAGGGTTAAGTGACTTGTCTGGTGTGACAAGCCAATAAGTGTCTGAAGTCAGGTCTTGAACTTAAAGTTAGGATCTGCCTAACTTTAGGCCCAGCACTCTATCCACTGTACTACCCAGTGCCCCAAATTAATAGCTAACAGAGATTTTAAAATTTTATCTCATTTTGTCTCACAACAACCATAGAAAGAAGGTATTATTATCTTCACTAGAAAAATGAGAGAACCAAAGACGATTAAGTAATTTATAAAGTATAGGAACACCAGGTGGATAAAGACTGATAAAGAGAGGCAAATTAAATTAAGTGTCATACAGCTAGTAAGGGGCCTAGACCAGTTAGAAACTCCAGATCCCAAACTCTATCCAAAGACCCATCTGGCTGACTCATATTTTAATTATTAATATATTTGGACCATCACATCAGACTACAATTTGAATGTCTATGATCATGTAATAGCAATTAATGTTATGCTATTATATTAATAACTAATTATTAATGTATGTAATGGGTGTCTTAATTTTGGTTTAGCATATATACAGAATCTAGTCTGGGTGAGCCCTTATCCTGAAGGAAAAGACAACAGTTCTTGGTTTCTTCCATTAGTCTTTGGGGTGATCCAGCTTGTGAAAGAGAAAACCAGGCAGGGAAGTTCACTTGGAACTGGCTCTGCCTCCACAGACTATTTGAGGCTGCAGAGTTTTATAATCAAGCTATGTTCTCAGCTGAAAGAATTGAAGATTTCTAGACCGCCTTCTCATTAAAAGTCCACCAATTAGGGTTTAATTTTACTTGTTGAGGGAGTTCCCTTTCAAAAGGAATTTAAAGTATTTCAGGATATCCTTTGGAATCTTTGGTTATTGGAAGAAACCACTGACCAACAATTGCTAGTGAGCTTAATTAATAAATTGATTATTAATTGCCCAGAACTCTGACAATATTATTACTCCTTTCACATCCAATATTTTAGCTACCCACATCTTTACAACTTGTATTTGATAATTGATAAATTTGATCTGTCATTAAAAAAATTGTATGATAAAATGGGACCTGTAGCACTTAATTAGGCTTCCTTCTAGACTGCTTCTGGTATATGGAGCCATAATTTTTATTAGCTAGAATTTGAATTCAGATTTTCTAGTCTTAAATTCAATGCTATTTACACCACACTATAGTTTCCAGACTAGTAGCTGTCAAAAAAAGGAAATGAGGTTAGTCTGCCATGAGTTATACTAGATGAATACCTGCTGGCTCATAGTGATCAGTGCTTCCTTTTCTGAATGCTCAGAAAATCTTCTTTAATAATATGTCTCCTTCTTACATGAACTGATGTTAAGTGAAATTAGCAGAATAAGGAGATTATTGTACACAGCAAAAGCAATATTATACAATAATCAATTCTGATGGACATGGCACTTGTCAACAATGAGATGATTCAGGCTTGTGATGAAGAAAGTCATCTGCACCTAGAGAAAGGACAGTGGGAACTAGATGTGGACCACCACAGTATTTTCACCCTTTTTGTTGTTGTTTGCTTGTATTTTGTTTTCTTTCTCATTTTTTTTCTTTTTTGATCTTATTTTTTTGTGCAGTATGATATTTGTGGAAATATGTTTAGAAAAATTGCACACGTTTGATATATATTGAGTCATTTACCGTCTAGGGGAGGGGGTGGAGAGAAGGGAGGGAAAAAATTAGAACACAAGGTTTTGTAAGGGTAAATGCTGAAAATTATCTATGTATATATTTTGAAAATAAAAGGCTTTAACTTAAAAAATAATAACATGTTTCAGTCACCATCTGAATATAGAAAATAAATACCTAGGGATTTCAACAGCAAAAATCTTTAGATTTCAAAAGCAAAAAGCACAGAGAAACTATACCCTATCCTTTTTTTCCTACCACATATCTTCAATAAAAAACAAGTCCAGTAGAAAAGTAAAAATGCTTACACTGGAATGTTGATTAAATATTGTGGGCAATTTCTATAACTTAGAAGATCATAATACTTAAGATTCCTCCTTACCTCTCCTATAGATTTGTTATGAGTTCAAATGTTGGAGTTCCTGTTCTTCTCAAGGCGAAGCCGGTTTAGAGGCTTGGAGCCCTTCGGATGTCTCCAAATCCAAAGGTTCTGTCCTTCAGCCTCTGCCTCTGCTTTCTTCTGCCTCCAACCAAGACAGAGATGGAAGGTCTCTCTTATCTCCTTCTGGGGAGCCCAGCCACCAACTTGCCGCGGAGAGAGGGCTTCTGGCGTAGCTCCACTGAAATCCATCAAAATGTTCTCTGCACCAGAGTCGTTCCTCTCGAGTCCAGCGCGATCAGCCAGCCAAGAGGAAAAAATGTATTCTGCCATATATCCCTCATCGCTGGCCTTTTATCTGCCTCTTCTGAGAGAATGGGATTATGGGTTTTCTCATATATTGCTCTCTGGCCCAATGACTTTAAGGGAGGTGTGGACTCCCTTGAAGTTAGAAAGTGTACTTTGTGAAGCTAGCATACTTGTGGACTCCAATGAGTAAAGGTGTGAACACAAGCCTTGTCTTAATTAGTTCTACTTAGTACCTTGTTTCAGGTTCTGGCCAAAACATCTTCTTGTAAGATTAGATCAACTCTAATTAGTTAGCAGTTAGTAAGGATTCCAACATCTCCCCCTTTCTTTTGTTTTAAAACATAGGGGGTTTTTGAGGGGGTACACATAAATCCATCAATATGGGCCAGAACTTTGTAACAGATATACATGGTATACATAAATCCATCAATATGGGAGGCATTATACATAATTTACATGAGCACATAGCAATATAATACAGGCTAGTAATAATGTAACAAATAACAAGAATCAATCTGAAAATTTACACATGTCCATAAGTCCTAGAAACAGTCCAATAGGATTCCATTGTCCATTAGTCATGTGCCAGGAATCTAATAATTCTTGTGAGCACAATCAGCAACAGAACTACCCGATATTTCTTGGGTCTTCTCCTTTGTTTCAAGGGTCTGCTCCATCTTTCGGCGATGGACAAGGCGAATGCGGCTCGTAGGCACCCATCTGATTCCTTCTCCACCTGTAGAGATGCAAGCAAGTCCTCTCCCCCAAGCAGTTAGCCTATCTGGTCCCTTCCATTCACCACTTTCTGGGTCTCTCCATGTCACCTGGCGATTATCTAAAGGTAGTGGAGCTGCTCGCACTAGACACTGCTCTTCTGGTGGGTTATAAAACCTGTCTGCTGGAGCCAGTGCATCTTTATCAAAGATTAAAAAATTAATGGTATAGAGAACTAAATTTAGAAGTTCTCTAGGGTTACCCATGGCTCCCCCTTTCTTTTGTTTTTGGAGGAGTGTCTTAATGTCTCTGTTTCTTCTTTCTACTATTGCTTGACCTTGAGGATTGAAGGGTATGCCAGTAGTGTGTAAAATCTTATACTGTGCACAAAAGTGTTCAAAATGTTTGGAGGTATATACCGGTCTCAGATGTTTTCCAAATGGAAATCAAGCTAAAGTTTTTTTGAAAAAATTGAGGCCATTTGCAGATCTTCCCTTCTCCCCTTCTGCCCATCTCACATCATTCAAATGCCTACTATTCTACCACACAAGAAGTTGCCCTTTTCCTTGCCAAGACAAACTCCCCTATATAAATGCAATTGACCCCATCCCCATCTGCTGTGTTTTCTAGCAGATAGCTCTCTCTGTCATCTCCACTTTCTCACTAACCTTCAAAATCTCCCTGTTTTTAGATGCTTCCTTGTTACCTATGCATATGTACATTTCTCCTCAATTCTCAAATTATCCATGTTAGTTCTCACCTTTGAAGCCAAACAAAACTAATCTTTTATTGTATTCCTTTCCAACACCATAGTCCTTCAAATACTAAAAGAGAAGATCATGTTCCCCTTGACTCTACTCTTCTCTCATCTAAAAATCATCAAATTCTTCAATCATTCCTCATAGATCATGAACTCAAAGCTGGTCACTCTTCTTTGGACACTTTCCAGTTTATTGATATCCTTAAATTGTGACATCTGGAAACCAACATGGCTTTTCAAATGCTATCTGACCAGGGCAGCATACAGAGACTATAGACTTATTCCTGAAAACTATGTCTTTCCTCACAGTTCAAGATCCTATTAGTCTTTTTTGCTACCACATAGATGGTCAATATAGATTTTTCAGAGATAAAAATGGAGAAATAGAACAACTTCATTGAAATGGATAATCTGAGATTGTGAAATGTGTCACCACTCTTTACTAGCAGCATGTAGTAATTTTATCTCTTAATCAGTGTGAGCTTTATAGTGTTTTTGCTGTATTAATCCTCATTTTCAAAGTCATCTTTAGTCTGAGAAAGGAGTCTTGATCTCAATGAAGGATTCACTGAATACTACCAACAGAATATTATTACAAATGCTTTATATTTAAGATGATAAAACTAGAGCTGCAAAAGATGATTCAATGACCATTCAATCCAACCCTCTTCCCTTACTATTTTATAGATGAGGAAAATGATGCTCTGGGAATTTAATCATAATAATAATAAAATCATGCATGTAGTAAGTATCAGAGGTAGAATTTGAATTCAGCTTCTCTAACTCCAGAGTCAGAAACTATTGTGCCTCAAACTCTCCCCATCCCACTGTGAGTGAAGGGATTGTTGTTCTTTGTTTGTTTAATATTTTTTATCTCTTTGTATCCCCTAGTGCCTTACTCAGGGACTTTTTCATAGTTGGTGTTTAATCATCATTTGTTGAATTGAATTAAATTAAATCCAGCAGTAGAAGCACTCTGGCATTCAATGCCTTAAATTTACCTAAAATCTAAAGGTAAAATTAAGAAGATGGCTGAAATCTTGACAGAGGTAAATTTGGGGGTGGGGGTGAGACTGCAACTGTGGAAGAAAAAGGTACAAGAAATAAATAACAGTTGCTTAACAGTTAACAGCCTCTACCACAACAACTTCCCCCACTTCCATGCCTTGTTTCCATTAAGCACTAACAACTAAAAATAAAGTAATTATGTCACCACCATGCAACCTAATCCAAGTAATCATGCATTCTTATTTCAGTAATGCTTCTTATGTATAAATATTTCAAGAGTAAAGATTATTTTTATGCTCTCTGGTGCACTAAAACGCCACAACTCAAAGTATAATATTTACAAGAAGAAAAGTAACATTTTGGACAAGTATTCACAGAGCTGTCTCCTAGATAAGGCATTAAGGATGGGAAGGCTCCAGCTTCACCTCCATCATCCTGGAAACTAAACGGAGAGTTGCCCTGCTGCCAATTTGACTTTGTTTTGATCACTTTCCAATCCCCATCCTCGGCATGCTATGTTTCACACCCCATTTAGAACAGGCTTGGAGGAGCACCCAGAAATTTGGAAGTCGACTCAGAGCTTATCTCAACTATCCAGACGTCTCCAGTGTGAAAAACGGGGCTTTCTTGTAAGGTTTCCTGCACTTCCTGCTTCTGGTCAAGCCAAAAATCCTAGAGGGACAGCTGTTCTCATGATATTTTGGCATTTCCGCTGAAAGGCTCAGCCAGAACCTGGAAGTGCAGAGGGATGTGAAAATTAAAAATGATTGAAAGCTTTCACATCAGGACCACAAAAATGTTTGGGGACCATATCTAACTCAAAGACAGAGCCAGGGTTCAGAGGAGCTCTTAATTTATGGGAAGTGCTTCCTTAATGAAATAGTTGAAGTCAACCCAATTGCTAATGATTCGTTCCTGACTGCTCTGAGCATCAGGATATTTTGAAATGTTAATCTACAGAAACTCAAAGCAGTAACTTTTCATCATTCATTATACTACATCTTTTTTTTTTTAGGGGAAGAATTAGAATTTTTCTTTGGGTAAAGTCAGTGTTCAATTCAAATCAATAAATATTTATTTAGTACCTATTATTTGCCAAGCACAGTAATAAGTTCTGGGAATAGAGGGTAAATTAAAAAAAAAATACTGGCCTCAAGAGCTCACATTCTAAAATGTTGAAAAAAAAAACATATAAATCTAAGATATATATAAAATAAGTTGGAAGTAATCTCAAATTTCTAGCATTGAATGGATAATCAAATTAAAGAATAAAGCCTAAATGCATTAATAAACTGAAAGATAAAGCAGGGAACCACTTGAGTTATTGTAGATAGAATACTGTTAAAGAAAAAGATTGTTTTTGGGAAAGTCTGAGAAAATTCCCACCTCATTGAGCAGCCAATTGGTTAATCCATTTATCTTTAATATATGAATGCGCAATTCCAAAATTAATTATAAAATAATCATCATCCTGCAATATTTCAATTATCAATTATTTCACTAGTGAATATATGTATGCATGTATATATATGTGTGTGTGTATGTATCATGTAGTATAGATGGATTCCCTCTATCTATACAATCACCAGTTTCTTAGTAGATTGTGTTTTTGATTTACCATAGCTATCACCCAGTAACTAACTTCTGGTGAGGAGCTCCCCTGCAGTAGGTTGGTACCTGAATCACAGATGTATAGTACACCACACGCAACTGTACTCAGGGCCTTTCTAGCTTGACAGAGCTTAGTCATTCCAGAGAGGGTAAGCCCTTTCAGAGCTTACACTTTGTTGGCATAGGTTCACTTGCATGTCATGAGGAAGCAGACATTGTAGTAGAATTATAGCGGAGGACAAATAACATACAGTAAGTAAAATATAAATAGCATGCACTTAGCATGGCTTGTGCTACAGTACACAAATCTAATGGGATAGGTAACTGAGGGGATTCCTTTTTCTGTTTCTCATTCTGGTTTTTGTTGTTGTTTTCCCCTTCCTCCCCTCACATACTGATATCGCATGCATGGCTTGCTCTCAGCCTGTAAGGAAACAAGCCGGGGCAGGCCTCGTAATATGATTCAAATTGCAAATCGCATGTCTTGCATCCCCCAAACACCTCATCTCCTATGCAACCTGGAACCTTCATTCCAGCCCCAATTAGACTAATATATCCACCCAGCTCCGATTGGGGGGTGATGGATCGGCTGGTGGGGGAAATGGAGGCGATTTTCTCAGCTCCTCTGCATTCCCACAGGCATGCAGCATTTGACAGATTGGGCAGAATTGCCACGAAAGAGTCTGACACAGATGGTGTAATTAGAAAATGCGAAGTGTGAGTGTGAAATTTATCTTTGATCAGCACCTCCTTGCCAGATTGTCATCTATGTTAATATGATGATAGCTTCTTGGAGATGGCTAGGAGGAAACAGCAGCCTTGAGGAGGGAGTGGAGACCGCTCACTCCATACCAAGCAGATAGTCTGTTTACTTCTGAAAACCCAATCAATTTCAGCAGGGGAAAAATGAAATTTTACTTCTTTAATTCATAGGGAAAACAAGTCTAACCTGATTCAGACACTTTATTAAGCCCCTGATCAATATGGTAAAATCAGAGATTTAGTTGGAAGAAGAGATGCATTAATTTTTGATGGAGTAATAAATCTTAAAAAAAAATGCAATCTATAAATGCAGGAGCAATTGAAGGCAATGTACATCTCTCTTTATCAAGACTTTATGAAAAATGCATAGAAAAAAATCACTACACTCTGCAGCTTTAAAAGTTCAGATAATGCTGTCATAGTTCCATTTTGTTCTTTCAGTCACATACTCTCCCTGCCCCCAATCCAGTAACAAAGTACCTGGTTTGTATTTAGCTGCAATGTGCACTATACTATTGTGTCCATTCAATTTAACACAATACACCTTTATTAAGTGCTTGTATTTTAACACTCAAAATCTAGTTGGTGGGGAGGGAGAGAAGGGAGAGGGAGTTGGGGAAAGGGGGGAGGAAAGACAAAGGAATAATATAATAATACAAACAATTTAAGGACCATAGTGTGCCAATCTCCGTGAGCTCTGAGGATACAATTGATGAGAGAGAGAAAGAGAGATACAGAGACAGAAAGACAGAGACGAAGACAGACAGACAGAGAGAGAGAGAGAGAGAAAGAGAGACACAGAGACAGAAAGACAGAGACGAAGACAGAGAGAGAGAGAGAGAGAGAGAGAGAGAAAGTCAAGGAGTTTACATCTCAAGAGCCAAACAAAACACAAAAGGAGGTAGGTAAAGAGGGTAAACCCATTGTTGGAAATCTAAAACCAGGAATGGCAGCAGAAGCAAATTGAAATGAGTAAAGTTCAGCCTTTGCTCTTTATAAAGGAAAGCATTGGGAAGAATTTGGTACTCCGCCCTTCAGTCATCCAATCAGAAGAAAGAGGAGGCTGAGCAAGGTAGTGTCAATCAAGGCTTGAGTTAGCAGCGTGGGGCTCAGTTTAGAAGGCATGAGCTTATCCTGGGAATGGCATTCTTGTTGCTGGGAGTTGAAGCCAGGCAGAGCAACAGATGCAAAGTAGAGTGAGCCAAGTCCTTATATAAATACTTTGACCAGAGTCTCCCTCTCATTGGAGATCTGGATGAGTTGATCCCTTTTCATGATGAGTTAGGATGTTTACCTGGAGAAGACAGAGCTGCATAAATGTTACCCCCTCCCTGACTTAGCCATCTACAGCCACCTGAATCAATCTTTTCTTTGGATGATTCGAAAGGTGCAGGTTTACCAGCCGCTATGACAGAGTTCATTTTCCTATAAAGTGTTCAAATGTTCACATGGATGGTGCTAATTTTCAGGAAGGTAAATTAGCATAATTAATGACCAGCCAAATTTGGGGGTAATACAGTATGTAATTAACATTAGAGAGTTCTGTTGTACCACCTGCCCCCACATTTCATTGTTGCAGCGATCGAACTGTACAGGAGGGTATTTTCCCCTTTGCCGCACTGAGCGGAAAGCAGCTTTCTTCATCAGAATAAGCCATTAGCTGTAATGGCATGTAGGTGTAATGGAATGTACTCGGAACATCTGTGCTGAGAGCAGGGGAGAAATTGCTGCATGCAGTCGTAGGCCTTTGGGGAGCTTGATTAAGGGTTGCTTCAGAGAACTTGAGATCTGGCTTGGGATGCAAAAAAGAGAAGAAAGGAAAATAACGCTAATAGATTTACGGATGTACTGCAGGGAGAACAAAGGATTTTTAATTTTTTTACTTCCCTTTATTGCTCTTATATTGCATCTGTTCTCTGTTGGGTTTTCACTTATTGAAGTGATCTGGAAAAAAAAGTAAGGTTGCTCCTCTGTGCAATTTACCAGAAGAAATCAATGCTATATAAATAAAATCGTTTGATTTTTCTGTTTTGCCAATGGAAGTCCTTTGCAACTTGCAAAGAATTCTAATTTTAATTATACTTTATGCTGAGATAAATTAAAAATTCACCAATTTTGAAAAATTAGGCTTTTGAGGTTCAACATCATTTATACATCTAATTTTTAAAGTCTATATACAAGATCATTTTCACATTGTATTAACTCACTGAATGCCGGGAGAATTCATCTGGTTCTTTCTTAATTCAAATATGTTCAAGACCAGCTTTCAACTAATTTCTGATTCAGATTTCTGAACTCTTAAGAGTGATGTGTCTAATAATAAATAAAATAATGACATTTCTGGACAAGGGGAAGTTCTTGGTTTTGTTTTTCACTTGTCCCATCATTCATTCAAAAATATTAAACATCTACTATGTGGTAGGCAAGATTGTAATTGCTGGGTATTCAGCCCCTATTACTTTTAAACCATTTATACACAGCCAACAAACTGGACTACTGTGTGGCTAATTGTATCTTTTCATTGCCTTACCACTGGGCAGTGAAGGCAATAGCCACTTGATCACACAGAGGTCCCTGTGGATTGTTAAGATAGCAGAAGTGATGGCTGTGGTCATTTTGGATGCATGATACTGGTATCACTGGAAGCTTTAATGCTAAAGATAGGCTCAAGGTGGGATAAAAAGGGAGGGGGAATACATTTGGCTAGCAGACAAAGAAAGGGGTTAAACATCTGTGCAAGGCATGCAGTTAAGAAGGGAATTAGTGTTCTGTACAGGACAGATGTGAATGCATTACGTAGGGAATGAGAAGTAAACCTGAAAATATTGGGTGATTTTATGATTAGGTAAATCTTGCGCTTTCTAATTATAAACGACAACAAAGCACTTTCCTCACTGGTATCCATCTTCCTTATGAAAGAAGAAGCTTGCTGAACTGGTGCCAAAAAATTCCTTGCACTGAAGTTTAAAATATGGAAGGAGGCAAGAATGCAATAAAAATTCAAAAGCTAATAATATTATGGCGACTGGCATTGTTTACAATGTAGAGCACCTGCTGTTTAAAAAAGAGAGAGAGAGAAAAAGAGAGAGAGAGTAAGTAGAAGAAAAAGTGAAATCATCAAACTGTTCCTAAATGGAAAATCTGGGCTCTCTGCCAATTCCACAATGTGTTTCAGGTGCACTGTAAATAGGAACAATAAAAGGTGCAGAGGAAAGAATATGAAATGTTAAATCTCAGATACGCAAGAATATTAATATGATGTTGCTTGAAAGAAAATCTTGGGACACTTTCCAATGTTCTTCTATAGTAGAAACAAGCTTAAAAATTTTTTCTGCACATATAAAGTTCTAAAACTTTTAATTTTCCATTTCTTCAAAGAATGTATGCAAATACAAAAGCAGGAAGGGCTACTATGATTTAGGCCTTATTTTTGGAAAGTCAGCACAACCTACTGTGACAATAGGTATATTTCTTTACATACTTTTAAATTAATTTTATCTGGGGCTTCTAGGGATAAAGAAATTGGAATCAAATCCCCAGAGTAGGAGAGAGTGTTGGTGTGATACCTAGGATAGAGGACCAGGTTTCAAATTTCCATTTTCTACTTTTATAACTTTAGTGACCTTGAGCAAGTTGCTGTACTGTCTGTGCCTCAGTTTTCTCATCTGCAAACTGGGGGGAGAGTATTAAGCTAGCTTATTTTTATGGTTTCTTACATATTGAAATTTGTTAACCTCTTATTCTAGAGATGGGGAAGGATATGAGGTAAAAAAGAGGAAGTGTAGGTTCCAATCTGTAACATTGTTTAAAAATTATATAAACCTAAGTATAGTTTTCTGATCCAGAACAACCTAATGAACAAACAAGTTGATGTTATAATTTATTTCTCTAGGAGCACTATGAAACATTTAACAATAGATTCTTCCTGAATTAGACACCTTTTTTTAGACACCTATTTTTTCCCTATCAAATGACTCATACATGCCAAATCGTTTGAAGTTCAAATATTTTCTCAGTTATTTTGAGGAATTTTAAATCGAGCCATCTTTGGAATGTATTCTCAAATTTAAAGCACTATTCTTCCATTAACTCATTATTCCATTAAATATCATCTTAAAAGCAAGATTTTGTATGTGTGCAATTTTCAGAATGGTCTAATTATTTCCTGTGTGAAGTAAGGGAATTTTTCCTCTAGCTATTTGAATGATACATGAATTCTTGAAGGAGGGTGGTTTTAAGGTATTGGTATTTGGTGAGACCTAGAATATGGTTTTAAAAAATGTCATTCTATAGTTAAACAGTTTCAGATCTTTTTTCCTTTTAAATCACCAAGAAAATACAACCACCAACCTGAATGAAATGTTTCATTACGCCTCAAGAATGTACAGCTTCCAGTATGGAAGTGCTTTGGAAGTGAAAAGGAGGATATGTATAATATCCTTTCATTTGTTCTTAAATCTTAAAATAAAATACTTATGAATTTGGATAGACATAATAATATTTTGCACTTTTTATTCCTCTGCTGCCAAGAGATAATAGATAACATTCTTATTGTCTCTTTGTCTTAAAATAGCCCAGATTTCAAAAAACAAATCAGACTTTTTCAGAGGACTTATGCCAAAGGAAGCCCTTTTGGCAGATAGCAGGAATGAGATTTGTAGCCCTGATTTTGAGAGAGAATCTGACATCATGACAAGAGCGTTGGATTTGGAATTAGGAAAAACTGGAATTTTAATATCAGTGCAGATACTAGCTATTTCTTGTAGCCCAATTTCCTCATTTTCAAAATGGTACCTGCCTCAAAGAGCTGTTGACAAATTCAAACCCTAAAGGTCCTCTTTTCATTCAATTGCCTTTTCATCCAAGTTAGAAACCTGCTCCACAGAACTTAATTCTTTCAAGATAAGAAACTGGAACTCTAAATCTATCATAGTCCTTATTGATAGTCATTTCCATTGTGTACTACTTACACTAGGCCTGTAGACCTATTCATGACTTATCTTATTTCCTGGCTATTTTCCCACCAGTTTCCATGCATCACATACTAGAAGTCATATCTTACTTTCTGGTTTTTGAACTTTCATCAAATCAAAAGGAGTGTCAATCTCCTCCTTCCAGAAACTTTCCTAAATACCTACCCACCCTTTAGATCTATGCAAGATGCCCCCAATTAGAACATAAGTTCTTTGAAGGCCAGGTGGGCTTCAGTTTTTCTATTTCTATGCAGAGCATTTAACATAGCAATTTACTTAACCTATCTATTAACAAATCCTTTTTCATTCATTCCTACATGTTAAGCAACCTGATATCCTTAAAATGGTGAATTGTTATGTTGTATTATTATAAGGAGATAATAAAAAGCTGAAGAAGGCAGGCTAAGGAAGTAAAAAAAAATGTTTACAAGACAAAAAAATCAAAAAGGATAGTTAACTAACTTAAAATTGTACATACACCACATCACCAATTTTCTTATCTTTCATTTTTATGATTTTCCTTTCTAATAGTCACACAACTAGTAAATATTTTATTTATTTATTTATAAATATTTAAAAGCATTTATTAAGCAACTATTACATGCCAGGAACTGTATTAGGTACTATAGATAAAAATAAAAATTTGAATTTATCTTTGCTCTCAGAGAATACACATTTCCACCCAGAGTACTTTAAAGGCAGCGCTTTTCCCATTATACCAGACTACATTTTTGTTGTTGTCAAGTAATTTCAGCCGTAACTGATTCTTTGTGAACTAATTAGGGTTTTCTTGGCAAAGATACTGGCCAAGTTTGTCATTTCCTTCTCTAGGTCATTTTGCAGATGAGGAAACTGAGGCAAATAGGGCTAATTTACTCGCCTAGGATCACACAGCTAGCAGGTGTCTGAGCCCAGATTTCAATAGCATTGTACCACCTAGAGACCTATATAAAAGTCCAGAATCATCTGAGAAACCTGCTTATGCAATACAAGGTTTGCATAACCTTGAGGTATGGTTATTCATACTCTTCAAATACTTCTAAAGCTCTCACATTTAATTGAAAGGCAGAGAGAGAAGATATCACTACTTTGATAAAGAGAAAAGTGAAATAAGTAGAAAGTGGGCACCCAGGCAAATAAATTCAAGAAAGGAGAATCACAGCCAGCTGGAAATTTTCACAAAGGAGGTGCTCTGAGTTGGAGTCTAGAAGAAAAGAGACACAAAGAGATAAGTGGAGGAATCTGTTCTAGAAATGGGATGGATGCTATGCTCAAAGATAATAAGTCAAGAAATGACAGGATAAGAATGGGGAAAGAAGAATAGTTTAGATTGAAAAGCAGAATTCAGCATGAGAAGAGTTATGGGGTAAGGAAAATTGGGTAAGGTTCAATAAGTGGTTGATATAGTGAAAAATTCATGTTCAATTTGTTAATTGGAATTACTTAAAGTATTTGAAGAAAGTGATTAACACAAACACAACAGACTGTTAGGAAAATCCATTTGGTGGTATTGGAAAGAATGAATTAAAGAAGGCAGAGATGGTAAGCAGAAAGATCAGTGAAAGTACAAGCTAAGAACAAATGAGGGATGGAATAAAGGTGACCACCGTGGAAATGAAGTGGGAATGGACATAAAAGATGTTCTGGAAGACAAAATGATGGCATTTGGGTACTGATTAGATAAGGATATTATGAAGAAGCAAATCATGGATGACTCCAAGATTATTAGCCTAGAAGATTAGGAAAGATGATAGTGGCTCTACTAACAGCTTTATAGACGTTGAGTTGAGAAGCATAACTTCTAGAAATAATCCTATTGTACTCTGACTTCATCAAACCTCATCTAGAATACTGTGTTCAGATCTGGGCATCAGGTTTAAGAAGGACATGCCCAAGGTAGCATGGGACAGTAAGCTCCTCAAATGTATGTCATGAAAGAACTGGCTAAGGGAACTTTATGTCTTTAGCCTAGAGAAGAGAGGATTCAGGGGAGTCATGATTACTGGCTACAAGTATTTGAAGAATTATTATGTGGTAGGAAATGCAATTTGTTCTTTTCTTCTTAAAGAGCAGAACAAGGAGCAGTGAGTCAAAGTTACAAAGAGTCAAAGTGAGATTTGATTTCAGAAAAAATTTCCTAACAATTAGTCAAATTTTTCAACAGTGCAACAGACAGTCAGTTCCACTTCTTTGGAGGCCTCCAAGCATAGTCTGGATGACTTCTTCTGAAGTATGTTATCCTGTACTTTTCTTTTGTATCTCAATTGCACTAAAAGGCTACTGAGTTCCCTTTTAAATCCCCAAATATATCTTTCTGTGGGTTTAATACAATTGATACATATATGTGGAACAATTTGCAGATAATCAAATAAGAGATTGGGTGCATGAGGAAAGAAGATTGAAAATATAAATAATAGATGTGTGAAAACTCTATATAGAGGTGATCATAGAAGCTATGGAAATGAAAAAAATTACATTTTTCTAGGGGGAAAAAAGAGGAGTGCCTCAGACATCATTGTTTTCTTTTACTAAATAATCAATCAAGCCATAATAAAACTGCATTACTATTATGTGTAGTGCATTTATTTCAAAGGAGGAAAAGCATCATCTTTTTTTCCTTAGTGAGAATTGGTTGAAGGGACTTAAAATGTTTAACATGGAAAAGAGATGACTTGGATTGAGCCTGATAGCTGTCTTCAAGGGACTCTCATGTGGATAATAGATTGGTCTTGTTCTACTTGGTCTTGAAGGGCAGAATTAAGAACAAAGGGCAGAATTAAGAATAAGAGGCAAGACTTGCAAAGAGGAACAATTAGTCTCAATACAAGAAAAAACTGCCTATCAATTAAAAGCAGAATAGGCTACCTTGGGAGGTAGCAGACTCCCTCTTATTTGAAAATATTCAAACAAAGGCTAGATGACTGATTATTGGGCAAATTTCAAAGAAAAAAAGGTCCTGATTGCTTACCCAGAAATCCTGTGATTCTAAACATAGTCATCCTCACTGATGGCAAATATTTTGAACATGATGATATTGATGCTAAATGCACAAAAGGGTATGTAATGTGATGTCAAGATTTTCCTGTTGTAAACAGTGACATATCCAGCTTCTTGTGTTCTAAAGAAACAAATTATTCACCTATGTCTTCTCATTGGTAACTGTAGCCAGATCATAAACCAATGAGTCCTGTTTACCTACAGGATTTGCCTGCAGAGTGCTAAACAAACAATTCCTATCTCAGTCTTCAATCATATTCTGGATATACCATCAACAAGTCTCTAGGGATGCTTTTCTTTGATTGAGCTCTGCATGTCTCTGTTGAAAACCTCTGACATGCCTAAGACAATATTAGAAACCTTCCATTTCAGTTCATTCACGAAATATTGATTGACTGTCTTTTCTACATAAGGTATTGTCCTAGGGATAAGATACAAAAGGATTTTTAAAATGGTGAAGTCTTTATAAACAAGATGCTCATGGACCATTCAGGGCCATTCAGCAGGTAAGTATAATACAAAGTATAGAGAGATTGAGGGCAAAGGAGAGATCTGAACAAAGTGTCCTAGGAACACTTGAGGAAAAGGAAAACATCAACTGGAAGTATTATAACAGGTGTTGGGAAGGAAGTGGTACCTGAACCAAGTCTAATGGAAAGAGAAAGATTCTGAAAGGCTGAGAGGAAAAAGTCATGTCCAGGCATACAAGAAAGCTTACACAAATGCAGAGGATATGGGATTTCATGCTATAGCTAGAAGTATGTGTGTGTATGTATATGTATATATATATATATATATATATATATATATATACATATACATACACACATATACAAACACACATGTGTAGATATAGATATATGTATATTTATATGCATATACAAATATACATGTATATACATGTTTTATATTTGTGTTTGTATATACACATACATATGTATATTTAAATATATGTATATATATATATGTATGTATATGGAGAAAGAGAGAGAGAAAGAGAGACAGAGAGAAACAGAGAGACAGAGAGACACAGAGAGAGAAAGAGAGAGAGAAAAACAGGAAAATAATTTAGAAACAGTATTGGAAAAGGGGGTTGGGCCCAGATTTTTAAGAGTATGATAAAACAGATGGGAAGTTTATATTTTATCCTATACACAATAAAGAGACAAGAAAGATTTTTTGAACACAGCAATGATACAGTAAGAGTTGGGCATTCGGGAAGATCATTTTGGCAACTAACTGTGTGAAGGATGAATTAGAGAATGGGGAAATATAATTTTAATTTTTAAATACCCTTCAATTAACAGCTTAACATCTTTCTCTGTGTGTGTGTGTATGTGTGTATGTGTGTGTGTGTATTTTTCCTATTGTGGTGGTTCCCTAAGCTAGTTGTGAATGTAGAGATTTTTTCTTATTTATAATCAGCTTCATTTCCTTGCCAGATGGATTTAATAATGTCAAATTCCAGTGTCTGTAACAATAATACAGTACTGTCTATGATAAATGGTTGAGATATTACAAATACTCATATTTGTAATTTTTGTAATATCATGTAATATAATATCATCATGTATTCCATGAATAGGCAGACAGATTAGTTGGTGAAAGCTTTGGAGCAAAAAATGAAATAACCCCCAAAAAAGCCCCCACCAATTTTTAAACAATGTTTGTAACTGTAATTGTAGTTTCTCATAGAGAATAAGAAAATTCTTGGAACTATTTTAAAAGTTTCTTCTAAATAATTTTCCTCCCCCATAATTCATTGTTTTATAATTTTCTAGATAAGGTTATAATGCTTTGAAAGTAGAATGCTTTTTTATTTTTTCTAATAGAACCTCTAAAATTTTAAAAGCTTTCAA
This sequence comes from Antechinus flavipes, assembly GCF_016432865.1. Taxonomy (NCBI): domain Eukaryota; kingdom Metazoa; phylum Chordata; class Mammalia; order Dasyuromorphia; family Dasyuridae; genus Antechinus; species Antechinus flavipes. The sequence goes on along the minus strand of NC_067398.1, from coordinate 575,745,151 downwards.
TTGAATTGATATGCTGTACCTGGGAGAAAACATGGGTACTAGAGTTTTTAGTCAGAAGACCTAAACTTGGAGCCTATGATCTCTTTCACATTTACTTAGATAAAATACTTAGTTAATTATTCTTCTTTCTCAAAATCGTTTCCTTTAAATAGAGATAATAATAATTGTCCTAATGGTCCCTCCAGCTTGTTGTGAGGTTCTAATGAGATGATATATGTAAATAACACCTTGTAGACTGAAGAAGATATGTATAGAGTGTATTCCAAAAGTCTTATTGCTGTTCTTAGTTCTAATAGCTTAAAAGCTATTATATACTATATATTATATACTTATATTATATACTATATATTATATATTATATATTATATACTATAACTTCAGGGACACCCTATATAAATATCTATTCTCTGGAACTTAAGATTGATGATAACAATAATAACCTAGTATTTTTATAGTACTTTAAAATTTACAAAGAATTTTACTTTATTAATACATTTGATCCTCTCTAATACCTTGTAAGATAGGAGCCAGTATTATCCCCATTTTACAGATTGGGAAACTGAGGCACCTAGCGGTGAAGTAGTTTTGTCCAAGACCACATAGCTAGTAAGTGTCTGAAGTTGGATACAAATTCTCAAGTATTCCTGATCATAAGCACTGCTCTCTATTTCCTCTGCTAGCTAGCTGCTTCCTAACCAAACATTTGCTATAATTCCAAGTTAAAATTCAAAGTCATAGGCAAAATAGTCCTCAGATTATTTTTTGCTTGATAACAGAAGAAAACTTATTTACACCTATGGATTAAGTAGAACATAAATTTCTGAAGAATTAGAGACTATTTTATTTTATCTCAAGGATCTCTCACTATGCATTACACAGGATATTTAATGTTTGTTACATTGAACTGGACTGATATTGAGAAGTTATTACAAGTCTATCAATTTTAAAAATATATATATATGTATTAATGTATTAAGTACCTAGTATATACCCAGAATTATAGATGCAATGAGTATACAAATAAGCCCAGAACTTGTTATCTGATGTCAAGAATTTTACAGTCATAATGTCAAAAAAAGATCATTTTCAAGAAAAATTAGGTCTATTTCCCAAAATGATTAGGGAAAAAGGAAAAGAACTCATTATGTTCTATAATGTTTAGAGTAAGTCTCTTTGTGATGGCAGAGAAATTTCAGAAATCTCCATTAATTAAGGAATGGCTAAATAATTATGGTGTATGGTTGTGAAGGAATATTATTATGCTTTAAGAAATGATGAACTCAATGATCTTAAAAAAAAAAAAAAAAAAAAGGAAAACTTGCCTGAACTAATGAAGAGCAAAATGAGCACAATCAAGAGAATATTATATATGGTAGTAGTAGTAATATTGTTTTAAGAGTGACTTCAAAAAAATAAGTCATTTTGACTATTATAAATGCCCAAATTAACTTTAAAGGACTTACAGAGGGAGATATTATTTGTATCTGGAGAAAAAACTGATTAACAGAAGTACACTTACAATAATTTTACATATATATATATGTGTGTGTGTGTGTGTGTGTGTGTGTGTATACATATATATATGTATGTATGTATGTATTATATCCAATGATAGCCATATCTAGGGTAGGGAAGAAAAAAAGAAATGTATATGATAATTTTATTATATACTTAAAAGGAAAAGCAAGTTGTACATAATAGATTTATAGTTTCATATATAATCTTTTTTTCATTATATATTATAATTATATATATAAATAAATATATAAATTATAATTATATAATTTCATTATATTGTCATGGAAATGCTTGTTTTATTCCATAAATTAAAAATAAAATAAAAATAAATAATAAAAAATATATAAATAATAAAAAAATAAAAATAAAATGAGAAACTTACTTATCAATCTTGAGTTCTAGAGAACAGAGTCTGAGGAAAAAACAAATTTTAAAAACTAGGAAATAATTCTACAACTGTACCATCTTGTAGATGATTACAATACAGTGGACTAACAGTCAGACATCCTAAAATGCTTACTATGGGAAAGTTACTGTGTTAAATGCTTCCAGAGAGAAAAATAAAATTAAAACAGAGAAGGCTCCTCTCTTCAACTTGCTTATATTCTAGTAGAAGACAACACATAAAAGTAGGGTAAAAAACAGAGGGTAGTGAAAAGGTACTTGCATAGGGATAAGCTGGCAGAGGGAAAGGAAGCTTACCCAGCCTGGGCCTGTGCCCTAAATGAAAGAAATAACTCACCAATGGGTAAAATGAGTCAACACAGTAGAGCAATATGCAAAGATGAAAAGACCCCAGACACTATGGGTAATTCCAGGATGAGAAGGCATCTGACTCATGTGGACAATTATGAGAGTCAGAAATTCACCAGAAAAGGAATATATGATAGGGACCATAAACTGATCAAAATTATGCAACACAGATTCTAATCACATGGGAAATTCATAGAAGGGAATACTATCAGAATCATAAGATCTTAGAGGTGGAGACTCCAGAGGTTATCTCATCCAATCGATATTTGACTAGGAGTCCCCTCTACAATATCCTTATTTGGAGTCATTTAATATCTGTTGTTTCTCAAGTCAATCCAATTTACTCTTTGCAGTTCTAATTATTAGCAAGTTGTTTTCTATAGTATGCTTATTTCACCTCAGTCCAACTATGATCATTTGCAACTAGTTCTGCTCTCGGGGACAAACACAAATGTAATCTTTTCCATTGTATTTTCTCATTTCTCCAAACTCCAAAGCCCTTTTGAGGGATGCTCATTTACCTTTGGTATTCATTTGTCAACTAACTCTTATCTATGGTTCTGAGAAGATGTAGCATGGACAAAGACCACAATCATCTTTTTTTTTTAATTTTTATTTAATAATTACTTTATATTGACACTCGTTTCTGTTCTGATTTTTTTCCCTCCCTCCCTCCACCCCCTCCCCTAGATGGCAAGCAGTCCTTTGTATGTTGGATATGTTGCAGTATATCCTAGATACAATATATGTTTGCAGAACCGAACAGTTCTCTTGTTGCATAGGGAGAATTGGATTCAGAAGGTATAAATAACCCGGGAAGAAAAACAAAAATGCAGATAGTTCACATTCGTTTCCCAGTGTTCTTTCTTTGGGTGTAGCTGCTTTTGTCCGTCATTTATGACCACAATCATCTTGAAAGATAGACAGGTTTCTAATCTGTCAGGGATGTCACAGGTTACATAACTGTAGCAAGATGGGTGAAAGAGAGCATTTTGTTCCCATAGCCATGAACAAGACTGAAGCTGTCCTTATGGAGCACTAAGAGTTTGGTCAGACATCAAAGATGCCAAAGTTGTCCACTTCATCCCAGGCCATCTCCAGTTGTCCTTCATGTTCGAAAAGGATCAAAATGATATTACTTTGTTAGAGTTGAGTTACAGTGTGTCTGACTGTGGTTGATCAGACCAATATGAACTCATTGCTCTGCTACAGGTCGGGCACAAATAGTACTTCTGTGACCATTTGGGGTCGCTTCTCTAACTTTGTGCATCTTGCATTTATTCTGAGTTAATTCAGTTCTCTTTGTTATAGAGAACAGCAACTTCTTGGATGAGGGCACGCCATGTTGGATGGTCCTATGCCAGTGTCTCCCATGTAATGCAATCAATTTTAAAGTTGAGAGACCTTGAAAGTGTCCTTATATCGCTTTTTCTGATTGCCTTATGAGCACTTCCCCTGTGTGGATTCTCCACAAAATAATCTTTTTGGCAAAGGTACATTTGGCATTTGAACATTGTGGCCAGTCCAATGGAGTTGCACTATATGCAGGAGTTTGAATGCTTGGCAGTTTAGTTTGAAAAAGAATCTTAGTATCTTATATCTTATCCTGCCAGGTGATCTTCAGAATCTTCCTAAAAAATTCAAATGGAATATGAATGTTATGAAGTATTATTGTTTGGTAAGAAATGACCAGCAGGATGATTTCAGAAAGGCCTGGAGAGACTTACATGAACTGATGCTGAGTGAAATGAGCAGGATCAGGAGATCATTATATACTTCAACAATAATACTATGTGATGATCAAGTCTGATGGATGTGGCCCTCTTCAACAATGAGATGAACCAAATCAGTTCCATTTGTTCAATAATGAAGAGAACCAGCTACACCTAGAGAAAGAACTCTGGGAGATGACTATGAACCACTACATAGAATTCCCAATCCCTCTACTTTTGTCCACCTGAATTTTTAATTTCCTTCTCAGGTTAATTGTACATTATTTCAAAGTATGATTCTTTTTGTGCAGCAAAATAACTGTATGGATATGTATACATATATTGTATTTAACACATACTTTAACATATTTAATATGTATGGGTCTACCGGCCATCTGGCGGGGTAGGGGGAAGGAGGGGAAAAGTTGAAACAGAAGGTTTTACGAGGGTCAATGCTGATAAATTATCCCTGCATATATCTTGTAAATAAAAAGCTATAATAATTTTAAAAAAAAGAAAATTCAAATGGAAAAGATTCAGTTTTCTGGCAGGGCAGTGGGATACTGTCCAGATTTTGTAGGCATGCAATAATGAGGTCAGCACAACAGTTCTATAGTTCTATAGTATGGTAGTTGGTCTAATATCTCTCCACTCCACTTTCTTTCAGAGCCTACCAAATACTGAGCCAGCTCTGACAATGTGTGTGTCAATCTTATTATCAATGTGGATGGACATCCCTGGAAAGTATACTGCCAATGTAAGTGAACTGATCCACAGCATTCAAAACTTCCCCATTTACTGTAACTAATAGTTTCACATATCTGATTTATGGAGTACCTGTGTCTCTTAGTATTGATTGTTAAGTCAAAATTAGCACGAGCAGCAGAGAATCAATCCTTATTTTGTTGCATCTGAGCTTCAGAGATTTCAATGAGTGCACAATCATCTGCAAACAAAAAAATCATGCACCAACATTCCCTCCACTTTAATTTTGACCTGTTGTCTTTCCAAATTGAAGAATTTATCATTAGTGTGGTAGGTACCTAGTAAATACTTAGGTGATCAATTCCCATTTTATAGATGAGGGCACCATAGCCAAGGGATTAAATGAGCTTGTCTAAACTTAAACAGCATAGCAGCAGAATAAGGTCTCTATCTCAGACCTTCTAACTGGAAGTCCAATGTTCTTGCCACTACAAAATGCCTCCTAACACCACTTTTAATAGTCAGCTACTTCCTGGACTAGACAATAATAGGCTTCTGACACTTGTGGACAACCTCAGTTAATTCGCTTTGGGGTCTTAGTATTGCTGCCTGTAAAATAAGTAATCAGGTCTCTGTGAGCTGTCTGTGTCACAAAAGGCCTTTGAAGATTAATGAGAAAATCACCAGTAGCTGCACATACTCAGCAATTTATAAAAGTTAGATACCAATTTGAATTAAAGTGTAAAGCGAACAGGCTAGATTAAAACAACATTAAGACACTCAAGAGCACATTCTAGGTCATTAATGTACACCTTACCATAATTACTAGGGGCCAGATTGGATTGCAAGTATCTTCTAAGTCCTGCTTGAAACAGTAGTCATCCTTATCTCATATACTCCAATGTACCTAAGGTGAGTATTAATAACCCACTAAAAAATATACTTGTTTAGAAAATGTATAATGTGATATTAGGCCTTTTATCTACTAGTCATTATAAATATTCGGCCTAGGTTACAGCTTTTGAAAAACATTTCTGTCTGACAGTAATCTAAGTAAAATAAGTAGGTGGTCCTAGTATTCCTATCAAGTGGACAGGTATCTACTTCAGAAATAGCATTTAAGAATACAGAAATTCTAGTTCTCTGGTTATAACTAGGGAGAGGGACTAGGAACTTTACCCTAGGGCTAAAAATTCAAAAAGCACTAAAAGAATTTGCATTCATTCAGCAGCAGAAACAACTCAGCTTATTTGATTTGATTAATTGGTTACAATAAGAGGCTAGTAAAACGGTATGTTTTTTCACCCTCTTTTCTATACCCCAATTTATATCCTCTCTAGTATATAGTCTGACTTTACTCCCTTCCATCTAAATATTTAAAGCAGATTTAAATACCCCAGAATTCTGCATTCTATTCTATTTCACACAAAGCAGGGTCCTGTTATTTTCTCCATCCACCTTAACCGAATTAGTTCTTAAAAATATGATTTAAGGATACTTCCTTTTTAAAATATAATAGCTTTTTATTTTCAAAACGTATGCAAAGATAGTTTTCAACATTCACCATTGCAACCCTTGCATTCCAAATTTTTCTCCCTCCTTTCCCCCTACTCCATTCCCTAAATGTTAAGTTATACAAGATATGTCAATTATGTGCAGTTCTTCTATACCTATTTCCACATGCTGCATACCAAAAAATCCAATCAAAAAGGGGAAAAAAAGAGAAAGAAAACAGAGCAATCAAATAACAACACCAAAAGGTGAAAATATTATATTGTGATCCACATTCAGTCCCCACAGTCCTCTTTCTAGATGCAGATGGCTCTTCTTGGTAAAGTTTTCCTCTACTGACAGACATAGTTATGATGCTGCCTGTTTATTTGCTCTTGTTCAAGAAAGAGAGTCCAAGGATTAAAAGTACTTTGGAAATTAATTTCTGTTCTCAACATACCCTTCCCCAACTAAGACACTTTCCTCAAAAAAGATAAGAGCAGAGTATGATATCCTTAGAAAAACCTAATCTTGCTCTTAAAAAAAGGGGGGGGGGCTAAATGTTTAGTCAAGGCAACTTTTTTTTTATTTCCCTTTAGTCTCTTCTATTCACTTTACTTTCTTCTCGTTTCCATTCCCCTCTTTCCTTCTGTGCCCTTATCCTTTCTTTTCTTGTCTCATTTCTTCTTTCTCCTCCCCTTCTCTTCACTAGGACTTCTCAAAGACATGGCTTATTTCAAGGGTAATTGGTTGAGCAAAGAAACAGTAAGGATGAAAAATCAGGTTGCTAAGTATATATTTGGACTTGTTACAACAAAATACAATTTACAATTTCCTTCCCTGCTACTTCCTCTGCAATTCCTATCCAATATTTAGCTTTCTAAATCCTTTTTCCCAACCACCAATCACATATCAATGTCCTTTAGGCTTCATGGAATTTAGAAAAAAGTTCAATAATTTACAACTTTAGCTTATAAAATTAGAGATTAAAAAGTCTTCTTTGAGTGTTAACATTTTTAATGTTTTATTAAGCAGTCAAATAATTTTATATCACAATCATTTTCTGATGTCCATCACTCTGAATGGACACATACAACCCTCTTGAGGTAGATTGGTATGTAATGGAGTGTTAGACTTGAAGACCTGGATTCAAATATTATCTCAGATACTTATTAGCCATGTGACTGGTAATGTCACCAAAACTGTTTCCTCACCCATAGTTAGGATGTTGGACTTGATATATAAGGTTCCTTCTAACCCTAAATCTCTGATTTTATTATATTATTTTTCCTTATAGCCATTGTCATTCATTCTTTACTTAATAGTCCAAACTGCACTAAGAATACGTAATCTTATTGAAATCTTAATTCATAAGTTAACAAGTCCATGTCATTATTGACAATATACTACAGACTACTTGTACCTTATGGAGATCCATAATGGTATCCATTGTTCATTGCTCTTTGATATAGGTGGGATAACTGATAGTGTAATAGTCTTGGAGTCAAGAATTTTGAATCATATCTGAATCACTAATAATGTAGCCCTGTCAATCTCTCAGTCTCTATTTCTCCAAATAATAGTACATCACACAGAGAGTTATTCAGAGGATCAAATAAGATAATATGTGTAAAGTGCTTTGCAAATCTTAACGCATTCTACAAATATTAGCTATTATTATGTCATTATCCATCTTAATTATTCTCAAATCTTATTGTTCTATGCTTTGCCTCTCTAAAACTGTATCATTGTTTATAACATTTTTGTTCACAAACATTGTTTGTAGCAGCTCTTTTTGTGGTGGCCAGGCATTGGAAATTACCCATTAATTGGGGAATGACTGAATAAATTGTGGTATATGAATATAATGGAATATTATTGGTCTATAAAAAATGATGAACAGGCTGATTTAAGAAAAGCCTGGAAAGATTTATATGAATTGATGCTAAGTGAATTTACAAAACCAAGAGAACACTTCTTCACACAGTAACAGAAGATTGTATGATGATCAACTATGATAGATTTTCTCAGCAATATAGTGATCTAAGACAGTTCTAATAAACTTGGTATGGAAAATACCATCTGTATCCAGAGAGAAAACTATGGAGAAGAATATGGATCAAATCATATATTTTCATCTTTTTTGTTTTTTTTCTCATGATTTTTCTCTTTTGTTCTGACTTTTCTTTCATAACATGACTAATATGGAAATATGTTTGGGAAGATTATACATGTCAAATTGCTTGTTGTCTTAGAAAAAGGGGAGAGGAAAGAGAAGGAGGAAGAAAAAAAACTGAAACTCAAAATCTTACAAAAATGAAGGTTGAAAAGTATCTTTATGTGTAATTGGATGAATAAAATACTATTAATACATTTTTTAAATGGACTTTTATGATCTCTTAGAAGAATTAAACCATTTGATCTCTCTGAAAGCAATGAACAATTTCCCCAATATAATTCAGGCCAATTTTGAGTTCCATTCATTGTACAACCAAAGAAATGAGTTCAAGGTATAGTCTACTATAGTATATTGAGCTATCATTTCTCAATTATACATTTTTCATTTACTTTGTTCAGTATGAATGGTTAATTTGACCTACTTCAAATTACTATGGATAGCATTGAGTTCCAAATCTTACTATTTTTCTCCCTCCCCTTTCCTACCCATATTTGCAGTCATATCACTTCTCTTAAATCTTCAACTTTGCCCAATAAACTAGATCCATCCTTATGGTCTTCAAAAATGTCCAATTCTCCCTTTCCTTAAAAGAAAAGTTCACTCGGTTCTACAATCCCACAATCTGTTTAAAAATAGGGATTAATTTACAAGATGTATCTAAGAAAGAAAGAGTTCCTCTCACCCCTGGGGAAAAAATTAGATCAGAGGGAACTTTACAAAAATAAACCAAAAAAATGACAACAACAAAGTCCAGAGTACTTTATAATCTCTATAAAATCTGTTTTGAAAATGATCTACACGTGGCTAGAAACTGGAAAATGAATGGATGCCCATCAATTGGAGAATGGCTGGATAAATTGTGGTATATGAATGTTATGGAATATTATTGCTCTGTAAGGAATGACCAGCAGGATGAATACAGAGAGGCTTGGAGAGACCTACATGGACTGATGCTAAGTGAGATGAGCAGAACCAGGAGATCATTATACACTTCGACAACGATATTGTATGAGGATGTATTCTGATGGAAGTGGATTTCTATGACAAAGAGACCTGAGTTTCAATGGATAAATGATGGACAGAAACAGCTACACCCAAAGAAGGAACACTGGGAAATGAATGTGAACTATTTGCATTTTTGATTTTCTTCCCGAGTTATTTTTACCTTCTGAATTCAATTCTCCCTGTGCAGCGGGAGAACTGTTCTGCAAATATGTATTGTATCTAGGATATACTGCAACATATTTAACATATTTAGGACTGCTTGCCATCTTGGGGGGGGGGGTGGAGGGAGGGAGGGGAAAAAACGAAACATAAGCAAGTGCAAGGGATAATGTTGTAAAAAAATTATCCTGGCATGGATTCTGTCAATACAAAGTTATTATTAAATAAAATAAAATTTAAAATTAAAAAAAATAAATAAATAAAAATTAAAAAAATGATCTACACATAAAACGTAATCAAGACATAGGATGAGAAAGAAAAATACCACAAATCTTTAACAAATCAAATTTTTGGTCATTCAAAGAGCCAACAATGAGAAAATTGGCCACAGAATATTACCAACTATTATTTGTATACAAAACAAGGTGTAAAATATATCCTCTGAAATGTATGACTGAAAAAAACAATATGAGATGGCCATTTAGTGAGAACAAGGGAAGACATATGGATAGTCTTGACTCTGAGCTCACACTCCTATAATTTATACACCAAAAATAAAACCTAGAGGAAAGGACATAGCAGAGAGCCATACAGAATGAAAAGATTTAAATGGGTCACAAATCACAGTTATGAAAAGAGTACCTATTTTAATGAGATTACACAGTCATTGAAGTATCAAAGGTCTTAATTGTTTACAAAGCATTTTCCTATAAGTTTTGCCCATTTTACAGATGAAAAAAAAACTGAGATCCAGAGAAATTAAATTATCCAGATAGCCCAATGTCAGTGATACAGATTGACCAAGATCAGAGGAGAGAGGAAGCTGAAATTAAGATAATGTGGATTCTCCTACCACCTCCTGATTTATCACCATATTGCCTTATCCTTAATGTTTTTGTTTTTGTTTTTGTTTTTTATCAGAGAATGATTTCCCGTTAGGGAAACAGTCCAGAAGTATTACTATTTCCAGGAGTCTATTATCCTACGTTCTTCTAGGTTATTCTGCTTCATCGAAAAAGTTATTCTTCCTCTCCCATCAGTTGGATAGTTTAACTGATTTATATGATTTAGGACTCTATGGGCCTCTTTCAATAATCTTTACATGGGATTCCTTCACCTGTGTCTTCCTAAAATAAATATTACAACACCATATTAAACACACAGGGATAAATACCACCCTTGGTTCCACACCTCTGAAAGTTGCATGCAAGTCACCAAGGGCAAGCTTTAGACCACAGTATCTATTTATTGATTTTATTTATTTTTTTTGGGTAAATGAAGCTTGCCAGGCGTGCTACTGGGAATGCTTCCAGACTAAGGGAGCTACTTGCCAAGATCTAATTTTCAGTTAGAAAAATAAAGCACATTTTTCCTGCCCATGGCAATACTCGCCTGGAACTAACAGGCTTTGCTTTATGTAGGGTCCCAAAGCCTACTAGGAGGCCAATATGAGAAAAGCCAGAATATTGAGGCTCTCAGAGCCCTTATCCAAAAGAGTTCTTTGAAGTATTGTGTGTGAGAAGACTGTGACCAAAACCCTATGGTAAATTAAAAAATATAAGGCCTCAAGACAGCATGGCACCTTAAAAGTATATGGTTTGCTGCAGAAGACTAGTCTTAATTAAGGAGAGAGATTTGGAGGAGGAAAATCCCAGGAAGAAGCAAGTACTTGTCAAGAAGGAGAAAGTTCTCATTTATAATGAAAAACCAGATTTTTCAGTAGATTCTAGGGCAGAAATTAGAGCCTGTTTGATCAGTCTTGCACTAACTTTAACATAACTATCTTTGTTGCCCTTTTTGACATCTTTAATATTTCTAATCATAATCTAGGCTTTCCCAAGTCCATGGAAAGCTCTTCTCTTATTGCTCCCAGACTCTTCTCACCTTGCTCTATATCTCTTTAGTTTTTACCTTCATGCTTTAGGTGTATGAGCAACAGGTGACCTTCTAAGGTGACCAAACTCATTTTAGCCAATTCTGACCTAATTCAGGCTGCCAAGCTGACCTATCTATAAAAGCTGTTCCCAGTCTGGGAACAACCAGAGCCAAGCCTTGGGGCTTTCAGAACTTTGGGCCGTCACATGCATGATATGTAATTGTCAGAGTTTGCAAGTTTCAGTCAACTATTGCCAGTAGCTAGTTGTCTTTTTTCCCAAAACTCTTAGTCGGAAATCACCTGTGAAATCATGGCATCTTTCCCAACATTCCAATATTTTACATTATTCTTCCTAACACACTGTATGTTTTGGCCAAATTGTCCCACTTGCTTTTCTCTATAGATAGATAGGTGATTAAATAAACCATTTATTAAGTACTTACCATGGGCCAGGCACTATAATGCATGTTGGGAAAACATATAAGGAAATAGTGCCTATAGTCTCAAATAGCTTATATTATACTTATATACACACAAAGGTGCGTAAAATGGGATGGGGTAGGGGAAAAAAAAAAAGGTTGTTTTTCCAAAGTGACAGTTTGTGACTCTGTACCTGAAATCCCATTTCCTTTCTCTTGTCTTTGTATGGACTGGCACCTATGCCTGAAATGGGAAGACCTCTTATGATCTCTACCGTCTTCAAGGCTCTACTGAAATGCCATTTGTATAGAAAGCTTCTCTAGATTCCCTCTTCTTCCTCCCGCCTTATTAATGATTTCCTATTGCTTTGGCGGGGAGGGGCAATCAGGGTTAAGTGACTTGTTTAGGGTCATTCCACTATTACATTTCTGAAATTACATTTGAATTCAAATTCTCCCAACTCCAGAGCCTGTATGGCACCACCTAGCTGATCAATTATTGCTTTAAATTTTTTATTTTGTATTTAATTATTTGTATACTAGATATCTCCCTCTATCTTGGATTATTCATCTGTAAAAATGAAGATAATAATAGCACCTCCCTCATAGGGCTGTAAAGATCAGACAAGGTAACACATGTAAAAACCTTTGCATCCTTAGAGATGTAGATAAATACTAGTAATTATGACCATTATTCTTACTATTATAGAATAGAAGCTTCCTGAGAATAAGGACAGCTTCAGGATGAAAATTTTTGCATCCCCCACTGAGCACAGTGTCATGTGCATAGTCGGTGCTTTATAACTGCTGCTTGAAATGAATTGGATTGAATCTAATCAAATGGCATCATGTTCAATCAACCACTATCAGTCTCTTAAGTCTAGCCTATGGGAATAATTGGAACCAATGAAGTATTCCAGCAGCTGCTACAAAATAGTAATACAGAGCCCAGGAGAAGCTAGAGGCAGCCTCAGCTCTTTGGGTCATTTGGGAAAGCCCAGCTGTGCTACATGTACGATCTGTTAACAGCTGGGGATTTCTAGAAATATTCAGCTGTATTTTTAAGACTATCCCTAATAAAGCTGGCTTCCATTAGGCTCTAGGCAAAACTTTGAAAGAGAATGTTGTCTTTCAGTTGACCTCTCCTTTCTCTTTTGCATCTTTTTTTTTTTTTTTCTTCTCTCCAATCCTCGGGCTCCTGGAACTCTCATCAATTGATCAGCAATTTTTCTTGAACCATGTATTGGGCATGTCAAAGCAAGTTAACAAGACACCAAGTTAGGTGAGAGATATAATGCAAAGATGTAAAAGAGAAATCTCACCCTCCAAGATACATGTGTAATATATAAGAGATTTGAAAATGGACCTGTTATTTTTCTGTTATATGGAATTCCCTCTATCAATGCAGGTAGACATCTTCTCTGTTTGTTAGAAAACTGCCCAGATCTCTGAGAAGTTAAGTGATGTATTTGTCATTGTCAGTAAGTATAAGAAGTAGAACTTACATACAGATGTTCCTGACTCCAAGGTAGGCACTGTCTACCTATTATGCCACATTACCTCTTCTATATAATATAGCTAAATATGGGTATAGTTATAATCAATATAGATGCAGATGTAGAGATGCTATAGAGATAGATAGATAGACTGATAAATTTACAGATAAATGAAAATTTTAAAAGTTGCAAATACAGATGTAGATATGTATATATAGAGAGATATTTTATTGTTAAGATGGATTCTGGGTTAGAAGACTTTAGTTAAATCCATTTAGGCTCTGTCACTCCTGTCATCTTGGGCAAGTTGTTTAATATTTCTGAACCTCATTTTATTGCACTATAAAACGACATTATCATCAGTATCTACCTTATTATGAAGATTAGATAGGAAAGGCTAGCAAAGAACTTTGTAAACCTTAAATGTGTGTGTGTGTGTGTCTGAAAAAACATAGCTTTATTTATTTGCTTGCTTGTTTGTTTCATTAGCTATTTTCCCAATATATGTAAAAACTTTTAAATATTCAAGTTTTTTAAATTTTGCATTCCAAATTCTCCCCCTCCCTCTTACCCCTCTATTACCCATTGATAAGGCAAACAATATGATATCATTTTACATACATTTTAAGTATATTATACTTATTTAAAGTAATTTAAAAATAAAACTAATGGCTAGTTTTATCCATATAGGATGAATTCAGAGCATAAGTAGCACTTTAATGTTTGCAAAATACAACACATATATGTATATATGCATATATGATTAAATATGTAATTATATGTATATATGATATATACATATACATTAAAATAATTATGTATGAACTATTATTTTTTAGAACAGATTCTTAAGTTATAGAACATAAGTTAAAATCCAGGCTCTGCTACCTATATGACCTTGGACTATTTTTCAATTTCTCTGGTTCTCAGTTTCCTCCTTTGAAAAAAGAGGAGTTTGGATTATATATAGCCTCTTAGATGCCTTCCAGATCTAAATTTATAATTACTAGGATCTTATATCATGAAGGTCTGGCATAAGCAATATGTTTACATATGATTAGTCAAAAGGCTTTTCCGTTGTTGGGGGGGTATTTTCAGAACATTATCCCCTTTCTGCTTCCCTCTGTCATACATGAGGACTTGGGGTTGCCTGAGGTGAAAGCAGGGTAGTGTCACATTAAGCAACCTTATCTCTTTGTCCTGGGAAAACCCTCAGCTGGCATAATTCCAATGACTGAATTGCTTCCAGGGAGAGGACAGTTCCTGGAGAGAAGGTCCGTAGGGGCTCGCTGGGAAGCAGGTGGCAGAGAGATGTGCTCAGACATATCTTGTGTTGGCTCAGGTGACCTCCTCTGGGTAATGAACATCCTAATTTTCAGGTAAGAAAATCATTTTCTCTCTACATCTGAAGGCCAAATGTGATTTTAAATCAGTCAGGGCAACGAGACTGACAGACAACATCCCTCAGGAAATGCTTGATATGGCATTATATTTCAACACTACCCACCCATCCCCCTGCCAGAGCAGACCTATAATCCCACATTTGTATAAATACATATGTGTGGCACATTTATTCACATGCTGTTGAGTCGAGAAAACCATTCTGCATTCGTTCCTGGTTAAGTACACACAAAGTGAATATGTGTTATTTGAATGGCGTTCTCTCCTGTGAGGGGAGTCAGCAGGTGTTGGAAATAGAAATGCAGACCAAGACCAGGATTTAGGGAAGAAATGCTTTCAATTTCTTTGGAAGGTAAAGAGATCTTTATTTCGTATATCTCGTAGACTAGAAGAAAGAGAAGGGCAATTACTTTAAAATGGTTTCTAAGTATACAAGAGAAGGTAACTATCTAAAGTCCACTGCTGTAAGAAGGGCACAGGAGAATAGGGTTCTAAATGCAGATTTGCTACTAATTAGCTGTCTGATAAATCAACAAATGCTTATTAAACATTTACCGTGTGCCAGGAACTGTGCTAAATAAATTAGAGGAACATAGGATAGTTTACCTCTCAGATCTGTGGAGAAGGAAGGGCTGGAACTCATAGTCGAACACCAGATAGATCATTTTGATTATATTAAGTTAAAAAGTTTTTGTACAAACAAAACTAATGCAGATAAGATCAGAAGGGAAGCAATAAAGTGGGAAATCATTTTTACGTTTAAGGGTTCTGATAAAAGCTCCATTTCTAAAATATTAAGAGAATTGACTCAAATTTATAAGAATTCAAGCCATTATCCAGTTGACAAATGGTCAAAGGATATGAACAGACAATTTTCAGGTGAAGAAATTAAAACCATTTCTAATCATATGAGAAGGTGTTCTAAATCACTATTGATTAGAGAAATGCAAATTAAGACAACTCCGAGATACCACTACACACCTGTCAGATTGGCTAAGATGACAGGAAAAAATAATGATGAATGTTGGAGGGAATGTGGGGAAACTGGGACACTAAAACATTCTTGGTGGAGCTGTGAACAGAATCAACCATTCTGGAGAGCAGTTTGGAACTATGCTCAAAAAGTTACCTTTGTGCATACCCTTTGACTCGGCAGTGTTTCTACTGGGCTTATATCCCAAAGAAATCTTAAAGGAGGGAAAGGGACCTGTTTGTGCCAAAATGTTTGTGGCAGCCCTTTTTGTGGTGGCCAGAAACTGGAAACTGAGTGGATGCCCATCAACTGGAGAATGGCTGAATAAATCAGGATATATGAATGTTATGGAATATTAATTTTTTTATAAGAAATGATCAGCAGGATGATTTCAGAAAGGCCTGGAGAGATTTACATGAACTGATGCTGAGTGAAATGAATAGAACCAGGAGATCATTGTACACAACAACAACAAGATTATACAATGATAATTTCTGATGGACGTGGCTCTCTTCAACAATGAGATAATTGAAACCAGGTCCAGTGATCTTGTGATGAAGACAGCCATCTGCACCCAGAGAAAGGACTGTGGGAACTGAGTGTGGATCACAACATAGCATTCTCATTCTTTTTGTTGTTGTTCACTTGCATTTTGTTTTCTTTCTCATTTACTTTTTTTTAATCTGATTTCTCTTGTGCAGCAAGAGAATTGTACAAATATGTTTATATATAATGGATTTACATATATTTTACTATGTTTAGCATATACTGAATTGCTTGCCATCTAGGGGAGGGATGGGGGAAAATGGGAGAAAATCTGAAACACAAAGCTATGCAGGGGTCAATGTTGTCAAATTATCTGTGCATATGTTTTGAAAATAAAAAGCTTTATTAAAAAAAAAAAAAAGAACTGTGCTAAATACCTGAGATACACACACACACACACACAAAGTAAAAACAATGGAGCTCACATTATAACAAGGAAGACAATATATAAAATAACTATGTATTCACAAAAAATGACCTCAGTCTGGGTCACACCTTCTTAATCTGTAAAATAAGGAATAAGTCTAAATGATTTCCAATTTTACTCAAGCTCTAAGAGAAAGTGAAAAATCATAAGCTATGATTTCACAGGGGAAAAACAATCTTAAGCTGCAGCATGAATAAGTTAGATTAGATGTAAGAAAGAAATCACTAATGGTTACTAAATGCTGGAATAAATTAGTTAGGGAGGTTGTGGAGTCTCCTCTGGTGATAGTTGTTGTTCAGTCATCTTTCAGGCATGTCAGACTCTTTATGACTCCCTATAGAGTTTTTTGGGCAAAAATGCTGGGATGGTTTGCCATTTCCTTCTCCAGCTCATTTCATAGAAAAGGAAGTTTCAAGTAGGGTTAACAGACTTGCCAATGGTCACCCAACTAGTGTCACAAAAATGAATATTCCTGATTCTAAGCCCAGTGCTTATCTAGCTTCTTTTCTGGAAGCTCTTTCAAATAGGAATAATAGTTGTCCTATCAGTACTAATTAACAAGACACTTATTCCTTGAAGGCAGAAGAATATCTTGTACCTCCAAAAGTCACTCCTAATGCAATAAATTCTATGAAGTTTTATATTTAACAACATGTTATTGTTATATAGGATCATTTAACTTTTTGCTGTATTAATCTATATCTGCAAAATACTTTTATAACACATATTTCAAAAAGCTTTAAACAAGACATAAACATGTACTTTTATCTTATTTCACCTCTTTCTGGGCATCTGGTTCTATCACTCTAGAATTGAATGGGCTGTTTCATTGGTTAATAAGTTCCTGTTAAGTATTGCAAAGGTCATTTTTTTTCATGAGAGAGGTAAGTACCATGTGAATGGTGTTTAACAGGAGAAAGGACATTAGTGAACCAGGAATGGCTTCATGACTAAGGTGAAACTTGAGTAGGATTCCAAAGGATGGAAATAATTCAATGGGTGAAGGTGCATAGAGGCAGAAAACATTGAGGGCATAGGAAATAGTAATACAAAGATAGAAAAGAATGAATCTATGCAGGGGATAATAGTAGAGCATATCTAAAGACAAGTCATATGTAATAAATCTGAATAGGAAATTTGGCACTAGATTCTGGAGGAATGGAATGTGAAATGAAATAATTTCAATGGGGTTCTCTAAGCTATTGTACAATTTTATGAGTGACTTGTATAAAATGCATAGATAATAAACTTATTAAATTTGCAGATGAGTGGGGAGCTTCAGCTTTCTCCCCTCAAAACTAGATAAATCTAATGAAAAATAAACAAAAAAGAAGTTAAGGAGGTGATTAATGTTCTGGAAAAATTAGATATGATAAATCTGTAGAGAAAATTGAAGGGAAATAGAAAAAATATATATCTTTTCTCAGCAGCATTATGGCAATACATAAAAATTGACAATGTATTAAGATATAAGCATCAAAGTACAACAGCAAGAGATAGAAAAATAAATTTCATTTAAAATAAAGTAGACAATATAAAATATTTGGGAATCTACCTGCCAAGACAAATCCAAGAACTATGAACCCAACAAGAAATGCTTTTTACACAAATAAAGTCAGATCTAAAGAACTGGAAAAATATTCATTGTTCATGGATAAGCTGAGCCAATATAATGAAAATGATAATTCTACCTAATTAATCTATTTATTCAATGACAAAGCAATCAAATTATCAAAAAATTATTTTATAGACAAAAAGTTACAAAATTCATCAAGAACAAAAGCTCAAAGGTATCAAAAGAATTAAAGAAAAAAACTGCAGAAGAAGATGGTCTAGTCATACTAAATCTCTAACTATATTATACAGTAATTACCAAAATAATCTGGTACTGGATCAGAAATAGTGGTATGTAATGACCGCGTGTTTAAAGTCAGCCGGAGTCAGGAATTCAGGTTAAGGGAAAAATCTTCAATATTTATTGAAGAGGTGAATAAAGATTGTTATAGCAAATATAGGCAAGAAAGATTGCGATAGCAAATATAGGCAGTTGCGACAGGAAGCCAGCTAAGAGAGAGCGATGCGAGCCGAGCCAACCGTGGAACCAACTGTGGAGGCAGCCGTGGCAATGGCCGTCCCAGAAGTCTCTCTTCCCCTTCCTTTTCCACTCCCCTGCCTCCACCCACCAAAATCGTCATTTCCTATACAACACATCAGGACTTGCACAAAGAGTGGGTGGGGGCCATTCTTTCTCCAAGCTTACGTATTAATAGAGTATGGTCCAATTACTATTTAGCCTCATGTGCTTGGGACCTCAGTGCATCAACTCAAGCCTCAGCCCATTACATCTCCCGCTTTCTTTTGTTTTAGAACACAGGTGATCATGCCATCCCTGACTCTTCAGGAAGGTCAGAGCCCCCAAGGGGAGGTGATCACACCCTCCCTGATTTCTCAGGAAAGGAGGTGAAAGCACCGAAAAGGAAGTGATCACGACCCCCCTGACTTCTCAGGAAGGGAGGTGAAAGCACTAAAAAGGAGATAATCACGCCCTCCCTGACATCTCAGGAAGGGAGATGAAAAGCACCAAAGGGAAGTGGGGGTTGCTAGCAGGTTTCTGGGCTCAAGGGTCTTATTATGCACAAACCCATCATCATGGGAACACATAGCACATAGCACATAGTAACAACGCAGAGACTATTAGTGATGACTCTCCCCACAGTCAGTACAGGCTTGATGTGTTATAACAAACATGAATTATGCACCCAAGTAACGGTATAACAAACAATATAAATCAACATTATGATGTAAAAGATTGCCAGAAGTCCTAGAAGGAGAGTATGTAAACAGCAGTCACACATACACCTCTTCAGCAGCCAAGAGATAGTCCAAAACCAGTCTATTGTCCACTGCTTCACATATCAGGGAATCCAATGATCCCCCCAAGTTTTTGAAGTCCAGCAAAAGTCTTTTTATGTCTTAGGGAATCCAATGATTCCAGCAGATTTTGAAGTCCTGTAACAGTCTTATCATTTCTCAGAAAATCCAATGATTCCTGAGGGCTTTAAAGTCCTACAACAATCTTATGTCTCAGAGAATCCAATGATTTCTGAGGGTTTTGAAGTCCAATGATTTTCTATGTCCATGAGTCAAACGCCATAACTGCCACACTCTTTCAATGGTGAGCACAATCAGCAACAGAACCACCCGATGTTTCTTGGGTCTTCTCCTTCGTTTCAAGGGTCTGCTCCGTCTCTCTGCGATGGACAAGGTGAATACAGCACCCATCTGATTCCTTCTCCACCTGTAGAGATACAAGCAAACCCTCTCCCCCAAGCAGTTAGCCTATCTGGTCCCTTCCATTCACCACTTTCTGGGTCTCTCCACATCACCTGGCGATTATCTAAAGATAGTGGAGCTGCTCGCACTGGACATTGCCCTTCCGGTGGGTTATAAAACCTGTCTGCCGGAGCCAGTGCATCTTTGTCAAAAATCAAGAAGTTAATAGTATAAAGTGCTAGATTTAGAAGCTCTCTAGGGTTACCTGTGGCTCCCCCTTTCTTTTGTTTTTGGAGCAGCGTCTTAATATCTCTGTTTCTCCTCTCTACTATTGCCTGTCCTTGAGGATTAAAGGGTATGCCAGTGGTGTGTAAAATCTTATACTGTGCACAAAAGTGGGCAAAATGTTTGGAGGTGTATGCAGGACCATTGTCTGTTTTTATTGCTTGTGGCACACCCATAATGGCAAATGCTTGCATGAGGAATTCAGTGACCACTCGGGCTGTCTCTTTTGCTGCTGGTATGGCAAAAGTGAATCTTGAAAAGGTGTCTACCACAACATGGATAAAAGACAGACGACCGAAAGATTTATAATGGGTCACATCCATTTGCCAGATTTCATTGGGTCTCAAACCACGAGGGTTCTTCCCTGGAGGCAGTGTAGGAGCATGGAAAGGAAGGTAAGCTGTACAGCTTTTTACTATGCTCCTAGCTTCCTCTTTTGTAATCCCAAATTGTAAATGCAAAGCTCGAGCAGCCTGATGGTATTTAGAATGGGATTCCTGGGCCTCTTGAAATAAAGGTGTACTGGCTAACATAGTTAAAAGGCTATCTGCCTTTGAATTCCCATCAAAAATAGGGCCTGGGAGTCCACTATGTGAGTGGACATGCAAGATATAAATCTTACCTGGATGTTTTCTCACTTGCTCCTGAAGTTCCTTAAAGAGCTGATATATATTAGAAGCTGCAAATTTTATTTGGGCTGTGGCAATTCTTTGTACCACACCTACTGAATAGGCTGAATCAGATATTATATTTATGTCTCCTGGGTAATAAGTGAGAGCTAACATGATTGCATACAATTCGTTCTGCTGAGTGGACTGAAAAGGAGTTCTGACTACTCTCTTTATGGTTAAATCATGAGAGTATACAGCACAAATATTTTGTTTGGATGCATCTGTAAAGATAGTTGGTCCTTTAAGAGGAACTTTAGAAACTTTTTCTTCAAGAATCCATCGCCAATTATGTAAAAGTGTGGTTATCTTTAATGGAGACCCATGTATAAAATTAGGAGCCATGGCTAATAAAATTTGCCACTCTGGGATGGTCTCACAACACACATTAATTTGTGTATTGGTGTAAAAGGTGTATATCTTATCAGGTCTTGCCCCAGATAATTGTACTGCTCGCTTAATGGCCTTTAACAAAATTCTAGCCACAAGCACTGGGTAAGGAGTAAGGCTTTGTTCTGGTTGTGCCGGGAGGTTCACCCACTCTATCACACTGTCTCCTTGATGAAGGACTGCTGTGGGTGCCTCTTGTGTGGCAAAAACTGATATTTCCAAGGGTTTTTGAGTGACTCTCTCAACCACATTGGATAAAGCCAGTTCAACTTCTCTCAAAGCCTCTTGAGCTTCTTTTGTAAGCTGGCGTGGTGAATTTAAAGCACTGTCTCCCCTTAAAATATCATATAATGGTTGTAACTGATAGGTAGTCAAGCCTAACACTGGTCGCATCCATTGGATATCTCCTATCAATTTCTGAAAATCATTTAAGGTGTTTAGCTTCTCTGTTCTTAAGGACAGTTTTTGTACTGTAAGCACCTTAGGGTATACTTCATATCCTAAATATTGAAAAGGAGCATGTCTTTGAATTTTCTCTTCAGCTATGTATAATTTGTAGTATCTTAGTGTTTCTATGGTCTTTTGTAGACATGCTTCTAACATTTGTTCCTCAGGTGCACATCCCAATATATCATCCATATAATGTAATAGTTTAACTTTTGGAAATTCTTTTCTTATTGGAGCAAGAGCAGCAGCAACATACATTTGACACATAGCGGGGCTGTTTTTCATTCCCTGTGGCAAAACTGTCCATTCATATCTTTTATAAGGCTCAGCTAAGTTAACGCTGGGCACTGAAAAGGCAAATCTTTTCATATCCTCCTTATCCAGAGGGATAGAATAGAAACAATCCTTAATATCGATGACCCAAAGAGGCCACTCTCTAGGCAATTGAGTAGGAGATGGAAGTCCAGGCTGAAGAGTTCCCATAGTTTCCATCTGTTCATTTACTTTTCTTAAATCAGACAACTGTTTTGTACATACAAAAAGGAGGTGAAATGGTCAAGCCTACTGTGCCTGGAGGTAGGGGATCCATAGGCTGGAGAGGAACAGATTTCACCTCTCCAGGGGGTATCTCAGTTGTCCCAGCTGCATACAGCTCTATTCTCCCCAATTGTAATTCCCTTCTGCCATCAGGTTGCTTCCTGGCTGGTTGACTGTGTAATCCCCATCTCCCATCATATGGCTTTCTGGCTGATTGGTCATGTCTGGATACTGGACTTCTAGGCCCTCCCTGGGTGCACCATTGGCTGCCATCATGCCCCAAGTGTTTTTTGCCTTGGGCCCTGGGGCTGGGCCCCTCATCCTGTTTCCCTGAATCTGTCTGCATTCTGAGGCCCAATGGAAGGAATAGAAATGGAATAGAATAACTTATTTCTCAGATTTATGGATAAGAGAAGAACTTAGGACCAAAGAAGATACAGAGAACATACAAAATGTAAAATATATAATTTCCATTCTATAAAATTAAAAAGGTTTTGCACCAAAAATCACTGCAACCAAAATTATAAAGAAAGCAAAAATCTGAGAGAAATTTTGCAATAAGTATCATTGATAAAGCCTTCATTTCTCAAATATGTAGAGAACTGAATAAAATTTTTAAAAATACAAATCATTTCTTAATTGAATATGAACAGGCAATTTTCATACAAACAAATAAAAGCTACCTGTAGTTATATGAAAAAATACTTGATTATTTTTATTAGAGAAATGAAAATTAAAGCAACTCTGGGGTACTACCTCATCCCTCTCAGATTGGCTAATATGACAAACAAGAAAAGTAATAAATTCCAGAGAGGATGTGGGAAAATTAGAACACTAATGCACTGTTCATAAAGTTGTGAACTGACCCAACTATTCTGGAGAGCAATTAGAAACTATACCCAGAAGGCTACAATACTGTGTGTACCCTTTGATTTAGCAATTCCACTGGTAGGACTATATCACAAAGATATCCAAAAGAAAAAAAAAGGCCTATTTGTACAAAAATTATTTACAGTAGCAATTTTTGTGTTGGCTAACAATTGAAAATCAAAGGAACACCCATTAGTTGGGGAACAGCTAAAGGTGTGGCATATGATTATAATGTAATATTACTGTGTTATGAGAAATATTCAGAAGCAGAATGATTTCAGAAAAACCTGAAAAGGCTAACATGAACTGATATATAGTGAAGTGAGCAGAACCAGGAAAATTTTGTACATTGTATTAGCAGTATTATTTGATGAAAAACTATGGATGACAATTATTCTTAACAACACAATGATCCAAAATAATCCCAAAGGACTAATGATGAAGCTTACTATCCCCCTCTAGAAAAAGAACTGATATTTTCTTATTATAGACTGAAACTTGCTATGTTTTACTTTCTTTCATGTTTTTTCTTTAGAGTCTTCTTATACAAAATAACTAGTATGGAATTATTTTACATAATTGTATATGTATAAATTATATCTTACCATTTCAGGCAGGGAAGAGGAAAAGAAGAGAGGTAAGATTTGGAATTTTAAATTTTAAATAAAAATGTTTTTAAAATTAATTAAAATTTAAAATTAAAAAAATTGGTTGAAAAAAATAATTTCAAAATTATGAAAATCTGTGAGAGCAAGTTAACACACTGAATGATAGAATTGGGACTTTATTAAAAAAAGATTTTGACAGACTGGGATTTGGAACAGGCTATGGTCGCAAGCAATCCATAGGCCACAGGTGACCAACTTCTAGATTAGAACATTAGTATAAATTTAGATTACTGCACAAGTTACGGTTTATGGTTATTATAGAATACTATTGTGCAATAAGAAATGACAAGCAGAATGATTTCAGAAAAATCTGGAAAGGTGAAGATAAACAGAACCAGGAGAACATTGTATAATAATAGTGATGATTGACTGTGAATGATTTATCTATTCTCAGCAATTCAGTGATCTAGGATTCAAAAGGACTCATGGTGAAAAATGCTATCCACCTCCAGAGAAAGAACTGATGGAATCTGAATGCAGATTAAAATATACTATGTTTTTACTGTAATTAGGAATAAATAATAAACTATTCAAAAATCATCACAAAAATAAATTTAATCAGGTATAATTTAATAGCAATAAAACTACTCTTACACTTGAAGAAAAAAAAAACCCTCAAGTATAAGACATTTTTAAAATGCCTACTTAGTACCAGGCACTGGGCTCAGCCTTGAGCATCAAAAGATACAATAAAAGCTTCAAGAAGCTTCCATTCTGAATCTGTAATGCTGATCACTATCATTTACTTTTACAATTAATGGCTATAACTCTGATGGATAGAATCCTAATTATTCCTCAGTACATCATTTTCTCATTTCGAAATACAAAGGTTTCCCATTGTCACAGACTAGTAACCAGTTTCATATTACCTGGATGATATAGAAGGGAGAAGAGAGAAAGAAAGACAGACTCTGTCTGTCTCTGTCTGAGACAGAGAAAAAAGCACAGAAGACAAAAACAGAGAAAGAGAAAAAAAGAAACTGAGATCAAGAGTGAGCAATGGTAATAGAGTTAGAGACAGAGACCAAGAGATAGAAGAGGATGGGGAAAAGAGAGAAAGGAAAGAGAGATGTTTATGCTCCTGTGCTTTAGTATCTAGAACTCAGGGAAAATAGCAGCTTGAACTGGGAAAGAGGCTTGTTTTTAGCTAGCTTTGGCTGTATCATCCTAGAAGTAGGACAGCCAGGTAGCACAGTGGATAGAAAACCCAACCTGAAATAAGTAAGCTTCATTTTCCTTAGTTCAAGTCTAGCCTCAGATTATGTGAACCTGGGCAAGTCATTAACTCTGTTCATCTCAGTTTCCTGAAGTATCTAAGAAGGAAATGGCAAAGCCACTCCCAAATCTTTGTGAGAAAACCTCAAATGTGGTCACAAAGAGTTTGAACATTCCTGAAAAACAACTGAACTACAAATCCTAGAAGAAAAGTCATGACTGTAAATATCATTCTGTCTTTTCTGGAACCAAGTTACTAAAATGGGTAGGTGGTATCTGAAGGTCAACAGTATTAGGAAAACTGTGACCACATAGTCATTAACCCAGGAACATAGGATTTCTTCAAATGAGGTTCAATAACTTTCAAGCTATTGCACAGATAACAAGGTCATTGACTTCGATTGTGGTTTTTGTCACCTGCTCACAGGTCATTTTTCACATATGAGTCTCTGGCTAATTGAGAGCTATAAAGATTTCATGTAGGTCAATATTTCTACTAGTGGTTAATATAAACAACAATCAAGCTTCATAGTAGACCAGTGCTTTGCACCTAAGGAACTTGTATTTTATAGAGTGAGGAATAATAATATTTCCCTTTATATTTCCAAATTTAGTCCATGTGATCCACAGTCCAGTACAAAACTGAAGATTACTATTTCCTCCTTTTATTCCAAATTTCATGTGATCTAATTATTCAGAATTTGTACCAACTTTGTCACTATGTGAAGGGTAATGAGTTGGAGATTTTTGAGCTTCCAGAAAAAATTTTCGCTTTTCTTGCTGCAATTACTTTCCCAACTTTTTCAACCTGCATAGAAATGGGATTAATGAACTGGCTTCTCAAGTCCAGTTGTTGTTGTTTTCCTCTCAGAAACTCACTGGATTTTTTGAGAGGCAATCAGGTTGATATGAACTCTCCTAGAGTTTTTCATCTTAACCATTTCAGATCTTGTGAACCTGGATGGGAAGAGGGGAGAAATGATGCTTTTATTTTTACTAACTTTGAATTTCCTTTGTTTAATACTATGTATTCTGTCTAATGAACAATATTCTGCGAAGAGTTTATTGACCACCATATTGCTAAAGGAGTTCATGATACTGAAAAATGTTAAAATTCCTTGTCCTAGAATGACTAATAACTTGTTTAAAAGGCAATAATGAGTAAAATTCAGAATGGATTGAGATTGGAATCCAAGCTTCTCAACTATTGGTTTAGTACTCAAGTCAGAGATAAGTCAATCACTCAAGAAACATTTATTATGTGCCTACTATATTCCAAGAACTGTGATAAAACACTGGGAATACAAATATGTTAAAGAAAGACAGTTCTTGTCCCTGAGGATTTTTCAGTATAACAGGGAAGACAATATACAAAAGGAAATTAAAAGGGAAGGGATAAAGAAGGAACTGCAATTTTAGGGCATGATGGAGAAATCCAGAGTATAGCCAGGTAGGAAATGAAGAGATGGTTGAGCCAGGCTCCCCTCCTCATAAGGAAGTTCTGAGAGAGAGGTGGAGCTCTCCACCCTTTAAATCAGAAGGAAGGTCACCAGAGGCAAAGTGAATTGCTGGATACTATTTGGGATACATTTGGAAACTGATGGATAATTTCAGAGGACTTAGAATTTTTGAGTTAGAGGAGATTTGTCTAACTTCTCATACAATGTCCTAATCTTCCATAGTAATCTTTGACAGAGAATCTTCCAGCCTCTTATTGAATATTGCCAAGGTCATTATTTGATAATTAGGCTCATTCATCCTATCAGCATCTATTAACTACCAACTATGTAGAGAAACCAATTGATCCTTATTCTGTTTCTGATTTCTCTGCCAAGGAGAATTATCTTCATACCGAAAATGCTGGAACAAAAATATCTCACAGGGAGTTGATAATACTCAAGACAAGTAAAAAGATACTAAGAGAACATCTAGCTAATGTTAATGAATTCAAGACACATGGCCCAGCCAAACTAAATCTTCAGATACTGAAGAACTGTCAGATGTGATTGATGAGCCACTGTCAGTAGTATTTGAAAGACTGTTTGTAAAAAATAAAAAAGGTAACACAAGATCAGATAAGAGAAAATAACTTCCTGGTTTTCATAAAAGGAGCAAGAATGGAGACTGCCAATTATAAGCTAGTGAACTTGACTTCAGTTCCTAAGAAAATTTCAGAAAATCTCATTAAAGAAATGGTTGGCAAACCATTTCTCGAAAGGGAAGTCATGATTGAAAAGGTTTGGGATGACTTCATCAAGAACAAGCTATGACAGACTAAGATCATTTCCTTTTTTGATAGGGCTACTAACATAGTAGTCGAAAGGAATGTTGTGAGTATAGTTAAGCTTTTGATGCAATAGCTGATACTACTTTTATGGAGAAGATTCTGGATCAAACAACAATACGGTTAGATTCAGAACTAGTCGGATGGTTCAAAGAAATAAGTTCAATGACAGCAAGTCAAGAGGGCACATACCCACTGGTGAACTTCAAATAGTCAAGTGGTTGGCCATGTACTTTATAAATGAGTTGGATAAATTCATAGATAGTATACTTATCAAATGTGTAGGTAACACATCCTGATACTTAAAGTTAACACAGTGGATAATACAAAGGATCTTAAATTCAGGGGTCATCAAACTACGGCCTGCAGGCCAGATGCGGCAGCTGAGGACGTTTATCCTCCTCACCCAGGGCTATGAAGTTTCTTTATTTAAAGGCCCACAAAACAAAGTTTTTGTTTTTACTGCAGTCCGGCCCTCCAACAGTCTGAGGGATAGTGAACTGGCCCCCTATTTAAAAAGTTTGAGGATCCCTGATTGGACTGAATCTAATAATATAAAATTCAATGGGAATAAAAGTAAAGACCTATTTGTTTAAAAAATCAATTTCATGAGTACAAAAAAGGGGAGGCCTGGTTAGACAACTGTGTTCTGAATTTAATTCCTACCTATTGGAGGGTTCAGGACTGTAGATCTGCAAAGCTAAGAATCTAATCATTCCTTCTTCCACAAATATTTCTTGTATTTGGGGCAGCTGACTGGTAATGGATAGAGCACTGGGCTTGGAATCAAGAAGATTCATCTTCCTGAATTCAAATTTGACCTCAGACACTTACTTGCTGTTTTGACTCTAGGCAAATCACTTAACACTGCTTATTTCCTCATCTATAAAGTGAGCTGAAGAAGGAAATAGTAAGCCATTCTAGTAACTTTGCCAAAAAACAAAAGACAAAATGGATTAAAATTACGGAACAACAACAGTATTTGGAAGCAATTTATAAGTTCAGAGAAATGTAATAGTGAATAGAACAGTATTTGCTATCAACTGTCTTTTAGGCAGACAGGAAATAGAGGACCCAGACAAACATAAGAAGTATAGCTTAAGTCAAAGCATGTTAAATACATACAAAGTTATAAACAAGATATTTGTTTAAGTGAAAACACTTCTAGTTGGAGTACCATTCCTAGAGGACAAAGAAATAATAGCAATATTACAGTCACGCTTAAACCATCAGGCATGATGTGAATTCTAGTCCAAGATCTAAGTAGAAGCATTCTATTATGTTCAAAGGCTCCTTATTGACTACCAGAAAGAATTTAAAACCCTTATTCTAGAATTCCAGGTCTTTCAATGATTAATACTGTTGCACCTCCCCTCATTTTCAGCCTCATTCCACAGTTTCTCTCCATATGTGTGGAGACAGCTCACACTGCTTACTAACTCTTGTACACTAACATTTCCCATTTCTGAAATTCCATTTCTTCTCCCTTTTTCCCATCCCTATTTTTTGAAATCCGACCTGTCCACTTCTGTTCAAATATCAAATCCACCAGAAAATCTTCCCTGATCCTCAAATTTGAAATGTTATTTTGTTCTTAAAACTATTTTCCTATTATTCATTATTCCATATTTATTAGATGTTTACTACGTAGTACTCCATAGGTATCAAAATGGATAGTGCACTGGGAGGTCAGGAAAACTTGAGTTCAAATTCAACTTCAGTCACTTCCCAATTTGGACTAGTAACTTAATTTCTTTCTCCTTCAATTTCTCTACTGTAAAATATAGATAATAATCACTCTTGTTTTATAAAGTATTCATGAGGAACAAATGAAATAATTTTTGTAAAGTGTTTAGCATCATGTCTCACACATGTTAGGAGCTTAATAAATACGTGTTCCCTTTTCCTTTTATTTATTATTTAGTCAACTAGTCAGGTTCGAATCTTTTTTCTACATTTAAGGTTTTTCTTGCAAAGACACTGGAGTGGTTTGCCATTTCTTTCTCCAGCTCATTTTACAGATGAGGAAACTGAGATAAACAGGGTTAAGTGACTGCCCAGGGTCACATAGATAGTAATTATCTGAATTGAACTCAGGCCTTCCTGATGCTAGACCTGGTATTATTTCTATGCCATCTTCCTGCCCTAATATATTTGTATGTATATATCATCTTTTCCTAATTAGTCTCTAAAAATTCTATAAGTAAAGGAAAAGATGATGCCTTAATGATATTTATCTCTCCCCTACTCCCAGCATTTAGTCAGTGCCTTGATAGTAACCAGTTAATTAATGGCTGTTGGTTATTGAATCAATTAGATCTATACAAAGGATGGAATAAATGAAAACTGCAGGAAGCCCCAAGTCCACTCACTTGGTAACCACTCACATTGATGAATATACTATCAATGTCTTTCTGGTAATATAAAGAACAAGCCTATTTTTTTGAAGGGGGGTGAAATTTCATCAAAAGAAGTCATAGACAAATAAATGATTTCAAATCCATCTACAATATTAAATTCACTCTATGTTCATGCAAAATAAAGACCTGGAAAAAAATCTCCTTATTAACTCCTAACACATAAATGTAAAAATAAAAGGATCTCTGAGAACTCTCTCCTCTGGCTCCAATGCATATGCTCTGAGATAATTTTGTCCATTGATGAAACAAGATTTAAGAGCTTGGTGGCTTATTGAAATTTCGAGCTGACACTGAGCCAGGGAAGTCATTCATCTAGCCAGGGGTCCCTCAGGCCCTGCTTAGGCTGCCTTTTTCAGGGGAATAAAGACCACAGAACTGCCTTTGGACAAGATACATGTTGAATGAATGTTTAAAGTTTCATTCCATTGGAAACGTTTAAATTGGTGTATAATTGAGCCAGTTAATCTCAGTGACTTGAAAAAGAATCATGAATCAGAGACTAACAATGTGGACAGATCATCCCCCCAACCATCCATGTTTCTAAGCTAGCTCGTCTCCTACTATTACAGCCACTCTCCATTCTTCCCCAAACATAGGCAACTAGATCAAAAACATGTTTTTCCTCTTGCAGTTATCTCCTCTAAGTGAAATACCAATGCCAGCATCCTGTCAAACCAAGGTACAGATGTGAAAAATAAGAGTTAACCTTATTAGTATGGTAGTTCAGGGGCAGAGTCCCCATCATATTTAACCTATGATATATATCCAAAAATTAATTATAGCGAATACATGAATCTGTGTAATCAACCAATAGTATCCATGGTTTGATTGTTAAACATAAGAAAAAGTATATATGTCAAGTTACGGAGGGAAAAAATTAGACCCGAAGTTCTTGCTCTCTGAGATGATTAACTAAGGTGAGAAAAATGAATATAATTCATCTATCAGCAGCAGGACTAGACTACATTGCTATGAATAGTCACTGAGTTTTCCCAAAATGAGATGAATTTGAAAGGACAATCATTCACAAACAATCCATTTGGCAAGCCCTAACACCTGTTGGTCAAAAAATTTCACCAAGAAGTTTTCAAGTTGTGTTACACAGGCATATGGTGTTACAGAACTGTGAGAAATCCAATCAGTCATGGTCATGTATAACATTGCCTGGTGACAAAGAGGCAGCCCCACCACAGAAATTAGCAGAAAAGGTCAAGGTCAAAGCAGACATAGAATGACCCAGATCCTCCCCTCTTTCTGGGAGTCTGTCCTTTGTGTATGAAGAACAGCATATGGTGCATTCAAAGATGGCACAAGTGACCCACCAACTCATTGATCGAGAATAACATCCCCACGTGGTTGTGCGGTATCCCTTGTGACTCATGACTCATTTAGGATGGAAAGTCAGATTTAAGGGGGGCAACTCACTCACCCATAAGGGATCAACTTTATATTGTTGGATTCTTTAACACTGTGCTCAGTTCCAAAATCAATGAATTGTATAATTTGAGACTTAAGAAGTTTTTACTCAAGCACCAATTTTTATTGATCAAAAAACAAGTATTTATTAAATACCTCCTTCAATATGTCAGGCACTAAACTAGACAGTGAAGACAAGAGGAAAATAATCCTGCCCTCAAGGGGTTTATTATCTACTGAATGAAACAGCATATAGCTACCATTGGACCAAAAAGTTGGGATAGGGAGGCACTAATAGCTGAGAGGATGATGAAAGATTTTATGTAGAAGATAGGGCACAGGAAATAGGGCAAAGGAAGCCCTGGCATTCAAAGAGGCAGAGGTAGAGAGGGAATATATTTAATGAATAAAATACAGTTACCACCAGTATATAGAAATGGAACATATAAGGAACAGTAATAAAACTGCATTGTAGGTACAGAATAAATATCTGATGAAAATGAAAAATGCTTATTAAGCAATAGGTTAATGACCTAGCTGAGACCAACTTCCAACAGAGTAATTTCCCTCATGAAATATGTTTAAAGCCCCTCATCTAGTACAAATTCAGCCTTCTCTAAAGTAAAGGATGTAAACCATGTGACTCTCTGAAGTCCCTTCTAGTTCCTAGAAAGAGTTGATTGAATAGTAGATAAAGTGCTGGGCATGGAGTAAGGAAAGCCTGAGTTCAAATCCGCTTTAGACACTTATTGGCTGTGTGACTCTGGGCAAGTCACTTAGGCTATATCTGCTGTGAAAGATAACAATATCCAAATTTCAAAGTTGTTGTGAAGATCAATTGACATAATGTTTGTGGTGTTTGGCAAATTGCACAGCACATATTAGATGCTTAATAAATGTGGTTTTCCTTCTTGAATTCTGAGAAAACACAGCTGGGTTTTAAAGGCATTACAAACTTGTAAATAATTTTGTTTTTACCAAGATTTTCTGTCAGGGTGATCTATCCTTCCCTCATACCTTTTAACCTGAAAGACAGAAATAGCACCCACAAGCAAAGTTAAATATTATGTATTGATTTATGTTATGTGCAGGTAACACAAAGGATATTGTAAAAAAAAAATGATGTTGGGTTTGACATTGTCACTGAAAAGTGACATTTAAAAAAGCATTGAGGTCATACATTATCAGAGGAGGTAAACCAGTTTTATAGGCATTTATATATAATAAGCATTTATATAGAACTTTAATGTTTGAAAAGAACTGTGGATGTGTTAAATCATTTGGAAGAGTGAGAGATTACAAATGGATAGTCTGAGAGTGCTTCTATATCTTTAATATCCAAAAACATATAATTACTGTTATTCCCATTTTACAGATGAAGAAACTCAGACTGGGAGAGGTTAAGAGACTTACTAGGTTCACACATTCATGTAATGAGAGCTCTATTCATTATATTACCTACTTGATTCCTATTTTACATTGCACTTTATTGACAAAAATTCTTCTTATCACAAAGTTAACAGTCTATATTATTAGATGGTGTGTGGTATTCTAGAATTTCAATTCAACTTAATTATTTTTAACTGCCTACCACAGAGAAGGCAACATGCTAAGTCCTGGAGATATAAAGATTTTTAAATGATGTGCTTTTTTCCATGGAATTTGAAAGTGATTGATAGGTAATGTGGAAAAGAAGTATAAGCACATAACAAAAATCCAAGGTAAGTGGTGATAGCAAAAAGAGATTCTGAAAAAAAAAAGTCATGAGAAATTGCCAGGGAGAGAAATCCCCATCACTTAGAAGCAGTGGAGTGGGGACAGTGTTGTAGAATGGGGACCTGCTGTCTGAGTTGAAGGCAGGCGGGGCTTTCAACAGATAGAAATGGGAAATTGGGGCAACCATTCCAAAGGATTGGGAAATGATTAAGCTTGTTGTTGTTCAGTCATTTTCAGTCTATCTGACTTTTTGTGATGCCATTTGGGTTTTTTTGGGCAAGAATACTGGAGTGTTTTGACATTTTCTTTCTCTAGTTCATTTTACAGATAAGGAAACTGAGGCAAACCATTATGTCCAGAGTCATACAACTAGTGTCTGAGATCAGATTTGAAATTATGAAAGTGATTCTTCCTGACTTCAAGTCTAGCACTCTATCCACTGTGCCATTTAGCTGCCCCTAGTGAATAAAGAGATAGAAATGGGAAAGGTAATGAGTACAAAAAGATGGTAAGAAAGGGTTTCAATGTAAAGTACGTGGAGAAAATGTGAGATAATGCTGGAAACCTGATCTGGAGACCAAAATGTGGGAAAATCAGTAAGGAGTCTGCAGTTACTTCAGAATATGATGGATTATCAGTCAGTTAGTCAATAAACATTTATTAAATAACTATTATGCATTAGTCACTGGGCATACAAAAAGAGCCAAAAGACAGTCCATGACCTTGAAGAGTTCACAGTCTAAAAAGATAGATGACATGTAAACAATTATATACAAACAAGCTATATATATGATAAATTGGAAATAATTAACAGAGGGGAGGCACTAGAATTAGGGAGGATCTATCTGGAAATGTTTCAGTAGAAGCAATGTTCTCCACTAAAACCCCCTTTTCTTTGGCTTAACTTTTTTTTCCTAAGAAAGTGTGCAAAAGATCTGGTATGGGAAATAAATTAAGGTGGTAACCAACTTACTTTTCTGTCTAGTTAAAATCATTGCTTTCTCCATTGTCCAGAAGAAATTAAAATGATGACCCATCTAAGGGCAGCATTCTCTTTACCCTATTGTGAAGAGATTAAAGCATTGATCTGAGGAAGGAGGTCACTTTCATTATTTTTAGAGAGTCCTTGAGGAGAATGGTCAAAGAGAGATGAGAGGTTTTGGAAAAATTAAGTGAATTTTGTACTATAGATGGGGTAGGATTCTGACCTAAAACTGCATTACTTTATCATAGTTATTCCCCTTTTCTTGTTCAAGATTCCTACAAATGAAACGATTGAAAGTTTGAACATTTCTCTTCCTAGCAGAGCAATGCATAGATTTAGAATAATGTTAAAATGATACTCATTTTTCCCCCTGGAAGATTTGTGCCTAAAACATGGAGTACCATATATTTTTTTTGGTGTTGGCAAGTAAAAGAGGAGAGAAAGAGAGAAGGGAAAAAACAAGGACAGAATCTTAGGAACTAAAAAATCTTAGGAAACTTTACCTGCTAAAGGAGTAAGAGAAGAAAATGTTCTTCCAATTCCAATTCAGAACTCCAGAATTCAGAGACTCTAATGGAATTATGACCTCACAAAAGCCCTCAGTGATATAGATTATGACTCATTCATTCCTAATGATGATGATGTGACTCCCTCCCCCACCCCCAGTCAATGTCTTTCCTTAACTTTGCTAGATGATCATCAAATGATCTAGGGATTTTCTATATAAAATATTACCAAACCTGTCACTGAGTTTATATTAAATCCAACAGAAAATAGCATTTATACTTCATCATGATTTGTTGCTTAAGAAAATATGATTTGAACTGTTTTCTCATTTGAACATATTTTACCAAACAAAACTCCTTATGGCTCCCTATTTATCTCAAAGTGGTAGGTTGATTGGTGGCTATCCTTTGTTCTCAAAGAGGACCAAAATGACATCACTTTTTAGAGTCTAGTTGTAGAGTGTCTGACTGGTGATCAGACAAATATGAGCTCAGAATGCTCTACTACAGCAAAGTACAAATTGTCCTTGTGAATATTTGGGGCATATTCTACAACTTTGTGCATCTCACTTTTCTTTTAAACTACTTCAGTTCTGCTCTGCTTATAGAACACAGTGCCTTCTTTGACTACACTGTCCTTTGCCAATGTCTCTCTTGTCATGCAGTCAATCGATTCCAAAGTTCTTCAAAGAGACCTTGAGAGTGCCCTTCTACCATTTCTCATCACCATGTGAGTGCTTTCCTTCTTTTAGGCAAGTAGGTACAATGGACCTGGAGGCAGGGTCGCCTGAGTTTAAACACTGTCCCAATCACTTTTTTGACGGTGTGATCCTGGACAAGTAACTTAATCTCTGTATTCCTCATACTCCTTATGTATAAAATGAGAGAAATAATTTTTGAGGATAAAATGAGATAATGATCTTTAAAATGCTTAAAATCTTTAAAAATTTAGTTTCAATATATAATGTTCTCAGGAGATACATTTTCATATCACATCCTCCTAAACTGGATTTTATTTGACATGAAGAACCCCTCCTCAAACTTAGATAACACAATCCTGGCACATAGTAGGCACTTTAAAAATACTTTTTTGACTTGACTCGATAATAGAAATATTATGAAGCTCAAACATAAACTGATACAACTAGCATTTGCAGCCCTTTACAACCTGGCCCCAACCAATATTTCTAGCCTCCAAACACATTACTCCCTTTTGTGGACACTATGGTCCAGACAAACTGACCTTTTTATGTTCTTTCTGTATGTATGGTACAACATTGGCCATTTCCCACACTTTTGCATTGGTTTTTCACTACTATCTGGAATGAATTCCTTGTCCTCTATCTCTTAGAACAAAGGGCTTCCTTTAAATTCACCTGGTGTCAGCTTCTGCGTGAAGCTTTTTCTGACCTCTGTCCCTTTTCCCCAACTGTTAGTACCTTTCCCTAAATTAACATGTCTATTTTTATATAATTGCACACTAACCTACTGTTTCCTCTGGTAAAATATAGAGTGCTAATGGGAAGGAACTTTTTCCTTTTCCTTTGTTTCCCAGTGCCTAATACAAGAGCAGGTGAGGCACAAAGTAAGTCTTTTAAAAGTGCTTATCAATTGATTGATTGATTCATGATTGGGCTTCTTTAGAGGTGGAAGCTGAAAATTTAGTTTCAATATATAATATTCTCAGGAGATAAATTTTAGTGTCACATCGTTCTAAACTGACTTTTATTTGAGATCAAATCCCACCCCCAAACTTAACACAATCCTGGCACATAGTAGGCACTTTGAAAATACTTTTTTTTTTAATTTGACTGGATAATATAGTTAGAAATCATATAAATTAAAGCAAGTATTCTGAATAAAGTCTAAAGTTCTGTACCTGTGGGAATTTTTTGCAGACTGTAGTAGAGTGATAGGAAGAATACTGAAATCCCTTTCAACACTGCAGTGGTTCCCAGTACCCACTACCTAATTCAGCATTCAGAGGAAGGTGAGTTGAACCAAAGGGACTTACAACAATGATAAATTTAATGATATTCTTGGGGTCTCAGGAGGGATGAGAACCTACATATATATCAGCACTAAAGGGGAAACAATTCCATTTATGACACAGAATTTGTGTCAAACTCTTTCCAAGAAAACCACAGAAAGAAAACCCAATAAAAACCAGCCAACCAGTGGGCTATAGAGAAGCAAAACTAGCCTTTGAATTTCTGTGTCCCCTTCTTTTTTCCCCATACTCTTTTTTCTCCTTTTTTTTTTTTTTACTCATCCACTGAATAACCATTTGTCATAAGCTTTACTGTACCATGAAGCTATGATTAATATTATGACTCAAGTACAGCGGGTTGAAAGACCACATTCATTTTCAAAGTCACGTCGCATTGATTAGAATTCACTGCAGGTTATTCAAATAACGATCCTCTCTTTTCCCTGGAGAATCTCTGTCTGATTTTTCTTTATCCTCATTAAAGATCCCAGGTGCAGACAAAGCTTTACATACTTCTAATTTGCATTATCCTTGGGAAGGAGGCAATTCACATGCCTTCAGTACATGGTACTTGTTTTTGTAGTTTGCTCCTTCCTATCTGTCTATTTAAATAAATCAAGAAATTTAGCCTTTATAAACCCTCAGACAATAGAAAATGCCAAATTGTATTAGGCTTGGTAATATGCACATGGAGCCTGCACCATCCATTATAATTCGGATAAAGTGAGGCATTTTTGTACAGCTCTCTTCAATGGTGCACTGAAAATACAGTGCTCGTTTTTTGGGGAAAAGATTCATTTGCAGAACAAGGCTATACATACTGAGCATCCTTTTGCCTCACAGGAGCCAAATGAGGAAATGTCCATCAGAAGATAGTTTCAATGAGCAGGTAATCCCTAACAGCATCTGATTGCCAATTTGGCTAATTAGACAAAAATTCTTTTCAAGAACCAATCAATTATTGCCTCAGTTGAAGGCAATTTATTAGCTCTTCTCCCCCAAACTTATTGTGTACACAGAATCACATATGGATTTCATTGGCGGGAGGTACAGTCTCTAAACTGGGACAAAGAATTCTGCCTTGCATGATTCCTACCTTGAGTTTTTGTGTAATGAGTTTAGCCTGGAGCAGACTGACAGCATTGTTGACATTTCATTGAGTTTCCATTTCTCAAGAGAGAAGAAATTTTAGCTAATTAAATAATGTTAGAGTGTCTTCGAAACTACAAAGGCAACATGAAACCATACAGCACTCACAGGGTATCGGTTAAGGCCCTTTGTGTAATTCTGAGATATTTACAACAAATGAAGTCAGCCCAACGGAACCCTGGCAGTGACTTAGCTGCTGGGAAAGATGGGACTGATAAAACTTGGTGATCCTAAAAGAGCAGTTTAAGCAGAATAGGAGAAAACTGGTTGTAGAAACAACTGTTCTACCTTCAATATGGTGGAATCAATAGGCTTGATTTTGCCCCCATGGTTGAGCTATAGGGAAATTCTCAATCTTTACTCATGCTTCATTTCTTTTTCTTCTACCATAAAGTCAATGGGAACAATTTACTTAAAGGAGGCATAGGCTTTCTTGAACAGGAATTAATCAGATTTCATAAGTATTCTGGAATTTTGGTTTTCTAACTTCCTTATTCTGCAATGACGAGTCTCGCTCCTCCAGGTTTGTGTACACAGATAGGTACTCTGCTTTTGGCACTTTTCCTCCAATGCATTCTGTGTGAGAGAGAACTAAACATTTTTATATATGATCACTTCTGACTTTGTCATTGCTGATAATACGATGTTTACTCAGCTCCTCTACCTTCTTTAAGATTATGAAGAAAATGAAGGACTCAGGCAGTGGAAGCTTAGCGAAAACCTATTCATTCCAATAAGAAGCTATTTAACAAGTAGTTCAAGTCTATAATGGAAAAAAGCAGCACATTCCATTCCTGTAGGGTATTTTAGCTGAGATTCACAGAACCGCTGAACGGCAGGGCCTGGAAGGTAGGGCCAGGGCTAGCAGTCCAGAGCCAAACTTAAAAGCAATGAGTAAATCTGAAATGTTACCATATCTGCTTCTGAGAGCCAATAGCTTCTATCCATGTGCAAGAGCCAATGAAGCTGCAGAAAGTGGTATTGTTTCATATTGGCTATTTTTGCTCTGTGTGTGGCCAAGGTGTGTATATGTGTCTGTGCATGTACTTGCATACATGCACATACACTCCCACTTTTCCCTAAGCTTGAGCATCAGACGTAGAAGAAGAGCAGGGGAGCCTGCATGGAGACCCCAAAGAGATTTATTTTCCCTTAAAGCCTCAGGAAGCCTGAGAGATTTCATTGACATTAATTAAGCCCTCCCTAGGATCATGGGCTCTGTAGGCTGGGTGAACTTTTGTTTTAAAAAGCAAGCTTGCTTTCTAGGCGAGTTTTTTCCCAAGCTCTCATTTTATTGTGGTTTCCAGCAGGGGATCTTGTTTCAAGGGATATGATCAAAGTAAAGGACATTTCTTTTGGGACTTATTTTACATAGATTAGATCTCATTATGCAATATGCTCTTTGGTCTATATTCTTTATTATAAGCTCCTGGCTGTATGAATGAATTTAACATAGTAAAGTGTGAATTTATTACAGTGAATACACTTTCTAAGTTAGGAAAGAAGGCAAGATATAGCAGAGAGGAATATTTGGAGCTTTTCTTATCAGGCCAGAATTTCAGCTGCCACAGCTTCAGTGTAATCTTAAATGAGGTTGCTACATATGACTGTGGCCCCAAGATCTCCAACGACTTTGTATTATTTCATTTCCCAAATATTAAACAACTCATTATTGAACATGTTGCTATCTTGTGGTTCCCCTTGGTGGATATATTTTCCCTCTCTCCTCTCCAACCCCTCCCCTCCTTTTTTTTTTTTTCATTTTAGAGCCTGGCAGGTTTATTTTTAAGAAGTATACCAGATGATTTCTTATAGTTTTACATTATCTAGAACTGGGAGGATTTAGAAATTTGGAATCACATTCAGTCACTTCAGTTGAAGGAGAGACATTGACTTAAGGCAGGGGAAATTGCCTGCTTGACCTTGCTCAGAAAATATACAGCTCTGATTGCTCATCTGCTTGTAGCACTCAAGTTTACATGCCTCTGTTGCTTCCAGAACAATATTTCTCAGGTTCAAAAACTGGTGGAGGAACTATGAAAATCTCTATATCTAAATGAGTCCATTCGTCTCTCCACAATCCCCCAAATGATGTAGAATTCAGTGTCACAAGAATGAACAATGAAGTTCAGAGTTTATTGTCAATCTTAATATCATTTTGTATATAGCTGTTACTGCTGAAGTTACTTTAATGCTTGTACATTGCTAAAGATTTGTCAAGGGTAATCATGTAATCAAAAGGTAGAGGAAGGGAGAAGTATTTGAGCAGTAAGGACAGTGTTACATTAATTTCATCTGTAATCACATATTTTTACATTTGTTCTCATGAATTTGGTTATCTTTTCCTCTGTGATAACCTCTATTTTTTCATTTAAATTACAGAAAGGAAACAAGAAATTGATTTGGAGGCACTTGGAGAAGAAGTTGGATTCATGGAAGAAACAGCCAGGTTGAGTTAAATTGATCCATTCTTTTTAGCAAGTTTCTATACTTGTTGGTCTCCTAGGGGTCATATTTTCTTCAATGTAATGAAAGCTTATCTTCTATGGTTTTTTTTTCCCTAGGCTATCTAATGTGTATTTTCTGAAGAGTTAATTTATTATCTGTTTACAAATAGCCTACAGTATGTCCATTATTCCTCTCTTATACTGGCTGGATTTTAAATATTTCAGCTAACCCCATGCAAGAAACTAATTTTACAAAATAGCTTGCCTATCAGTTAAATAGTTAATCAGAACTTGGACCTTTTGTCTTCTAATAAGTGAAAGTCAAATTCCCAGGGCTGGGGGTTGCCTCATCTTCAGAACTCCAAGCATAATTAAATTGCAGGAAGGTTGTTATGATTAAAGGTGAGAAACTGGAATTATTCGAGCCATAACAAAGGATGTGAATTATCATCAAGCTTTGCATAAAAAAAAAATAAGCTCAGATTTTCTTATCTTTATAGCACTTTTTTTCCAAATTATTTTTGAAGAGATAAGTATAATTCATTAATGATTGTAAAGGATTTTTAGTTTGTTTTCTTTTCTTTTACTGGAACTACTCATGATAAACACATGTATGTACTTAGTAAGTTTCTAAACCTAAGCACACCACAGGGTCCAATTTCTGAATCTTGCTTTTCTCTCTCTCTCTTTTTGGTTTAATATCTTTATAGTGACCTTAATAATATTCTACAGCCTCATTTAGTTCAGTTCTGAATAAATATTTCTCCAGATGACTTCCACATAGCTTGGTAATGTATGAACTGTCTGTATTATACAATAAATTTCTGAAATCTCTACTATTTATTGTATTCTAATTCTTTATTGCTATAATAATTTCTATTGAATTTCTACTTTCTAATTAGATTTTATAGCTTTTACAGTACAACACACAGGATATATGTCTTTTCTTGTTGTAATTTAATCACAGATAACTTTTAACAAAATTAATATATTCATCAAAAATGTGGAAATATTCAGAAGCAATCACCTACTAGAAATCTGTTCATATTCCGTTTCCCAAAGATAAATCCTTTGAGGATTTCTTTTTGGTTTATTGATGACTATCATCATTTGACCATTTTGTACTTAGGTGTTACTATTGAAGTTACTCTACACCATTTACTTACACCATTACCCTTGACAAGTATTTAGTAGAGTTACAAGCTTTAGAGTAACTTCAATAGTTATATATACACACACAATATATGTATACACACACATATACATATAAATTTTTTATTGCCAAAGAAACATCAACAGAGTGTGAAAAATGTCACATCACCTTCTCAGACCAGTAATCAGATGTTCAATTGGTACTTTTGTTCTTGAAGCATTGCTTTACATGGAGACTTCTTTACTCTCAGTAACATCTGTTTGCTATGACATTGGGATTGCTCTTGCGATGGTAGGTTCCCTGAAAGTAGGCCTATTGACCCCCACCAGTAATTTTTAGTCTCAAAGATGGCAGGCTTGATTCAGGTGAGCTGCTTGTATTATAAATAGATACGAAGTGAGGTGTAACATGTTCATTACATCATAGCACAGAAGATGGTTCAGCTTCCTGATCTGTTCTGTCTCAACAATCTATATATTGGAAATCACATAATAAGAATATATATAATAATAGAATAATTCTTGTCGATTATTTACTTCTAACAGCACACATCTCCCACAAAAAGCATGCCCAATTGACCAGAAGATGAAAGCATTCATAATTAATGCTAATACAATAGTTTTAAATGAATAATTAGATATGTATAAGTACATCAAGTTCATCAGA
Source organism: Antechinus flavipes (assembly GCF_016432865.1). Classification (NCBI taxonomy): domain Eukaryota; kingdom Metazoa; phylum Chordata; class Mammalia; order Dasyuromorphia; family Dasyuridae; genus Antechinus; species Antechinus flavipes. The sequence continues at coordinate 575,703,406 of NC_067398.1, read as the reverse complement.
GAGAAAGAAGAATTTTTAAAAATTTTATTCTGCAATGAAGACCTGAATTCAAATCTTGGCTACTGGCTGAGTGGCTCTTAATAAATCATTTAAATTTTCAGTGCCCCAAGAAAATAATGAATCAATCAATTAGTATTCATTAAGTGCCTATTCTGTGCCAGGCACTATGCTAAGCACTAGGGATACAAAAATGCAAAAGACAGTTTCTATCTTCTTCATGGAGCCTACAATCTAATGGGGAACAACTGTATAAGACTAAAAGTTGTAAATAAATAAATAAATAAGCTGTCAATTTATATTGGTAGAGTAAGTTTTCCTGCCCAGGAATTCCCTACACTAGTGAAATTACAAGTCTGGTTCCTATCCCCTATTGTAAATATAGCCAACAAAACATCTCCTCCCCAATTTGAAAAGGCTTAGTATCTTAGAAAGGAAAGAGTACTGGACAAAAATGTGAGTCACTTACCAGGAAGTACTTGTGTGACCTTAGGTAAATCATTTAATTTCTTAAAACTCATTTTCCCCTCAGTAAAGTGAGATTTGGATGACTAGATTTGTTGTATTGTTTAGTTAACTAGATTGCTTTAGCCAAAATTCCTTTCATCACTTGAATTGTCTAGGTATATAAAGGGAAAATATTTTGTTCTAAGGCTTAGAGAGCCTAAGTTACCTAGGAACTTATTTGAATGTTACTTTGTTTAAAGTCTATATGTATTTTATTCTATACTTACATTGGACCAGCCCAATGAAAAGTGAACTGTTTGTTGGTAGAGAAAGTGCTCTTTTTATAAATCTGAAGGCATACTAACCAGGTTTCAGTGTGGCTTGTCATTTACAAATAGAGCAGGTTGCTTAACTACTCTAAGACTCAGTATGCTAATCTATAAAACAGGTATATCAGAATTTCTCTCTCTCTCTCTCTCTCTCTCTCTCTCTCTCTCTCTCTCTCTCTCTCTCTGTGTGTGTGTGTGTGTGTGTGTTTGTGTCTATCTTTCTGTCTCTGTATGTCTCTGTATCTCCATCTATATCTATCTTTATATATGAATACTATGATATTATTATCCTGTGACTTGTCTACCTAACCTATCAAGGTCTATATCAGAGAGAAGGCACATAAAATTCTTCCATTGGAAATTTTTTGAAAGAAGTATTTGTAAGGTAGGTACCAAAGACATTATTGTTCCCTTTTTAAAATGATGATGATGATGATGATAGCAATAAAAACAATCAGCACATAGTCTTAATCCTTGCATAAAAGAATGGGAGGGACAACATATTTCTTCAGCATTGTCTGATCTTAAATTAAAAGTATTCTCATTTTTAATTGTGTTATGTGTTATTGTAATGTTGTATATAATGTCAACCACAAAAGTTACCATTTTAATAGCACTTAAATGTCTGCAAAGTACTTTGTAAATATTATTTCCTTTTATATTTACAAAAATCTGAAGTAGAAGTTATTCTTATCTCATTGTAGATTAGGATGGCAGAGGTTATTTGCCTAAAGTCACATACCTAGTTAGAATCTGAGTTAAGATTCAATTCAGGTTAGCACCCTAACCATTGAGCCACTTAGTTGGTTTTTTTTTTTTTTTAGGGGGGTGTTTAAGATAAGAAAATTGAAGGTTAAACAGGTTAATTAGCTTACTCATATCACATAACTAAGTATTAGAAACAGGATTTAAACCCGGAACTTCTTGACACCAAGTCTAACTCTCTATCTTTGATACTATGCTGTTCTCATCATTATTTTATAACTAAAGTTGATTCTCACTCTGTATATACTACTGTGAGGTAAATATCATAAGCCTAGTTTTCCTAATTTATTAGTTCATTTTCAAGATGTTATGCTTGGTCAGCATTCCATCTTCTGCATCCATGTTTGCATAGTACTATGCATATTTGCCCCCAAAGGTCCTTTTTCTGTGGAAATTACCAAAATATCCATCATAGATGGCCATAAGCAAAGATAACACAAGCCATTGTACTTTCCCTGTATGTAGGTGATCAATATTTCAAAGAGAACAGAGCATACGCTACCATTGTGGCCCTGTGCCTGGATGGGGGAGCCTTTGACCATGAGAAGGAATCATATAGCAAGTTGCCTCATGGAATATCCATAGTGTTTCCTTTGTGTCCTGATTCAGCTTCATTTTGCAGTTCAACAGTACATTATATTCACACAATGTTGCAGTATCATCTATGAATTTATCCTTTCAACTTTGTTGTGATGGAGGTGAATGAACATTCATTAAAAAGATTGCCTTCATATCCTGAACCTATTATCTGGGGCATATTTGCAATTCTACTGAAAGGCAACAATTTAAAAGATGATGTTTTATTAATTTTGTTTTGGTAAAATATCATAAACACTGTCGTATTGCTTATTTTTCTGCTCTTGTCTGAACAAGCACGCTTTGTTTTAATGACATGAAACCCATAGGAGCAGATGTCAAGTTAAAACCTTTTTCCCTTTTTTAATATGTTGAAAGCAGAATAGTAAATTAAGCCCAGCAGTGGGATAGTGGGCCATTTTTTAAACATATGCTCTGCTACTCTGACTAGGTGATCCTTGGTAAGTCATTAGAATACTCTGCCATTCCATCTCTGTGTCCATCAGATTTTCAAAAATGTGTGACATCATAGCTTACAGTAAATGTGTCATTGGTAAAGAATGATATTTGTTGTTGTTTCTCTTTTCTAAATCATTTTAATAGAAAACTTTCATGGGTATACTTAGCATTTCACATTAATAGCAGCTTCTAGCTATTCTGTGAATTATCTTGTGCTCTGCACATAGTAGATGCTTAATGAACATGGGTTGAGTCGATTGTTTGTTAAATGAGATGATGGCTTAAGCTCAATGTTTTTTGAGGACTCAGGTGAATAATGAGCAGTAGACCTCTTCAGTTATAATTATATCACCCCATGCTGACACTTGATTCCCTATATGCTCCAACCCAGAGGTGCTGTAGAGCAAAAGTTATTTGCCATTGGTGTGGAAACAACTTGTCTGGGGATAAACAAAATTGAAGGTGGATTCAGGTGGCAGGTATTGAATAAAAGTGGTAATAGAAAGAAAGCCTGCTCATCATTTGGAAAGTACAAGATTTGCAATGTGCGAAAAAAAATTAGTAAGATACTAATTACTAGTAACTTTTTCAAAATTTCCTCTCAATTTCTACTACCATTATTCTAGTATTAGTCTTCATCATCACCTACCTGGATTGATGCAATGATTTCCTAACAAGCCTTCTTATCTCCATTTTCTCTCTCACCTCCAATCCTAACCACTGACTTGATTTAATTCATACATCAAGTTAGTCGTGTCAGATCTATGCTCTTAATCTTCAGGTACTTCCTATTGCCCACTGATTAAAATTTCAAACTTTTACAATATCCAGTGTCCTCTATTGTGCCTTCCTGGTCTTATTTTATATTATCCACTGCCATATATTCATTACTCATTCATTCTATTCTCTAGACAAAGTAGATGGCTTCTATTTATTTTACAGTATCTCCAATATTTATTGGATTTTACACATTTAACAATTCCTGCATTTTATAGCCTACATACCTTTACTTATACTCTATGCCTTAGAGGGCTTCCTTCTTTGTTATCATGTTGGAATTTTTTCCTGACTTTTAAAACCCAATATATGTATTACTTTCTTAATAAAGTTTTCTGTGATACTCCTAACCATTAATGATCTTTTCTCCACTTTTAAATAGTGCTCTCTCTAACTTTCTCTATCTCTGTCTTTCATTGTCTTGTTTCTATGTCTCTCTTGCTATCTCTGTGTCTGTCTATGTTTTTGTCTCTGTCTCTCTCCCTTCTCTGTCTCATGCACTTATTATGTTATTTTATATTTTAAAAGTTAGCCTAGGATAATAGGAAAATTACTGGATATGGAGTAAGGAGAGGACTACCATTTAATCCTATCTCTGATACCTACTAGTTATGAAATTAATTACAAATCACTTAACCTTTCTGAGACTCAGTTTCCTCATCTGTATAATATACATAATGATAGTGCCTACTTCACAGACTCACTATTGAGAATCAAATAAGGCAATTTATTTAAAGTATTCTTCAAATCTAAAAAGCATAAATATCTAGTTTTATTAAAGATTATTCTTTTTGCACTCTATTTAACCAGTCTAGCCTAAATATTGCTCATCTAATGCATTTCTGTGCTTTTGGATATTTACCCCATCCTAAAATTCTCAACTCTTTTAGAATCTCCAATTTCCTTCAATACTCAGCTCAATCATACTTGAAATTCTTTATGAGCATGGAAGAAAGAAAAGAAAGGAAGAAAGAAAGAAAGAAAGAAAGAAAGAAAGAAAAAGAAAGAAAAAGAAAGAAAGAAAGAAAGAAAGAAAGAAAGAAAGAAAGAAAGAAAGAAGAAAGAAAGAAAGATAGGAAGAAAGAAAGAAAGGAAGGAAGGAAGGAAGGAAGGAAGGAAGGAAGGAAGGAAGGAAGGAAGATAGGAAGGAAGAAAGAAAGAAAGAAAGATAGGAAGAAAGAAAGAAAGAAAGAAAGAAAAAAGAAAGAAAGAAAGAAAGAAAGAAAGAAAGAAAGAAAGAAAGAAAGAAAAAGGAAGGAAGGAAGAGAGAGAAAGAAAGAGAAAAAAGGAAGGAAGGAAGGAAGGAATAGAGAGAGAGAAAGAAAACAAGAAAGAGAAAGAAAGGAAAGAAAGAAAGAAGGAAGGAAGGAAAGAAAGGAAAGGAAAGAAGGGAGGGAAAGAGGAAGGAAGGGAAGAAGAGAAGGAGAGAGAGAAAAAGAGAGAAAGAGATTTAGGGACAGAGGGAGGGAGGGCAGGACAGAGGGAGGGAGAAGGAAAGAAAGAAAAAAGAAAGAAATGAATGAAGGAATCTAGGAAAGAAGGAACAAAAGAACAAAGGGATAAAATAAAGAGGAGGGAAGGAAAAAATATGGAAGGAAGGGAATGAAAAGAAAAGAGAGAAAAAAGCACAAAACAGTAAAATGTGTTGGACATAATACATCGGAACACAATAAGCTCTTCATAAATATCTATTTAAGATGTTTTTTCATAATTATATCAATTGGATAATTAGCATTAGAGCTATTCCTTATTTATTAACTTTCAAGATTTAACAAATAGGAATGCCATTTACTCACTGAAATTAAAACGCACGTGCGCCCGCGTGCACATGCACACACACACACACACACACACACACACAAAACATAAAATAACTCCCTGCTCTCCCTTTGATGATGAATCTGGCCTTCAAGTTCATTTAACATGAAATAACAGATTTGTGTTGATGATGCTTTTGTTCTTGATAGTGAGAGAACTTGTTACTGAAAAATTAGCTACTCGCCCTTAAGCAATCAGGAACATTCGAGTTCCTGAATAGGAGAACGAAGAAGAGAGCAGATGGAAGCAAACAAAAATTGTATTAATAATACATAACCAAGTACTGCCTATAAATGATATTTCAATGGAAGAAAACAATAGGAAAAGTACAGTTTTCAGAGGATCTTAATGTATTTATCAGTTTCTAATGCTTCCATCTTCTAGCCGCTCTCTTTTATTGACACGACAACACAAATTGCAGAAGTAAATTGAATCACGGACTTGGAATGTAAAAATCAATGAGAAATAATTTTGTAGCACTAAAGTGGATAGTGTAATGCTAGGTATCCATTTAATTAACCATGAGCTTTTCCACATAATGCACAATCATTGCCAGCTTTTCAGCTCAGAGTTGTTCCAGGAATAATGGGTTTGGGATTCATCTTTAGAAAACCTGCATTAATATTTGAAAGCATTTAAATCCATTAGTGGGTCATCTGAACACTGCAGGTCACTTTTACATTGCTAATTGAAACAATAGTAATGGGTTATAATCTACTGTCTAATAATGCCTGGAGTGTTTTACCGCTTTTATAGCTGCAGATTCCAGGAAATATGTAAATTTGTTGCTGAACCGTTATAAAAATATGGAAATTTAAGCTTCAGACATCAAAGTATTTTTAAAAACACAGCGTTAATAAACTGAAGAGTTACACTATATTTTGGTGTCAGGGTAAATTCCTTCCCATAGACCTTCTAGTTTTCTCTGCTTCTACGCTGTGGATACAGCATCTGGCTCTCACATCTTCCACGTTGCCATTAGGAGAAAGGGAATATCATTAAACCAGTAAGTAAACAATCATGTCATTGTTTCCATATGCAGGCTATACATTGACTCAGGCTGCTGTGTTCTGACAGCTTTTTTATTTGCCCTACATGAATTTATACACGCACTATATTTTTCACTGGAATTTCTGATCTAGACCAACTTTTTTGGGAGGTGGGTGGGTAGAGAAGGGAGTGCATGTGGCAGCAATTGCAACATATGGAATGAAAATGTAAAAATGTGTGTGTATATGTATACATGTATGTATATGTGTGTAAGTATATGTGTATATACATATATACTAAATAGAGGGTTGTATATATAAATAGAGGTAAAGTTGGTTTCTGAATCTTCCTTGTAAATTGAATACTGGATAAATTGATACTTAACCAGCATTTTCCATTTTAATTAAACATGCATCTCATGCACTTACCTGCATCTTCATATGCTTAATTACACTCTGATTGTGCAGAAAATCCAGAAAGATACATCTCATTATATATGGAGAAAATGCTTTGGCACAGATATAGAATATGTGTGTGCACATTTATATAAATGGAATACATTTTTGAAGCCCTTCATACAAGGGGCCAAAAGAAAATAAGGTCTAAAATTCTTTCTCTCTGCTATTATCATTAACTCATTATTAAAGTCAGTAGGATTTGGAGGGGGATGGGGAGCTGTGGGAGACAAGGAATAGGGAGTGGCAGTTCCCAAGAGAGAATGAATAATATATCATCGTGAATTTGGTACTATATCCAGGCAAGCAGCATTTAAATGTCTTTCTTCAGTAATCATAGATAATCTCCTCTATAACAGTTTGTAATACTAGAATCCTACCAATCAGCCAGAGGCTCTTGCAGTTGGATGTTATCTCAGAGGTCAGATAGCTCTGCATCTACCAGGTCTTGAATTTTGTCTACAACACCCTTGAGCAATAATCACCCATCCATTGCTTGAAGGAATGCAGCATTGGAGAGCTCACTATCCCCTGAGGCAGCTGAGTATGTCTTTTATTAAGTCTGGTATACTCTTCCTAATTTGCCATTGGTGAGGTCAGTGTGATTTGATGAGATGTTCTAAAAACTCTGGTTTTCTCTGCTGTATAAGGAAGAATTAGTATGAAATAGGGGTTGTATTTTTAAATCACACAAAAGAAATCCGAACTTCACAAGGCTTCTCCTAAATACCTTCATCATATTTCCTGTCTTTTTCCAGGCACTTTTAAGCTCCCTTTGAAGTCAATAGCATGGGACTGCAATGGAGGACCCAAGGAAAGATGAGAAATTGACCCAAGAAGTCATGTTTCTTTTTTTTTTTCCCAATGAAAGCCAAATGATATCAAGACAAGGCATATTTACTTTCCACCAGCATGTGGAAGCACATGGAGGAGTTCTGAGGATCCTTTGCACATGAACCCCACATATGGCACAGATTGAAATGGGGGACTTCTCTCAAGACATGGCAAAACAAAAATCAGTGATTTATTAGATCGTGATGCCCAGAGCATGAAGGGACATGTGTAACTTTAATATTAAGAGAAAATCCATCTATAATATCATCCACTTAGTCAACAGAGAACTTTTACTCAGAGGCTGACCAGCCTCTAGACACTTCTACCATGGAAGTCAATTGCCTCTCTTTAACTTACATAAATCTGTGAATATAGTATAGTATCAGAGGTTGAGAATTGAAGGGTTCCTTGAACATCATCTAATCTGATATCAGATAGAGAAAAGCTATACAGATTGAGAAAGACTATATCAAATGAGGCATAATTAATAATATTGAGGCAGAGAGTATTAAGAGATTTACCCAAAGTCATGGAAGCAGTAAGGATAAAAGCCAAGATTAAAAGCCAGGTTCTTTTGATTCCATATCCCTCATGCAATCAAGCCTAAAAAGCTTATTTAAGTAATATTTCCCTTATAACCCTCCTTATTAAGTAATGAGGCAGAAGGAACCTTAGAGATCTTGTTATATAATCTTATTACTTCACAAAAAAAGACACAAAAGAATCACAGAGAAATGAAATGATTTATCCAGGATAATTCATCTAGTGTGTGGCAGGACTTGGAAGGGCACAATAAAGAAAAACCACAGGAATTTGAATTCTTATTTTCATTCTTTATGTCCAACCACAGGATACAATATAAAAGTGTCCCATCTTCTTTCCCAGAAAGTTGTCTTTTTATTCCAATTGTAATACCATAAGTCTTTTCTATAGAACAGTCTCACTAAGAATTCACTTTTGTTTTTAGTGCTTGGAATCTAGCCACTAGTCTTCTTTGAACATTCATTCTCTGTTGTCACCAAACATTTCAGAACCTATTCCTTGCTTAGCTTTAGGTGATTAGTTAGCTCAAGTTTCCTTTTTAAGAGAATTACTGATACAAGTGATATTTCACTGCCCCATCAGTGTAAGAGTTCTTTCAGATCAAGGTTCTGAGATTCTTTATCAGTGAAATGAAAGAAGATTCACTTAGGAAGCCCAGATTCTCATAGTTTATATTAGCCATTAACATTAACTAATTCTCTAGTTAAGCAAAGGTAACTATCATCCCTTCTGACATTTGTAATAGAAATAAACTTTCCTTTTCCCCCATGAGACTATGGGTTCCTTAAGATCAGAGATAATTTTTTGCTTTTCTTTATATTCCCAGTGTTCAGCACAGAGCCTTGCACATAGTAGGTCCTTAATAAATGCTTGTTGACTGCTGACTAACTCTTCGAGTATGCATTTGTTGTTGTCTTATTAGCTTAGCCCAGGCTTTGAAACTTTCTCTGATTTACTTCAGCACATTAAAAAAAAAAAAAAAAAAAAAAAAAAAAAAGGCAAGACGAAACAAATTTGTGTGTGGCTTTCTTCACCACAAGACCACTGAAACTGGCCTAAATTACCTCACTGTTGAAAAGATCCATATCTATCAAAATTGATCATCATATAATCTTGCTGTTGCTGTTTCACTGAGTTTTCAGAAGATGTAGTTTAAAGGAGTTGAAAAGAATCTTCTTCATGTGCTAGAAGAGTTTAGGAATTCCCACTGAAATGAAGCTGAGACAGGATAAAAATTTTGAACTAAGGATTGTTGGAACAATATCACAGGTGTAGAAATGGGAATAGCACCATTGATCTCTGGCTTATATAATTAGAGAATGTCAAGGTAGAAAGCACTGCAGTGATTCTCTAGTTCAACCATACCTGAAGAAGAATCACCACAACAGATTATATGAACAGTAATACATTCTTTACTTGAATTCATGGTTCTTAGTTTTGCTTTTTAGGGTTAAGTATAATAATTTTGGAATATGCATGAAAAGATTCCCACATTTCCAATCCATATCATTTCTTCTCCCCATAGATTTGTCCTATGGATGAACATGATTGCCTCCATTCTGAAGGAAGCTAAATTGAGGCACTAAGAGTTAAATCAGCTTTTATACAGTTTTAAAGGTTCCTTTTTTTTTTTTTTCCATTTTCACTACAGTATGGTGCTTACTAATTTTTTTTTCGGCTGAGGCAATTGTGGTTAAATGACTTGCCCAGAGTCACATAGCCAGGAAGTGTTAAGTGTGCTAAGTCAAAGTTGAACTCAGGTCCTCTTTACTTCAGGACTGGGGCTCTATCCATCACAACGACTAGCTACCCCTTAGCTTTTAAGTCATAAGGGCAATTGTCTCTATTTTACACATCCTCAGAAACCACTGAATAAGATTCTTTTTCATCATGAGATGAGTGATTATAATAGTAACAGAAGTAGTGCAGCATAGTGGATAAAGGGCCCATCTCACAGTCAGGATGACCTTACTTGACTCTTCCCCAGATAAGACCCTAGATGATTTAGTGCTATAGGAAACTGTTAGATTATAAATTTCAGAGAAGGTGCCAATTTCCACTGGTAGATAGAGAAATACCTCACCAGGGATTTTCTTATGCCAAGGAAATCACGAGTCCAGTAGCTATCTATAATCATAATATTAGCTAGACACTGGGCACTGAAGTAGTTTTTGCTTCTTTCTCTATTAGTTATCCATGACAGGCCCTCTAGGGAGGCTTTTCACAAAGATAAATTTCTATTTGAAAATCAGAGACTGAGAGGTTTCTTGTTTTATTTTTTTAATGACATATAGAGGCAAATGAGATGGAAAAAGTCATTGATAACTCAGGGGTTTCAAAGCAGGGACTAAAATAATGATGGTGCTAATGTCAGGAATGCTCAAATTAGGAGGAAAAGAAAGGTGTTGAGTTCAGTTTGAGTTAATGTTGAGTTTCAAATGACAATCAACTGGAAATGAAAGCTATTGAGGAAGTCAACTCAAAGGAGTTCTGTAAAGTGGTCAATATTAGAAATATAGATGTGGATGTCTAATATGATGAAAATAATCAAAAGCAAGCCAGAAATGCAAGTCAAGAAGTTCCAACTGGGTCAGACTCCAGGACAAATTTTTAAAATAATCATTTAGAATTAATCAATTGATCTGCAAAGGCTTGCCAAGCCAAGGATCTATTGTGGAAAATGCTGCACCAAGGACATCACTAGTTCATTTTGAGGGACCATATCTATGATGTCATTGATACAAGGAACTTCAGATGAGAAAAATACCATCACCATCAATGAGGCAGATTATCATCTGGTTTTTAACATGGGAAAATTCCTACGCTACAACGGTGAAATAGCTTGATTATGGTTATACATAGTCAATATTTAGAGGAAAGACCTCCTTTCTCAGAGATCATCTTTCTAGTCTCTATTCCACAAGACATTTTATATAGAAGAAATAGTTGATGCCTAAACATGAACAAACATTCCAAAGGGTGGTATAGAGAAGGAAGTCAGAGGACTAAGTAGAGAAACGGGGTAAGCTTACATATGTGAGGCATGACAAGCAAGAGGCCAGTGTGGGAGGCAAAGAAACAGCAGGCAGAGCCACAAGAAAAGAATTAGGACAGTGTAGCCTCATCAAGCCCAGGGAAGAAAGAATACATGATTTTTCAACAGCATGAAATGTAGCAGAAAGGGTAAAGGAGAATGGGGACTGAGAAAAGGCCCCTGGATTTGGCAGTTAGGTCATTAGTGACCTTTGAAAGAACAGTTCAGTGGAGTGGGGGATGTAAACAAGACTGAAGGGGGTCATGGAATGAACTGGTAGTGAGGAGACAGAGGCTGCAGATGTAAACAATTCATTCAAGAAGTTTGGCAGAGGAAGGAAGTGGAGAATTAAAATTGCTAATTATCACAACGGGCACATAGAGAATGTCAAAAACAATCACCAAATCATAGGGCAAACAAGGGTCATCATTCTAGGACACTAGCTGAGAGGATTGTTTCTATATAACATACAAGAATTATTTTAATATTGGGACATGGGGATGTCAGTTATTCTGATGTACATTAAGGGAATTCTGCTCTAGGATCAAACCGCCTGCTGTTAGTCTGATGAAACAGGATGAAAGTTTCAAACTGCATCATCACCAACTCCCCAACAAACTACTTGAATATTCTGAGACCTGGCTAGGAGGGTGGGATACCAGCCTTAACAGTATTCGTAATTTCATGATTAAGACAATCAAACAATAAGGATAACAATGAAGGCATAAGAAAAGATTTATCTCTGCTTTCAAATTTTGTGGCTATTTAGAAAAGTCATCCCAAGGTGTCAGAACAGCATGAAGTCAATCCCCTTCTTCTCAAACAAGAAACATTTTTTCCTACCCCTACCCTTCCCATCACACACATACCATCCCACCCCACCCTACCCCCACACACATTGATCATCATTTCATCCACTAGACTTAAAATCTGACAAGATTCATGGAGGGTGCACATCCTTAAAACACCAGGCTTTCAAATCCTTCACAAATATGCTTTGACATACTGCAATCCATTGTAGAGAGAAGAGAAGTCAGCACAGAGTTCAAAGGGTATATCTCACTGCCCTTTGAAACTGAGAGAAAATGGATAGCCGAAGTTAAACAGAACCACACTAAACACACCAACCCATGTGCTCTCTCTCCGGTAATCTATCCCAGTGGAAGGTTTCCCTGACTATGCTCCCTTCTTCATCCACCTCCACCCTCACCCTCACCCTTACCCCCATCCCCAACCACACACACACACACACACACACACACACACACACACACACACACACACACACCCCTCCTCTCCTTAGTAAAGTTTCTGAGTACCGATTGACTTCAGCTGTGCAACATGCTGGCCAAAATTTCACAAACCCTGGAACCAATTTATTCCATCTGGAAATTAGTTTCAGTTTTTATTGCTTTAGAATGTGCTCCAAACCAGACTGGATTTCCAAAGGGAGGTCTCTGCTCCTTTGCTGTCAGAATTTTCTATTTTCTAAAGTTCATTTAAAAGAAGATTTTAAATGATAATCAACAACAACAAAAGTTTGGAGGGAAAAAAGCCTTTTTGACATCACTGGCTTCTGGGGTTTTCCCACAAGCCTTGTAGAGAAGCTTTCTCCTCAAAGTTTCTTTTCCAAGTATATTATTTAGTGTTTCCAACAGTGACTATATTGAAAAAGGCAAGTCGAGAGTTAAACCATTCCCTAGTAAAATGTATATTTTTATCTGCCTCTGTCCTGTGCCAGGTAGTGACTCAGTTGCTTACTTAAAGTTAAACAGCTGGACCAGCTGTAGTACCCTTGGGTGGAATAGACAATACTAAGATGTTAATGCTGAAATTTGAAAGCAAAAAAACCCAGAAAAGATGTATGTCCTACTGACACATTAATTATGAGCATCACTGAAAGTGCCATCACATCCTTACACCTAAGATTTCTTTGTTTCTGTCAATCTCCTACTGATTAAAGCTCTTTTGGGGTAAATTTCCATTATGATTAATTGTGTTATTTATATACCTGAAAAAAATTAAGGGCGACGCCTAGCATAATTCTTTCATTTCTAAGAATGGCAACCTTTCAAAAGTAGAGCAACACTGTGTACTCCGGAAATTTACCATCTGCTTTCTTCTCCTCTTGTAAGGAATTACAAATCTATAGCAAAACAGTATTGGAAGAAAACATGGCATAAATAATGCTAATGGCATTCATTTGTGATGTTCAAAAATGTATCCATTTTTAATTAAGTCAAGTTACTATTCTGATCCCAAAGGAACATTTTATCTATTTTATATATCATCTCTTTGCTCTGAAGTTAAATTGCCAAATGGCCATGAATTTCCAACCAAATCTACTAGACTATCTTTAATTCATTGTGGGGTACTTGGATTTCTGGTGGTAGAACAACGCAAGATTTTGTGTACTAGTCTGAGTCTTGGCCCAAAGTAGCAAAAAACAATTTTGTTAGGACAGTGTTAGAAGTGATCTAGAAAATGTTATGGCAAATACATTGTAGATATTTTTCCAACAAAATGCACTTCCTTGCCCACAAGCAGTAAGAACTTAGTGCCTACAATTTCCCATCATTTGAGTTAGCTATTGTTTCATTTTTGCATGACAAAACAGGCATCTGAAACCACAGATTAAAGTCATTTTTTTTCTTTTCCCAGCCAAACCAAATTTTCTGAAATTTTATAAAACAAAACAAAATTGCTTTCAGATTGAGAACACTCGTGCCAAAATTGACTGACTTTTTTTTAATGACCATCATTCAATCTAGAAAGAAGGAACACTATGCTAGCACTTCTTTTGAAGACTATTAGTAACATTAGCCAGGAGCCAACACTTGCATTCTGTTTGATACTTCTCTCTAATGGACATAACACTCATTAGCACACCCAGGACCATTTTGACTCCATGCACACTCAACACTGTTAACTCCATGTCTCCGGTTCTCTTTCCTCTCCTGTTTTCCCCATCACTAAGCTGAAAGCTATTCTGTGACTTCTGGCATCTCTATTAAGTAGCAAGCAGCATGGAAATGATTAACTTTTGAACTACAAAACTGAAAACACTCTTGTGCACATTCTGGAAATGAAACATGTCATGTACGAACCTAGTTCCTCTGATGGAGTTTGTAGCAAGAAAGAAAACCATTGGCTGAGATTTAAGTTTTGTTGCTGTCATTAGAGATCAAAAGGATAAGATCATACCTTCTGATGGCTTTTCCCCTTCTAGTAAACAGTCTCAGAACAAGTTCATTAAATATTTAAAATGCTCTGATATCTATTAATGTTATCAGACACATGAAATATGCCTGATGGATTTATTCTACAGTAAAAGAGCCCTATCCCCCAAATCTCCTGGGATGGTGCTCCAACTGTTTAAACGATAATTCCATCAGGAGAAGAAACAGTGGAGGCACTGACCTCTGTGAAACGGACTCATTGCTGTTCATCCTGTGAATTGCAAATGAAACCTTTTTGTAATCATGTGAAAATATGCATGCAGAGGAATGAAAGCATCCAGGGTCAGCCACAAAGCCTCTGGGTTAGGTTTGCAGGGAGTTCCAAACAGCTGGTGGACACAGTCCAAAGGAAACCATACCCAAGCAGGGTTAGTCAATTGGGCATGTACTTGTCTGGTGCATGGAGCTTAAGATCCACTGCCAGGTGCATGGGGGTCTTAATTGAGCCTCTAAGGGCTTTGTTGATGCCAATATTATTTATCTGATTTTGTTTCTCTACAAAGCTCCTTTAATGATCTCAAGCCTCTCCTTTTTGATATCAATATTCTAGTGGTATAATTGTATGGCTTGGAATCATGGAAGATTATATTCTCTGAGAAATTAAAAATGACTATCATACATGATGGATGGAAACAGGTTACAACATATAAAGAACAAGATAAAAGGAACTAGGAGTTACAGAACTGAACTCTCATCAAAGACACATAGAAATGAAAAAGAAGATGGATAGTTTATATTGTGAGGAGCAAGGAAGAACAAGTGGACAGTTCTATGTTCCACTGGTACCTTCACAATGTGAAGAGAAAGCACAGGAGGACTCCAACACACCAGGTGTTTATATATAAACAATATAGGAGAATAATGATAAGAACTGCATTGTGAGCAGTCATAAACAGGTTAAGATCTGTATCATCAAAGAGAATATCCAAACTGATGAAATCACAAGTCCATTTCTGTTTGGAGAGATCTTGTTTTAATTTTGCCGCTATTTTATTTGTAATTTTTGAATTAGTTATATTGGTCTTCAGTTATCCTTTGCTTTTTCTTTCCTTGGTTTAGTCACTAGGTTTATACTTGTATTATAACAGGAATGTGGTAATATTTTCTTTGTCAATTTTTGAAAATAATGAATAGTATAAGTATTCATTGTACTTTAAATCTTTGAAAAAACTGAAAATCCTTCTGAGCTTGGGTAGTGTTCTACCTTTGGGGACAGCTACTTCAATTTTCTTTTATGAAAAAGTGAGGTCTTGTTTCTCAAAGTAAGAAAGTTCTAGTCAGGATATGAACCTTTGTTCTCATTCAGATGTGAATTCTTATTATGTTTTCAGTCCTTTGACTAACCTGGTGACTCATGTTTACCAAATCTTATTTATGAAGAATATTTCATAAAAATGAAATAGGGGAGGAGAAGGTTAGTAAAGAGCTGAACTTGGGTATGCATGATCTCCATTATTCAGGGAAGATCTCCTACTGCACATGGTTTAGCTCTCTCTCTCTCCCAGCCTCCCTCTCTTCTTCTCTCCTATCTCTTGTGATTTTTGTAGAGAACAAGGGGTGGGGGAGTAATTTGGATTAAGTGATTTGCTTAAGGTCACACAGCTAGAAGTGTCTGAGACCAAATTTGAGGTTAGGTCCTCCAGAATCCAGAATTGGTGCTCTATCTACTACCCCTCCTATCTACCCCATCACAATCTTTTAACATCTACTTAATATGATGTAATCTTAATACACTATCCTTTGTTGAATTGCTGATTTAAAATCAACCCAACAGAGGACCTGGAGATTTAAGTTTTAAAACCTCTGGATTAGAATAGAAGGTTGCAAGTATCCAAAAACAACATGCTGTTCTTTTGGAAGATGCCAACTCTTTCAGTATCAGCAAATTCCTTAAATTCTGCCATTTTACACAGATATCAGAGACATGAAGTTAAAGGGAGAGCAAGGTATTGCAATAAGTTAATATTCTAACCTCTTGCTTTTGCTCAGCTAAAAAGACATAATTTCATTAGTAAAATGGAAAGAGGTTGATCCTCCTACTTTAATCTCCATTTTCTGGGTCACTACTGATAGCTTTTCTTTACGAATAGTCCCTGGCTTTAAAGAGAAGAGAATCATAGATATAGAGTAGGGACCTTCAAATTCCAATTCCTTTATTTTTATAGATAAGTAAATGGAGGACTGGAAAGCATGCTTGGCTCAAACAAATAATAAGCAGAATCAACATTTGATCCCATGCCTGATCCTATTTCAGGTCAAGTGTTCTTTCCATTGAACCATAACATTTCTTCTATTGGTTGTTTGGAAACAATCTTTTTAGATTAATGCTTAGCTATATTCTTTTACTGCCTACCTCACAGGGTTCTGCTGAGGAAACTGTTTTGTAAAATTTCCAAAACTTTGTTTTAAAAAATTGACTATTCCTTCATTCAAACAAATATTTATTGAAGTGTGAGCAAGATCAAGATTGTATCTGTACTTTCAATAGTTAAAGATATTTCCTGAATTTCTTTATTTTCATAACTATTTCACATGCCCATGTAGTTGAGAGGAATTAAAAACTAGTGGTTATTGGATTTCAATGAAATAACATTCAATATAATATAGTAGAAAGATCGCAGCCCAAGGAGTTACAAAACTTTCATTCTATCAATCAACCAACATTTATTAAGTGCTTGCTCATTATGTTTCAAGTACTTAAATGAAGCACTGAGGATATACAGAACATGTAAGAAGCTCACATTAAACTGGGAGAGACATTATGGACATATAGAGATTTATATAAGATACAGGTAAAGTAGATATAAGTTTCTTTTAGAGAGGAAACACTAACAAGTTGGAGTAAAATGTGAGGTTGAGGTGGGAAGTGACACCAGTATATAAGTATATTGTTTCCATTATCTTGAATGATGAAAAAAAATTATATTATATATCTTTTCCATTTCTTCTGTTTTTGGTTTTCTTCCTGTTTTGATACTTAAATGTTGTTGGGATAACTTTACTTAGCTGGATATCTTATCAAGCTTTCTTTGCTTTGATTTTTACCTCTATTACTTCTTTTAGCTTTATGAAATGATACGGTTCAAAATGATTCATCATTTTAGTAAAATTTTACAAATGAAGTTATATTCTAAACCAGTGTTGCCTTTGGCCTCCGTTTCTGCTTGGAAAGTGTATCTGATGTTTGCTGACCAAAGCCCTTTGGGGAGTGTTTTTGTCTTTTGGCCTGATTTTGGTTGGCAGTGAATTTACCTCAATTAAATGTCTATGTAAAATTATGACCAATGTCAATATATTTTCTATTGTTCATTTCCCATTTTTCATTTCTAATTACTTAAATAGTTCCAGATTGAATTGTGTCAATAGTAAACCATGTCTTTTCTCACAACATTCTTCTTTTTTTTCTGATGAATAAGTAGTCTGAATCAATGTAGACAGTGGATTCAAGTATAACTCCCTAACTAAGAACAAAATTTTGTTTTTGTTTTTGTTTTTGTTTTTTGGTGTTTTTTTTTTTTTTAGTCAGCAGTTAAAATCTAATCTTTTCATTTTTGTGAGGTTATTTGGTATTCATCATGTCTTTTGCTGTTCAGTCATTTTAAATCATGGCCAATTCTTTGTGACCCCTTTCAGTCTGTTTGCTTGTCATCCTCACTTTTATTTTATTTTTTCCCTTTTTTAATAATAGATTTTTATTTTCAAAATACATACAAAGATAGTTTTCAACATTTGTCCTTGCAAAACCTTGTGTTCCAATTTTTCTCCCTCTCTTCTTCCCACTCCCTCCCATAGATATCAAGTAATCCAATATAAGTTAAATATGTGCAATTCTTCTATACATATTTCCACATTTATCATGTTGTACAAGAAAAATCAGATCAAAAAGGGAAAAAATGAAAAAGAAAAAACAAGCAAACAAAAAAAGGTGAAATACTGTGTTGTGATCCACAGTCAGTCCCCACAGTCCTCTCTCTAGTTATAGATGACTCTCTCCAGCACAAGTCTATTAGAATTGGCCTGAACCAACTCATTGATGAAAAGAGCCACGTCCATCAGGATTGACCATTATATAATCGTGAAGTTGCTACAATGTTCTCTTGTTTTTACTCACTTCACTCAGCATAGTTCATGTTAAGTCTCTCCAGGCCTGAAATCATTCTACTGATAGTTTCTTGTAGAACAATAATATTCCATTACATTCATATACTATAACTTATTCAAACATCCTCCAACTGATGGGCATCCACTCATCAAAAATTATCTTGAATTAACCTGAAGGGTCCTATTAAATTATTTACAAAATTTCTTTTCCTCTTCATCTTAAGCAATCACTATTGTTGAATAAGCTATAAATATTTTCATGATAATTTTTTTCCAAATACAAGTAGAATAACCTGTACTGTAATATGGCCATGATAGAATGTTTCTTGTGAAATATGAATATATGACAAAAACCTGTTTTGCCATCTCCTTTCTTAGCTTCTTCATGAAATGCATGTGATCCTTCTTTCCATTTGGTTGCAATGTTTTTCTTCATGCTAGTTTCACTTATAGGAAAAATATTAAAGTTGATATGATTCACCTCCTTCAGAAATATCTCATATGTCAAATACCAGTATTCAAAAAAAGTTTATAAATGAGAAAGAACTAGAAACTAAGGGAATGCCAAGCAATTGGAGAACAGCTAGGAAAATTGGTATAAGGAAGTATTAAAAAAAGGAACAATGAAAGGGACTGTTTTCAGAGATTTTGAGGAAGGTCCACATAAACTGATGCAGAGTAAAGTGAGCAGATCCAGATGAACAATTTATTATTTGATAATTGTTGCAAAAATGAACAACTTTAAAAAGAATGAAAAACTGTATTCATTATAATGAACAATTGTGATTCTAGAATATTAATGGTGAAAGTTATCTTCTTCCCAAAAGAGAGATGAAAGAGTAAAGAAGAAGAATGAAATATTTACTTTTGGATATGGCCAATATGGGAACCTATCTTACTAACTATGAACATTTATGTAGCTTTTTTTTACAGGTAGGAAAGACATAAAAGGGATTAAAAAAATGTTTGTTAAGCATCTGCTAAGTACTTTTTACAAATATTATCTCATTTGATCCACACAACAGCTTTGAAAAATAGTTCAAGTTTTTTCAGACTGTATTAGCATGTACCAAGCCATTTCCAGGACCTCTTATCCACTTCAGTATCTACAAACCATTGAACTCTCACCTGTTGTTCCATAAAGCTGAAGCATGAGTAGCAGCCATATTCCTCTCAGCAAAAGGACTAACCAGGTTAAAGCTAACTAACAGGCCTCCGATTTAGCACTAAATTAAGAAAGATGTGTAGTCTGAGCATTTGGAGACTTCCTCCTGCAGAATGGGTAGATAAGAACAAGTTGTTCCAATTGAACAAGCCATTGAAGCAGATGCTATGAAGTGCTTAGATTGTAGATAGAAGGTGCCAAATCAACTCTTGCATCCCAGGCCATCAATAGTTATTTTGACTTTTGTCTTGCCATTGGACTTTAATTATTCTGGAAAAGAGCAAGGTTGATGACTTTTTCCAATTCTGACTCACTTAAGGCAATCCATATTTGAGTCAAAGTATTTATTGTGATGTCACTGTTTTTTTTTTTTTAAAAAACAAAGGAGAAACCAATCGATAAATTATCAAAGGATATGAACAGACAATTCTTAGATGAAGAAATTGAAACTATTTCTAGCCATATGAAAAGATGCTCCAAATCATTATTAATCAGAGAAATGAAAATTAAGACAACTCTGAGATACCACTGTACACCTGTCAGATTGGCTAGAATGACAGGGGAAGATAATGCAGAATGTTGGAGGGGATGTGGGAAAACTGGGACACTGATACACTGTTGGTGGAATTGTGAATACATTCAGCCATTCTGGAGAGCAACTTGGAATTATGCTCAAAAAGCTATCAAATTGTGCATACCCTTTGACCCAGCAGTGTTATTCCTGGGCTTATATCCCAAAGAGATTTTTAAAAAGGGAAAGGGACCTTGTATATGCAAGGATGTTCATGGCAGCCCTCTTTGTAGTGGCTAGAAACTGGAAACTGAGTAGATGTCCATCAATTGGAGAATGGCTGAATAAATTGTGGTATATGAATACTATGGGATATTATTGTTTGGTAAGAAATGACCAGCAGGATGATTTCAGAAAAGCCTGGAGAGATCTATATGATGGTCAATTCTGATGGACATGGCCCACTGATGGGCATGAAATGAACCAAATCAGTTCCAATAGAGGAGTAATGAACTGAACCAGCTACACCCAGGAAAAGAACTCTGGGAGATGACTATGAACCACTACATAGAATTCCCAATACCTCTTTTTTGGTCTGCCTGCATTTTTGATTTCCGTCCAGACTAATTGTATACTATTTCAAAGTCCGTCTCTTTTTATACAGCAAAATAACTGTTTGGACATGTTTACATATATTTTATTTAACTTATACTTTAACATATTTAACATGTATTAGTCAACCTGCCATCTGGGGGAAGGGTGGGGGGAAAAGGGGGAAAAGTTGGAACCAAAGGATTTGCAACTGTCAATGCTGAAAAATTACCTATGCATATGTTTGTAAATAAAAATCTATAAATAAAAAAAAAGGAGAAACAACTATAACCAACAACAGCTGCTTGAAAAGGCTAATCAGACCCCAGTGGTCAAAAAGGAGATCTGAAAGATATTGATAGAATAGGATAAGCTGTCTCAGACTTGAAGGCAACTAAAAGTTCTTCTGTCAATTGTCTTTCAAATATTGCAAAAATCTAGATTCTTTTTTCCTAGCTAGAATTTATATTCTTCATCAACACTGTCACCCTTTGTAACATAATCTGTAGCTAAACATCACATAAGGAAACATACATAGAGTACTTCTATTAGACCTGTTCCCTAGAATAAACATGAATTTCTTCTGGGTGTGAGTGTGGAGATATGTGTGTGATGGAGAGACAAAGAAACATACAACACCAGTATTTTGATAGATCCATGAACTCAGAGGTTTAAGCACTTTCTCCATTAGTAATATCACAAGCTTTCTAATCACATTGTGAAGTTCCTTTCAGAGCATAGCTTTCCATTAAATTCGCCCTATTTTCCCAGGTTTTTCTGAAACTATAACTTTTATCATTTTTCATTATACAATATTCTTCTGTGACAGTGATACACATAATTTATTCCTCTATTTCCCAATTGATAATGATCTCCTTCAACTTGAAGTTCTTTGTTATCATAAAAAGAATTGCTATAAATAGTTTGTAAATATAAGTTTCCCTTTTTCATCCTTCTCATTGAAACAAAAACCTAGTAGTGGTGTTGTTGAATTAAAGAGTATACACAGTTTTGCATTCCTTTTGGCATAGTTTCAAATTACTTTCCAGAATAGTTGGACTGATTTGTAACTCCACCAACAGTGCATTATTGTCCCTATATTTCTGCATCCCCTCCAACATTTGTTATTTTCCTTTTTTGTCATCTTTGATAATCTGATGAGTGTGAGATGATAACTCAGAGTTATTTTAATTTGCATTTCTCTAGCAACTAATGATTTAGAACATTGTTTTCACATGACGAAAGATAGCTTTTATTCCTTCTTCTCAAAACTGCCTGCTCATATTTTTTTATACCATTTATCAATTGGGAAATGACTCTTATTTTGATATATTTAGCTCAGTTCCCTAAATATTAGAGAGACTAGATCTTTATCAGAGAAAAATTTATATAAATTTCCCCCAAATTCTGCTTTCCTTCTAATTTGGATTATATGTGGTTCTGATTGTGCAAAACCCTTTTAATTTAACATAATCAAAATTATACACTTTATATCCCATGATCTGCTTGATCTCTTGCTTGGGCAGGAACTCTTCTCTTATCCATATATTTTATAGGTAATTTATTCCATGCTCCCCTAATTTGTTTAAAGGTTAATCCCTTTTGTCTAAATCATGGTCCAATTTTGACCTTATCCTGGGATATGGTGCAAAATATTGTTTTATTTCTTATTTATATTATATTGATTAATTTCTACCAGACCTTTTTTATAGCAGTTTTTATCAAATAATTTTTTGCTCCAATATGTAGGATGTTTTATTTTTATAAGCAATAAGTTTCTGTACTCATTTGCCCCTTTATATTGTCTACCTGATCCTATCCATTGAACAACCATTATATTCTTAAACAGTATCAGATTATTTTGATAGTTACTTTTTTGTAGTATAGTTTGAGACCTAGCACTACTAGGAAAACTGAGTGGTTTGTAATAGGAATTCAAAAATAGGTCACTGCAAAAATCAAAGAAGGAAAGGGAAAAAAAAAACTATTAAGTAACTACTATGTTCCAACACTGTACTAAGAACTTTACAGATATAAGTTCATTTGCTCCTCATAACAACTCTGGGAGATAGTATTTAATTCACATTTTACAGTTAAGGAAACTGAGTCAAATAAAGACTAAATGATTTGCCCAGGACCACATAGCAAGTGTCTAAGGTCATTTAAACTCAGGTCTTCCTGACTCCAAACACTCTATCCACTGTACCACTTAGCTGCCTCTAAAGAGTCATTCTTAAGAATCTCAAACTTAGTGATTGATGTACATCATTCAAAGAAAGAGTAGCGACAATAACATATTGTTGCAGACTTCAAAATTCTAACACTTACTGAAAACCAAAAAAAAAAAAAAAAAAAAAAAAAACTGTGGTTTGGTATTCAGGATTATACGTGAGAAGCTTGCTATCTTTTATGGACAGACAGACTACAAAACACCATACTACAGAAAGAGATCTCAGACTTTTTCCGAGAATTTAACTAATAAATGGAATCAAACAATTGTCACAGAATAAGCCTTAACCCACAATCAACTAGACATAACATAGTACATAAGAGAAGCAGTTGCTGAATTAATGAATAGAGTGCCAAGGCTGAAGTCAGGAAGACTGAATTTAAATTCAGTTTCTAATCACTTACTGATTCTGTGACCCTGGGCAAATCACTTAACCTGTTTTGAAGGATTGTTGTGAGGATCAAATGAGATAATGGTTGTAAACAGCACAAAGGATAGTCCCTGGCACAGAACAAGTGCTGCATAAAGACTTTCTCCCCCCACCATAAAAACTATTTTTAATAAATGCTGTCACATGAAATATTCATAATTTCCAAACTACATAGAAACCTGTAAAGATTAAAATTCTGTGGGGATAGAATAAGGTATAAAGTCATCCCCCCCCTTTTTTTTTGGTTTGCTCAACTGAATATAGTTTGGGGACAGGAGGGGGATTGGTGTCCTTATAAAAGATGAGTTTATATCCTAATACTTTCATTCAACTTTCCAAAGCAGTTTTCTTATCTGCCTTACAACAATCAAAAGAACATTAAAATAAAATAATAATATCAAGAACATCATTTGTCTCAGCACCATTTCTTTGTGAACTACATTTGAAAGATGAGAATGAGATTGTTGTAGTAATATTTGTGGTAGTGGTGGTGGTGATAGTGATGATAGTAGTAGTGATACATCAAAAAGATGAGAATAATAAGATGATAATGAATATACTTCAGAAACTAGTTCTGTTAAATTAAATTATCATACTTTCTTATTCTACAAATACCAAGTGAAAATCGATTAAAATAAAAATTAAAAATCCAAAATCATAAAAAAATCTTAAAACATGAAATATTTGAGCTGGCAAGAATCTAAAAGATCAGCCAGTCTAATCATGCTATTTTTATAGATGAAACGGAGATCATAAAAGGGAAATGAATTGGCCACAGTCACAAAATGAGCTAGTGCCTAAACTAGGATGAGCACTGAAGAGCTTCAACTCTTAATCTTACGCTCCTTCACTATATTAGTGAATAAAAGTTATTCTAATAATTTAAAAATATGACCTGTGGGTCATGTTTTGTAAAGATATAAAAACATAATAGGGAATATAGTATAATGACTAGCCTCTTGGTATCAGGAAGATATGTGTGAAATTCTACCTCTGATTTGTATTAACTATATTGACAGCTGGCAAGTCACATAACCTCTCCACACCCCAAGATAATTCTCTAAGACTACATGGAACAGATGGGTTGTCTGTCTACATTGATAGTGGCATTTTCCTCATGAGGTTTTTCCTAAACTGATGAAATAACAGGTCTAGACCATCTTCTTTAAGTCATCCAATGGTATGCTTACATTATTTTTAGTAGCAGAAAATTATCTGTAGCTTAATTAACTGACAAGCCTCCTAACTTGCAGGTTGTCCATATTTTAAATAATCATATAATCAGACTGGAAAGCTGGGCAATGCCAGTCCTAGAATTCACTCACCTAAATTCAGCATAGAAAGTTTGCTCCCCAGGAATCCACCATAAACACAATGAGGTGTGTATCACTGATATCCCACTAGAAAATAAATTTGTAGAAAGAAGTTTCTGGAATGACATTTTTCGATAGGAAGCTCCTGAATATACCCTAAATTATCTTGGCTTACTCTGTGGTGGAATTTTGTACAGCAAAGCAGTGTTCTCACAAATTCACAGTTGAGGAGACACTTCAAACACTTGGCTCCATTTAAAGTATAGCACTTTAAGCAACTAAAACGCAATTGGAATTTCACCGAAGCTTTGAAAAAAGATATATTTAGTGGTTATTAACCCAGTACTTATCCTTCCATTGCATGAAATGCCTCTGTTCCTGAAGGATCCCCTGCAGAGAATTTCCAGGCTGGGACAGGCCAGCCTCTTCACAATTGGCATCCAAACCACAGGGCATAGCCTCTAATGATTTGCAGTTAAAGTAGCTGCAAGGGAGAAAAATAAATTTAAAAAAAACAGAAAGCATGGAGGCATTTAAAATAATTTCTATTGATGGATTTTTTTTAATCACTTAAGGGTCAGTCTACCTACAGATTTGAGACTAACTCCTTTAAATGTTCTCTGGATTTTCATTATTTATTTGTTTGGGGAAGAAGAAGAGTCAAAAAGAATGGGGGAAC
The DNA here is from genome assembly GCF_016432865.1 of Antechinus flavipes. Lineage (NCBI taxonomy): Eukaryota > Metazoa > Chordata > Mammalia > Dasyuromorphia > Dasyuridae > Antechinus > Antechinus flavipes. The sequence continues at coordinate 575,678,123 of NC_067398.1, read as the reverse complement.
ATAGACTATGCAGTCACAAAGCAATATGAGTACTTCTTCATGGGACATAAGCTTTGGGGAACTGAAGATAGGTTAATTCCATGCCTGATTCATTCCATGGACCATTTAACGAGAGCCTCTGGAATTGTGCATCCAATAATGAACTGGCAAGATCTAAAAGTAATCACTGCTGCAATTATTAAAATTTACACCAGAATTCTATTACCTTTACTACAGATAAGTGTCTTGGATTAAGTGGTCTAGAAGGGACGCATGAACTGGTTCAATAACAGGAGCACTCTCACCTCATCCTCATATACATTCCTTCTCTCAAATTTAATATGAGGCTAGACCTCCAGTGAATTATCAATATATAATTATTAGGTTGGTGATAAATTTTAGCAGCAAGTTATTTAAAAGTCTTGCAATCTTTGGATGAGCTTTCATTTACTTTGGTGCTTTCAGTCCCCAGGTCTTTGTAATAAAAGACAAAAATTCAACTTGAATCTTAGAGGTTTATAATTATAGTCATTTTAAAGTTGAATAGTACAGAAAACTACAGGAAAGTTCTGATCTGAGGAAATATTTCCCTCCTGCAACATGATTTCACTTAAAGGGATTATTGCTTTTGATGTTTGTTTTTGTGGAACCAATGAACAGAATATATCTCTAGTTCATTATTAAAGAAACAGATCAGGAGCAATTTCATCTTTCTTCATAAGGAAAAAGAAAGATGGTGTCATAGAAAGATTATCAGACCAGAATGAATATTGAATTGGGTTTGATATTCAGGTCTGCTACTGAATTGCTTTGTGACCTTGAATAATTTATTTTATGACTTTGAGCCTGAGTTTCTTTAGTAATAAAATGAGAAAGTTGGTCCCTGTATAGGGCATTTGAGGACCTTTACACATCTATGTCTCTGTTACTATGATAGTCAATGTTCCTTCTTTTAACAATTTCTAAGATTATATGCTGTCTTGTGACAGAAAAGAATCAAGAATCACAGGATCACAAAATTACAACATTTATAGTTGAATTCAAACTCTAGGATAAATAATTGCTTTATTGATCAATATCATATGGCCTCAAAAAACCTGAATAATTTAATTGAATGTTCCAAATGCCATCTCCAGGTCATTCATGTTTTCTTTATTATTAGTTCAGAAATCCAGGAACCTTTGAAACTAAATCAACATTAATAATGCAAGAATTTCTTATTTGGTGTGATATATAAAGTTGCATGTTGCTTAAAATTACAGATATTACCATGTGTGCTTAAACAAATATACTGAAACCAAGTCCATAGAAATGTGATTTATTTTTGTCATATAGACTAATGTAGAGAGGGTTATGACCAAGAGAGAATTTCAATTCTTCTTCTGCTTTCAATTCCAGCATGGAAAACAAAATATGTCCAATAACACTCCCTCCAAAAAAAAGTATATGTAATTTCCTGTAGATATTTCAAAATCATTTTTATTTAGTGTAGGTTGTCAGAGATATCCCTGTCCCATTTTCAGCCTTATTATGCTCAAGTTGTCTGAAAATATCGAAAAAGAAAGCTTTTTAAATATTTGTTTTTTATTTTTTTTCCAATGAAAGTTTTATCATTGCCAGCTTGTTAAATGAGATGTGCTTAAAGATGGGAGAAATCAGTCATATTTTGAGCCCACTGAATGCCTCAAATTATTTTTCAAACATTGAGTTTATGAAAACTTAAAACACATTTTCCCAAATTCTTTCTCCCCCCCTTTTAAACCCATGTGTTTTGTAAGGGAAATTTAATCCATATGTTTCTGATTCGTTTTGAGTTAACTCATAAGATTGTTGATTTGTAAGAACCATTTGATGTCCAAAAAGCTTTTTGATCACTCTTTATGATTTTTTCAAACTTTTTTTTTCTGAAATAGGATTTTGTTTTTCTAAGCATAAATAAACATGGGTTCCAAAAGTTCATGCTCCATAAACCTAAGATTTGAATGGGTGCTAACTCATTTAATTTCATTCTTCTGTTTACCAGCTGGGATTTCAGATATATCACGATTTTTTAAAGTTGTTTGTTTGTTTTTTTTAGATTTCCCCTATACTTCACTAGCACAATTTTCCACTAAAGAAAGCAATTTATAAAATTTACAAATAGGAAAATGTTAGCTCTGGGGAAATGAGAGAGACTGTCAAATGTAATCAAATGGAAGCAAATGATCAAATAAATTTTCATGGAAAATGAAAAGAGGGATGGAAGGAGAGAGAAAAGAAAGAAGGAAGGAAGGAAGGAAGGAAGGAAGGAAGGAAGGAAGGAAGGAAGGAAGGAAGGAAGGAAGGAAGGAAGGAAGGAATAAACAGAATAGTTGAACAATGTCATTTTTTCTCATTTTGTGCTTCTCTGCTCTAACATATCTAACAGAGAAGATAGACTTCCTGGCAAGGACCTCTGTGTCTTTCAGGAAAAGAATAACATATTTTTGTGCAATTATTGAACATTTAGAGGCCAAAGAAAGTGACAAGGATAAGCTAATAATATGGTGCCAATTTCTCACTAGTACACAGAGGCTTATTTCTTCTGCAAATTAGAGAAAAGAGTTGATCTGCCCTAGATTTTCTCAAAGTGGGACCCACATTATGTATTCACAGGAATAGTAACCCTGCCAGGCAGAGGTCAGTCTGGGTTGGGTAGCTCTTGTACCTTGCTGATCTTTTCCTTTCTTGGACTTGAAGTAGAGGGAAATAATGATCGGTTTGGGTCTGTCCACATGATAAGAAATAGTCTGCCCAAAGGCACTCTGCTTTTCTATCCTGTCATCAAATAACAGAGCCTTGAACCCTCACCCCTTCTGAAAAGAAGGCTCTCGGATGAGGCCCTGGTGAATTACTTTCCATGAATAGAAAAAGGGAGAAGAAAAACGGATTTCAAAGAATTTGTGGCATCCTAACCTGCCCTGAAGCCTAACGCAGAATGCCCATGATGGCTTACATCCATCTTCTCATAGTCAGTCAAAATATCTTATTTTATTCTTGCTGTGAAACATCACAGGAAGCAGGTTTTCGTGAGCAGTTGTCCAGACAATGTACAAATCTGCAAAGTAAACATCTCCAACTCTACTCACAGATTACTTTTGGGCTAATCGGGCATGTTTGTGCTACAGATGTATTTTACTGTATTCTATCACTACATCCTCAAAAGGGTTCCTAAAACATGGGGGTTTTAACCTTTAAATGTGAGTAGCAACAAAGTCAGTGCACCCTCATTAAAGCTGCAGGGTATAATACAATGATACACTAATAGGCTGATCTCCAAAAGGACAAGAGAAGATGTGTTTTCTCCCCTGACCCTAGAGGAATCTCTTGCAGATGAACCTGCATTACATTCAGAGAACTCTAAACAGAAGGAGATGATGCTTGCTTCTCTGTATATCCTTTCTGAAAGGTCATCAGAACAATAATCAGTGCTAGCACCATTCCCAAGGAAGGAATAGTTTGTATTCTTATGACCTTCTCAAATATCTACAGCTCTACTCCCATCTATTTACCATGTTCCTGCATTCAGAAATTGCATCACCCCAAAGTATAAATTCAAGACTTAAGAACTATAATTTTAGCAAAGCAGCATATTAAATTTTTTAATATATAGATCATCAAATATATGCATTTTAATGAGAGGAATAGTCATCTAGTCCAATCCTGTCATGAAAAAATTGAGGCCTAGAAAGATTAAGACATATCCCCAAATCAGCTATCTTATCAGTGTAGGTCACTTTTATTTTTATTGATTTTATTTTTTGATTATCTTCTGTTTTCACATGGCTTAGATTTTTCCCTCTATTCCTCCACTTCTCTCTTCTCAGAGAGACATTCCTTAGATTAAAAGAAAAAAGAAATTAAGAAAAGGAGGACTAAGAGAAAACAGATCAGTAAAACCAATAGATTTTTAAAAAGTCAGTGTTCCAAATCCATTTGTTGTTTAGTCTTTTCTGATTCTTCTGCATCAATCTGCTGGTAGCCAGCCTTCCCGTGAAGTTCTCTGTTGTATGATATACTAGGCAGGATGCTATGTTTGGAGTTAGGAAAACCCATTTCTAATGTTTTCTAGTTGAGTGAACTTGGGTTCTTCAAACCATTTGGGATTTTCTTGGCAGAGATATTGTAATGGTTTATCATATCCTTCTCCAGGTCATTTTATAGGTAAGGAAACTGATGCAAACAGGGTTAAGTGACTTGCCTAGGTTACACAGCTAATGAGTATCCAAGGCCAGATTTGAACTCAAAAACATGAGCTTTCCTGACTTCAAGACTTGTACTCTTTTTAGTGCCACAAATATCAACTTGAAACACTATCTTGTACAAGAAGAGTCCAGAGCATTTGCAATATATTATTTGAAGGGGGGAAGTATCTACAATGACTCAATTCTGAAAGCTCTCCTGTAATGCCAGGATTTGAGACCACATGATCTGGTACCAATGTGAAAAAGAAGGATATGAGTTTTTTTTAGTCTGAGCATCTAGGTCCAAGTCATTCCTTTGCTGCTTGCCTCCTGTGTGTGATATTAGAAAAGTCAGTTTCCCTTCTAGGAAGCAGCTTCCTCATCCATGATATGAGGTGGGAGTGAATAACCCATCCCTCCCTTTCCAGAGCAAATTCTATGATCCTTTTTGCCCATTGGTAGATTATTCTTTCTTTATTAGAAAATCACTACTTGTGATCTGGTAACTTGAGAGAAATTATTTTGGTTAGAAGCATTAAGGAATGCCAGACCTTTGAAGTGAATATCAGTCTCATGATAGTCACATGTGACATTCCATTTAGACTGGGCACAGAGAAATTCCTTTGTTCATATTAATCTCAGTCAATAATCAGTTAATACCCACTTATTTATTTAGACTCTACTAGGAATCAGGCATTGGACTAGGCACTGGAGATTCAAAAATAGGAAGGAAGGAAGGAAGGAAGGGAGAAAGAAAGAAAGAAAGAAAGAAAGAAAGAAAGAAAGAAAGAAAGAAAGAAAGAAAGAAAGAAAAAGAAAGAAAGAAAGAAAGAAAGAAAGAAAGAAAGGAAGGAAGGAAGGAAAGAAGGAAGGAAGGAAGGAAGGAAGAAAGAAAGAAAGAAAGAAAGAAAGAAAGAAAGAAAGAAAGAAAGAAAAAGGAAGGAAGAAAGAAGGAAGGAAGGAAGGAAGAAAGAAAGAAAGAAAGAAAGAAAGAAAGAAAGAAAGAAAGAAAGAAAGAAAGAAAGAAAGAAAGAAAGAAAGAAAGAAAGAAAGAAAGAAAGAAAGAAAGAAAGAAAGAAAGAAAAAGAGGAAGGGAGAGAGGGAGAAGGGAGGGAGGGAGGGAGAGAGAGGGAAGGAAGGAGAGAAAGAGAAAAAACAAAGAAAATGTCGCTTCTTTAAGGGAGCTCAGAGTTCCATCAGACCTCACTATAATTCCTTCCAACAATAAAATATTTGTTAATAGTCTGATTAACATGCTGTCATGAATCACCTATAGCCACACTTATATTTGTGTTTGTTCAGACTTCACAATAACTACAAACTGAAGCACAAGGTGAGATCTAGGGGGAAAAAACAAAAGAAAAGAAAAGAAAGAAGAGCTTGGGCAGTGATATTTGAGAACCACACACCTAAAGGTCAAATCTGTCTCCAAATACCTTTTATAACCTCTAATAGCCTAAATTTCTGTCCTTAGAGTCACTAATTAATTACACCACAAAAGTAGGGTGGATCATCTAGTTCTGATCTTCCTGTTATCTAAAGGTGGCTTCCTCAAGCCTTTTCCATTAGCAAATAACCTACCCCAGCTTTAATTGATTAGTTTGTTGATACCTGGAAAGTTAAATTTAGGGGAATGAAATAGCTAGATAAACATCTCCAGGAAGAGAAACAGTTAACTTTGAGAGTTTGAAAACAGCAATAAGACTCTAGTTAAGAGAGGACTAGCACAGTATTATAGAGTACCAAAGTCAAAAAGAACATGTTGAAAAGAAACCTTTTCCACCTTGCTTTGCTGCTCATGGTCTATAGGAGTTCAACAATTTGATAAAATTCTTGTTTAATAATTGACCTTCCTAAACCAATCTAAGAATCCTTCTCACATATAAAAGGAAATGGCATATAATCATACAATCAAATGTATAATAGAAATGGTCAGCTATAGATTTGTTGTTTGATTTTTTTTTTTTTTTTGCTAATGGGATAAACCAAAAAAAAAAAAAAAGTTGGAAAGATGGGGATGCATGTATTAAGATGTGCAAATCTTTCCTTTACTCTGCCTAGACAATCTCAGTGAACTGCATCAATCTGCTGGTAGCCAGTCTTCCTATGCAGTTCTCTGTTGTATGATATACTAGGCAGGATGCTGTGTTTGGAGTTAGGAAAACCCATTTCTGATGTTTTCTAGTTGAGTGAACTTTGGGTAATTTACTTAACTCCTGTGTGTAGTACACAGGTCAAATCAAGTCAGCAAACATTTATTAAGCACCTTTTATGTGCCAAAAAAAACATGTTTAGAGCTGGGAGGACCAAGAAAGGCAAAAGACAGCCCCCACTCTCAAGGAACTTATAATCTAATAGGAGAGATAACATGTAGACAATCAGTTCAGAGAGACAGAGATAAGAGAACACTCCAAGCTATTTCAGTGGATGGATTTTTCATAACTGGAACTCTTTACACCTAGGAAAGGTTTCACAAATCAGCAACAAGCATTTATTAAGTACTAACTATGTGTCATATATCATACCAAGTAAATGAATACCTCTACTCTTTGCTTCTTGGCAAGAGCCTAATCAATCACATGTTCTTCATGAAATCTGAAAGTCCTTCAAAGGAAGGGAGTATTCATTTTAATGTTTTTTAAAAATTAAGTGTCTTACTATGTACTCTGTTAGGAGCTAGGGGTCGTCTCCCTCAGGGGACTTACAATATAATATAATAAGGCTTCATTCTTCAAGGCATGAAGTGTTCCATTTATTTCTTACAATCTTTTCTTCTATTATGAATGATCTGGTCACCCAGGAGATGCACTTGTACTGTCATAAAGTCCTTATTTTTCCAGTGCTAGGGTTATTAATTAATTGATTATTGGTCAGTAAGCTGATCCCCTTGAATATGGATTTTTGCTAAAGCACTCCTCACATAGTACAATAAAGGACAAGAGTCTGTTTTAACAATGATAATAAAGGCATGAAAGTTGTCACTGTTAAGCACATTAAAGATTTAATTTTCTAGGAAAAAAGTAGACATAACAAAACCCCAAGCATTACCACCAAAAGAAAATGAAAAACGATGACCCAATATTCACTAAATTTGCTTCTTTATAATGTGGAAATTTCATCTAAGAAATATACAATCAGAAAAGGAACTAGGAAGTCATTTAGTGAAAATGCTAGATAATAGACAGATGACCTGAATATTGCACTGGTACATGTAAAATACAAAAAAATAAAAATGATCTAGTAAATTGAGTGGATCCCTGAACAAAAATCACAGAATGAGAAAATATGGATAGAATCTGAAGAGAATGCCCTTATTAGTAAGATCACAAAGCCAATTAAGTGTTGAAGTATATAGATTAGGAACTGCTATTAAATCTTTCTTCCTTGGTAAATTAAAAAAAAATGAAAAAAATTCATTTGACAGTTACTATGTTACAATATCAATAGATATGTATATATATGTATATACATATATGCATGCATATGTATTTTGTATATACACAAATACATACCCATATATAGGTGGTTCAGTGGATAGAACACTGGATTTGGATTCAGGAAGATTCATCTTCTTAAATTCACATCTGACTTGAGATATTTAACTAGTTAGGTGACCCTGTGCAAGTGACTCACTTTTGTTTGTCTCAGTTTCCTTTTTCTGTAAAATGAGTTGGAGAAGGAAATAGCAAATCATTCTAGTATCTTTACTAAGAAAACCCCAAATGGGATCACAAAGAATTGGACACAACTCAAATGACTGAACGACTTTTTATAAACATCTGTGTGTGTGGGTATGCATGTTTTGTTGGGATAAATTTCAATGAAGAAAATGGTTTTGAAAATAAAATAAAAGGGAAAAAATGGCACCAAACTATATCCTACTTGGACTAAGCTCCTTGTAGAAGGGTCTCATAAATACAATCGTCTAGAAGAGTTCAATTTTTAAAAGAGAATTCTCCTGAAGAACACATCAGGACTTTGGAAGGAACTGAGCTAGATGATTTGATGAATCTTTTCAATTCTCTTTCTATAATTCCTATGACTTTTTGACTAGAATAATGTTTAGAATTTTCTTAACAATAAATTTAATGTTTACCATTAGCCTAGTCATTGTTATTTTTGCTCTTTTGATTTATTTGGCACAATGGATTTTCTGGACTTCAGTAGCCTGGTATAAATCTTTCTAGTTGTGGTTGAATTCATTGGATCATGAGTTTAGAGATAACCTTCCAGGGTCACTGAATCCACCTTCCCAAACATTAAAATGTCTGAACCAATTCAGAATTCTGTATTAGTTAGTCAACAAAATTAGGGGTCACAGGGAAAGTTAAAAAAAAAAGAATCAATCAGCAAATACTTAATGATTACTTAATGCATGACATTGTGTTTTTAAACATAACCCCTAGCCTCAAGAAGTTGATACTTGATCCCCATAAAAAGCAATGCCATTACCTCTTTTATTACCCCATTATCTCATAGCTCTGAGAAACAAAACAGGGTAATTGCAAGAAGTGAGAAATCAAAAGACCAAGCTTTGAGTCTTTCCTCCTATCATTTACTAGACAGGTGACCACAGGCAAATCATCCAATTTCCTAAGATTTCATCTCTCTCATTTAGATGATGCTAATATTAAGTTTAGGATCACAGATTTGAGCTAAAAGGGACTCTCTTTTCAATTTTGACCTCCTTTTTTTACAAATGAGGCAACTAAATAACAGAAAAATATGAAACTTACCTACTATTATCTAGATAGTGACAGAAACAGAATATTTACACTATTATCTAGATAGTGACAGAAAAAGGATTTTAACCCAGTTTTCCTGACTCCAAACCAGTGCCTTTTTCTTTGCATTACCTAACTCCCAAGGTTATCGTAGTATCCAATATTGTAGAGATCTAATGTTTATAAAACAATTTGCTAAATACTGTAGAAATAATAATAATAACAGTACAAATAATAGCTAACACGTAAATAGCTCTTAACATGTACAGGCACTGTGCTAAATGTTTTACAATTATTTCATTTGGATCTCACAACACTGGCAGATAGGAGCTATTATTTTTCCCATTTGACAGGTAAGGAAACTGAAGCAAACATATATATGCAAAGTTTTGGGGGAAAAGTGGTTAACCTGCATTGGTGAAAATCACTTCTATCAAGTATGAAATATCAAAGCATGTTTTATAGTTGTAACATTTCTTTATGAATGACCAAAATTGACAGAAGACATTTGGACTTTGGGATTTCTTTAGTCACCAAATGATAAAACATATGAATCTTGGAACAGTCTTGGGCCCAAATTCAGAATTAAATCAGATTTCATATGTTAAAAAGCATACAGTCATAGAGTGCTAGAACTAAAAGAAACCCTAGAGACCATATTGTCCAATTCCTTCATTTGACATGAGTACCCTGAGGATCCCAATAAAAATGTTCAGAAAAAATTGCTTTTTATTATGCCATATATTAATTTGAGTCTTCATATTATTTTCTGGTGTCCTTTTCACAATCTCCCAACACAAACATTTCTTAGTTTACATTTTTAGTCATAAATCAAAGCACTTTCTCCCCCTTAAATATAACTGAAGACCTAAATTTGAAAGTGGTTTAATCATATAATTTACTGGGATAATTCCTCATAACCACTAGAGTCTTCAAGGCTAACCATTAAAATCTGTGTACAAGGAACATCAGAGCATGAAAATCCTGGTTAAAAAAAACAAATCTTTCACTCTTTTGTCTTCTCCTGCCAGGGTAAGACCAGCACCTCATCCTGTGTCGTCCCTGGTGGTCACTCACTATTGTGTGTGTGGAAGGAATAAACAGGTGTTCAGGCAAGGATGCAACTTAAGCTCTAAATCTCTCTCATCTCAGGAAGAGGTCCAGGATTCATTTCCCTTTGTCTTGACATTATTTACAGAAAAGTTCATTGAATTCTTCCTTAAAGAGCTAGTCTTGGCTCCAGACTAGAAACAAAAAAGATGATGTCCATGCACTTGAAATTTACAAAATGCTGCCTCTGTGTTTAAATAGAAAAGTAATTACTTTGTGTGAATGAATAAAATTATTTTAAATGCATATGTAATTCTGCTCACAGGTCCACAGGAAATCAGTATTCCTAATGTCCCAACACTCCAAGGCTATGAAGGTTACTCATTAAACAACTAGAATACCACCTTCTTTCTACATTAGTCCAATTATATATTTAATATAGTGTTTGCTTGAACCTTCATGTATCTGACCTGAGTAATTGAAACTCACTGGTCCCATATCTCCTAGTTTTTCACATAAAAATGAAATATTTTTAGTGAAACGACTACAAGATAGGGATATACAATACCACAATCATTAGATGAGATCCTGCAGCCTACTTACCCTAGAATATTTCTTCTCAAGCCTCATGCCTGTTCTCCTATTAGACAGCTACACCTGGAGCCTCTGTTTTGTAAAGGGATCTGTCTGAACACCGCCTTCAACCCCTTCACAGACCATCTTTGACATCCTGGGTCTCAAAATCATGCCCCCATGTCGGGTACCTTTATTTCCTCAGCCTAAAAAATCCCACTCCAACACCTCCAACACTAAAAATAACTGGGAGTTTAGAACAAAGCTTCTTAAACTGTGGGTTGCAACCCCATATGGGGTTGCATAACTGAATGTGGGGGTTGTGAAAAATTTGGCAACAGTAAAATGTTTCTGAATGCTCTACATCCTGAAGTATCAAATAAATATTCTGACAAGATTTATTTTTATGTAAAAATAAATAAGCACATCCATCTCATTAGTATGCAAATTTGCTTTCATTTTTAATAAATGTTAAAATTATAGGTATACCAAAGAATTGTTTTAAAATAAGTTTATGATTTATTATCAGCAAATGTTTGATTTGTGTATTTATTTTATATACTTATATTTGCATAAAAATTTCTTAGGTAAAAAGAAGTCATGAGTGGAAAAAGTTTTAAAAGTTCTGATAAAGATAATGTTGGTATTTATTGCATTCTCACTCACATATTTTAATGCTTGGAATTTTAAGATATCTTAGTCCCTTTTAAACCTCAGCTTAAGTACCACCTACTTTAAGAAGACTCCTCCAAAAAAATTACTGTACATTTATCTTGCATTTATTTTGTGTTTCCTTACATGTTTATATATAATTTCTTCAAATAAAATGTAAATGTCCCTCTCCTTGCCTCCACACTAGAAACTTTCTCATTTCAGTCTTTTTTTTCCCAATGGCCATTGATAACGACTGGTTGATTGTGCAATCCCTTTGTATCATAATGATGTATGCCCATTTCCTATATTTAACATATTTAATCTTCTAGACTTCATTTTTCTATCATTGTCATCAAGATAAAATCCTGCTGTCATTTTATCTGACAGAAAATGAGAGTTTGAGGTTAAGGGACAGAATATACAGAAAAAAATAAAAGTTTGAAACATTTATGGTCATACCCATGTTTCTCAGTACAATCTTATGAACAATACTGAGATTTTCATTCTTAGGTTAGGAGAATATGAACTTAACAACTAAATAAACATACTAATTTTTAAAAGTAGAGTTTTTAAATTATATACATATAATTAATGCAATTTTAAGCTTACTGTTTAATGTTTGTTGTCTCACTATTAGGTATCCAAGCCAATGTGGATAGTTCCAACATAATACTTATATATTCAGATGGAACATTAACAATCAACAATTTAGCTTTTTCTGAATTACTTGGAATTGAAATACAAACAGAAAGAAAAATAATTCTTCAATTTTTACTCTCAAGGAGTTTACATTCCAATGTATGGAGGTGAGAGATAAATCAAAGGAAATTGAAATGTGTGTGTGAGGGGGACAGGATTAAGATACCTTTAAGAGGAGGGATGAATGGGGAAATAATAAAGTATTGCCTAGAGAGGCTTAAATGGAGGTTATAAGAGGAGCCAGCTAGCCAGAAGGAGAGGACATGGGGTAGATGATACTTACAGTGAATGAATTCCAGGCTTGGAAGTAACTTCTAGAATAAAGAGATTTTTAAGACATACTTGTGCATAAATTACCCATATGTGAAATAAAAAAAAAAGTTTCATATTCCAAAAAGAAATGAACACACCAAGAAATCATAATTGGATAGGAAGCCAAAACTTCTACTTCCAAATGATTAAGAAAACAGATTTGGGACAGTTTTTTAAATGTATACATATATATGTATGTATATATACATATATGTATATTCATACACATATATATATATAAGTTATAAGTAAGTTTATATTTACTTATAATTTATAAGTAAATATAAACATATTGGGGCTGGGGACTCAAAAAATTTTTGCAACATCAAAAAAGTTGGGAAACTACTGGTATAGAAAGCCACACTTAGGAACATTGTCTACTGGTATAAATCATGATTGTGATGGGGTCTAGTGGCAGTCAAAGAGTTGTAGAAATCCCCTTTTGGTCGGCACAGGTCCTTTGTGAAAGAATTCATGAATCTGAAGAGTTTTAAGTGGCAAAAGTGAAAGTTTATTGTTGGATGAGAAGTCAGCTTTGCTAGAAAAACTGACTTCTTCAGTGGCAAAATCCTATTAGGGAAATAAAGGCTGGCACTGAGAAGAGAATGTCTTCTCAGCAGACAGGAGTGCTGGCAGGCAGCTATACCCTACTTCAGACTTCTGCAAGGACCAAGAGTTTAGAAATATCCTTTAATAGGAAAATCTGAGGCTCAGATTTCAGGTTGAAAAGAAAGCCAAAGACCGCAGGCCTAGATTTCCAATTGAATGGAAATAATTTTTTGAAAGTTTCTGTAATTTGGAATTTCCTGAAAAGGGTCTGCATCAAAAGGGTTATTTGCCTTAGAAAAAGCCCAGCCAGAAGGATATGCTCACATAGACTCTCTGGAGTCTGAGGTGGGGTCAGGAATCAAAGGGGACAGAATTTCAGAATGTTAATTTTACAGTTAATTTCACACCCCCATCAATTGCAACAGTAGTTTAGAATAGTTGTTAGCCTTTTGGATTTGGGGTCAGAAAGAACTGGGTTTATGTTTTCATTCTATCTTACCCCCAAACTTGAGCACAGAACACTCCCACTAAGGTGCATCTTTCATGACCAGGAAATGTGCAGGGGTAGAAGAAGTATTTTTCTAATGACACCTGGGCAGCTGTTATGGATATAACTTATTTCATAACATGGGAAGGAAGAGGGGGACTGGAAGCTTATATAGATGAGTTCAGGGAGCAATGGTAGAGTATTAGGGGATGAAGTTACATATGTTTATGTTGGAAATTAAGTTTGATGCATGTCCAAAAAACCAGCACAGAGACAGTTGTATCTTTTCACCTTCTACTGGTTGATAATACATCCTTAGAAGTCAGGTGATGGATCCTTTAGGAGTGATTCTAAAGTCCCCACTTTGAAGACCAATCTATCCAGGCACCATTTTTTCTGAATCCATCATTTCATTGATTTCCAGATCTGAAAGACTTATAAATCATCTAGTCCATTCTCCATGCCCCATTTTACAGATGAAGAAATGGAGGCTCAGGTAGATAAATGATTTGTTAGACATCACATACCCAGTTTAGCATCAGGGACAGGAAAAATCTTCAGGTTCCTTGACTCCTAGTTCAATTCTCTTTCCACTACATTAACATTTCTAGACATTTTCACTAATATGAGACAAACTTGAAGAAGCTTCCTTCCCTCACAAGCCCCTTTTACATGAGGAGAATTTTTTATTTAGCTAACTGAATCTATGATATTACTTTGGAGTTTTCACAAATTCAGAATTCTTGTCAAGGACTTGGGTGTCATGAAAGTCAGTTAAAGAGTGACCTAATTTATATCTAAAAGCAAATTCTCAATCTTACACCAAAAAAGTAATCTTCACATAGAGAAATACAGATGTATATGTCCCTCCTTCCAACCTGGCAACTCCAGAATCTGTACAGCTTAAATGTCATGTCAATTGAACTAGGGGAGCTTTTCCACATCCTTTACAACATACTAAGTAGAATAACAAAGCTCATCTTTGGAAAAGACCTCAGAGATCATTAATCCCAAGTGGGATTCCCCCTATATCCCCACATCCCCAAAGACTATTGTAGTTATTCATTCAGCTTCTGTGTTAATACCTGCTTCAAGGAACTCCACCCCTCAAGGTGGCCTATTCCTTATATGGATAGCTCCAAATATTAGGAAGTTTTCCTTTTGTTGGTCAAAATTTCTCTCCTGAATCTTTGATTTATTTTTCCTATTTCTGCATCCTGAGCTAGGCAGAACAAGTAAAATTCTTCTATCATGTAGAAGCCCTGTAATTTAAATTCAACAAGCATTTAGGAAATTTCTATTGTATGCCAGGTGCTGTCCAGAGTGCTGAAACACCTGAGAACAAATCACATGTCCCTATAAATCTTTTATTCTTTAGACATTCTCTAGTTCCAAAATTATAGTCAGATTACAACTATAGTCAGATAATCAATAGTTATTAAGTGTTCACAAAATACCTACAGGATGTCAGGCTTGTACTAGAAGTGGATGGCATCTTCTCATGGCCAGATACATACCTATTTCTGCATCTCTCACAACCACTCCCCTACCCAGGCTTTAACAAAACACAACTAAGTAGGCATAGTAAGCATTCAAAAATATAAATTGTTATCAAAAACAAATGAAATTAATTGAGCTGAGTAACTGTAATGCCACATTCTAGCACAAAGAAACATGTGCATTGTAACATAGTAACTCTGATCAGAGTTAGAATTTGTTTCCATATATCCAAGGTAGTAAAGATTATGAAAATGTAATTATACAAATAAATTGATGTCAGCTGTACCTTCTGAACAGGTACATTTTCCCAGCTGAATGCTAAAGAAGTAATGACCACACCCTTGTCAGGCCCATCAATGTCAAAAAAACCAACTTTATTTCTCATTGACAGAGGCAGGAGTGACAGTGACAAGCGATGATACAGTTTCTCTGAGGAAGTGAGTTATCTATTCTACACAAAAATGTTCCTTTTCTTTTTTTTTCAATTGACAGAGTTTGAGGAGGTGTGTGGCTTCATGGAGAGGGGTGGCAGATAAAGAAAAAGAAGGTATGGTTTAAGAAAGCAGAAGAGCTTTGAATGGATCCAGACATGAAGTCTATTTTCAGAATGATGTAAGGAAGATTGGTGTATTTTGGGAACACACTTTCTACTCTCATTTGCAAAGCAGAGATTTGTTGGTTTATGGTTGCAGGGACACAAATGATACTTCTGATATGTAACCACACCTGTATACTCTTACAGATTCTAGGAGACAAATGAAAATTCAAGCACAAAGGGGAAAAATCTAATAAGAAGAACATTTGAATGAGTAAGGAAATGTCTAATTTTTTTGCAGTCATTAGGACTAGAGGAACATGCTTATAGTAATTAGGTAAGATTGATTTAGAGGCCAAACACCACCCACAATTTGTGTAGTCTGGGGGTCAGGCGGGCAGCTGCAGAAACCGCTCAGCTAATTATGAGAATTCACTGTTCGTTAATAGAATCTCTCTCCACAAACAGCAGCTGTGTGTTTGCTCACACAGATTATTAATTCTGGCCCTGCCTCAGCTGCAAGTTTCTGCTGCGTCGAACGGAATCCTTAGATAGAAGTGTCAGTTATCACCCAAGCAATAGCAAAAGGGGAGAAAGAAAAAATATGAAATAAAAGGAAATATTTTCTAATCACAGGTGTATAAAGATTTTGCATCAGCCTCCCCTTTTCTGCCTTTCACTCCCAAACAATTGAATGCCAATTTTGGAACTCATTAATCTGTAGGCAACCTGGCGAGATCTAATTTATACCTGTCAGGAGCAATGGGCAGCAACTAATAGGAAGGTAATTGCGAAATAAGTCTGCTTTCCCACTTGATAGTTTGCTTGCTTTTAATGACAACCTTTTGATGCTAGAATATCAGAATGGTATCTGTAATGTCTGTCCAATAGTTACAGAAACTGTTTTATGGAGAGTGTGTGTGTATGTGCATGTGCACATACGTATACACATGTGTGACACTGATCTAAAGAGACCCAAAATAGGGATTTGCTTTTTTGCAACAAATAAAAACATATGAGAAAATGCAATATACCCATATCTACATCTTACAAGAATTTTTTCCTGTAAAATTTAATATATGAATTGAGCTAGTTGCCTATGCACACATATATGTGTGTGTGTGTGTGTGTGTGTGTGTGTGTGTGTGTGTGTGTGTATATACTTTTGGAGTTTGAATTAATGAGATACATTATCTTTCACTTCAAATTGAATTCACATTCTGCCCCCAACTGCTATCATTGGATGAAAGATCTGAGTACTTTAGGTACCATCTAATAAAATAAAATGTCCCAGTAGAATTCTGGACCTTTCAGGAGGCATTGGGGCATTAGAATACAATAAAAAAAATTCTCTATTGTTCGCTTTATTAAGGAATTTTCTAATCCCCTGATTGTCTGCTTCTACGAAAATCCTACCTGACTGCTTCGTTGTGTTTTTCCGATAGAATGAAGCTTCTTGAGTTCTACACTATTTCATTTAGTGTCAGTTTATCCAGCATCAAGCCTAGCATTTTGAACAAAGAGCCATAAGATCATAAATTTAAAGATATCTTTGAGGTCATGTTTGACTTCCTCATTTTACATATGAAGAAGCTAATATCCAAAGAGGTGAAATAATAACCAGTGTCACAGAGCTGATAAGCAAGTATCTAAGAGAAGATTCAAATACAGGGCTTCTTGATTCTAAGTTGGGCATTCTAACTACTATGCCAAGCTTCCTCCATATCCACTGTAAGGACCCCATATCAAATAGAAAAATAAAACTACAGAATTCTGTTTTTTAATTTTAAAAAAATTCTATAATATTTTATTTTTCCAATTACACGTAAAGACATTCATTTTTTAAGATTTTGAGTTCCAATTTTTTTTCTCTCCTCTTACTTCTCCCTTCCCCAAGACAGCAAACAATCTGGTGTAAGTTATACATGTACAATTATTTTAAATATATTTTCATATTAGTCATTTTGGGAATGAAAAATCAGGACAAAAGAAAAAGCATGAGAAAGAAAAAAGTGAACAAACAAAAAGAAGTGAAAAAATATGTTTCTCTCTCTCTCTCTCTCTCTCTCTCTCTCTCTCTCTCTCTCTCTCTCTCAATACAGATATCATTTTCCATCCCAGATGTATTAGAATCATCTTGAATCACTGTCCTGCTAAAAAGAACTAAGTCTCTCATAGTTGATCATCACATAATATTTTTTATTAAAGCTTTTTATTTTCAAAATACATGCATAAACAATCTTCAACATTCACTTCTGCAAAACTCTGTGTTCCAAATCTTTTTCTCCCTTCCTTACCTCCCCCACCTCCCACAGACCCAGTAGAGACACCTCTGGATGCACAGTTTGATAGCCTTTTGGACATAGTTGCATATTGTTCTCCAGAATGGTTGGATCACTTTACAACTCCATCAGCAATATATTGGTGTCCCAGTTTTCCCACATCCCTCCATCATTCATCATTATCTCTTTCTGTCATCTTGGCCAATCTGAGAGGTATGTACCACAGAGTTCTCTTTATTTGCATTTCTCTGATCAAAAGTAATTTAGAGCATTTTCTCATATGACTAGAAATGATTTTAACTTCTTCATCTGAAAATTGTCTTTTCATATCAATTGGAGAATGATTTGCAGTCTTATAAATTTGAGTCAATGCTCTATATATTTTAGAAATGAGGTCTTTATCAGAATCCTTGAATGTAACTTTTCCCTCAGTTTACTACTTCCCTTCTAATCTTATGTGTATTGGTTTTGTTTGTATAAAATCTTTTTAACTTAACATAATCAAAATTATCCACTTTGCATTCCATACTGTACTCTAGATCTTCTTTAACCACAAATTTCTTCCTTCTCTACAGATCTGAGAGGTAGATTATCCTCTGTTCTTCTAATTTGCTTATATTATCATCAGCTAAGTCTAAATCATGAACTCATTTTGACCTTATCTTGTATAGGTTGTTAGGTGTGGGTCAATGCCTAGTTTCTGCCATACTAATTTCCAATTTTCTCAGCAATTTTTGTGAGTTCTTATCCTGAAGCTGGGGTCTTTGGATTTATCAAACACTAGATTACTATAGTCATTGACTATTATGTTTTCTAAACATAACCTATTACACTCATAGATTACTCTATTTCTTAGCCAGCACCAAGTGATTTTGATGACTGCTGCTTTATAATACAGGTTTAGATCTAGTACAGCTAGGCCACCTTCATTTCCTTTTTTTTATTATTATTAATTCCCTTGAAGTTCTTTTGTTGTTCCAGAGATCATCACAAAATCTTGCTGCTACTGTGTACAACATTTTCATCAGTTCATGAAAGCCTTTCCAGGCTTTTCTGAAATCAGTCTGTTCATCATTTCTTATAGAGAAATAGTAGAAACACAGACTTCTAAAGCTGGAAGAGATCATAGAGCTAATTAGCCCAAGGCTTCTTATTTTTCAGATATAGAAACAAAGGCACAGGAAGCTAAAATTCTCTATCATAGAGAAAGTAAATATCAGGAGCGGATTCCAGGGTGAATATTCTCTGTCCACTGTGCTATGCTCTTTACTTAAATGCTTGTTGATTAGTTATTGCTGTTGTGTTGTTGTTCAGTCATTTTGGTCATGATTGACTTTTTATGACCTATATGAGATTTTCTTGGAAAGATATTAGAGTAGTTTACCATTTCCTTCTTGAGTTCATTTTATTGATGAAGAAACTGAGAAAAGAGAATTAAGCGACTTGTCCAGGGTCAGATACTAGTACATGTCTAAAGTTAGATTTGAACACTCAAAGATGAGACTTCCTGACTCCAAGCCTGGCACTCTATCCAGTGCCATCTAGCTATTATGTTGATGGGTAGGAGACTGATATATTAGAATGGAGGTGGTCCAAAGTCATCTGAGTCGGGGGAACATAAGCCTCAGATGTTGAAAAAAATGTTAAGTGTAAAACTACTAAAAGACTGTATAAATATCATCTGAGGTTTAACAACTAAATGGAGAAAGTTATTACCAAAAGGTTTCAACCAAAGCATTTAATGAACACCATCTACCCAGCAGAAGATGGGTTGCTACTATTTGATTCAGGGAAACAACTCACTGTATTGAGGAAACAATCTACTAAAAAAGGCAAAGGAGAAAGAAAGTTAGGACAGTTATGACTTTATCAGAGTTGGACAAATATGAAAAAAAGGAAAGATTTGTTCAGAATCATTCATTAAAACTTCTTGTAGAACTAGTAGCTATCTCACAAATGTGTTATGAGGTTCAAATGAGATGATATTTGTAAAGTACTTAATAGTGTGCCTAGCTGATATTAGGTCTTAAATAAATGCTTGTTTCCTTTCCCTTCTGTGACCTATTGTGTTTTTTTCCCTCTCGTCTACCAAGGAATGTGGCACAATGGGATACAGCATTGCACCTGAAATAAGGAAGATCTGTGTTCACATCCAGCTTTAGATACTTAACTTACTAACTGTGATTATGGGCAAATTACTTATACTGTCTGTCTCAGATACACTGTCCCTTAACCACAAAATGATGATAATAACAGCCCTTCCCTCCCAGGATTGTTGTGAGAATCAAATGAGATAATAATTGTAAAGTACTTAGTATTGTTATCTGGAACATAATTGTTTTTGCTATTGCTTTTCAATCATGTCTGACTCTTCATGACCCCATTTGAGGTTTCTTTTTTTTTAAACAAAGATACTGTAGTGGTTTGCCATTTCCTTCTCTAGATCATTTTATAGATGAAGAAACAGAGGCAAATAAGATTAAGTGACTTGCCCAGGATCATACAGCTAGTGAATAACTGAGAGTAGATTTGAATTCAGTTCTTCATTACTGCAGGCTCAGTGTTTAATAAACACTTGTTCTTTCCAAGCCAATCCCAATAAATTTTGGATAGAAAAAGCCATCTGTATTCAGAAAAAGAACAATGGAGATTGAATGTAAATCGACACATACTATATCCTCTTCTTTTTTTCTGTTTTTTTTTTCTCTCCCATGGTTTTTCTCTCTTGTCCTGATTTTTCTTTCCCAACATGATTCATAAAGCAATGTATATTAAATAAATTAAACAAATAAATAAATGGTTGTTTCTGTTCCCTAGAATTCATGATTTTCTTTTGCCCCAACTCAAGGTGTGAATACTGGGCCTTGGTGGTCCCTTAAATATTTACATACTTTAAAAAAATACATCATTTCATCAGTGCAGGGTATTTTTTTTAACAAATAGATATCATAGCTCATCACTGTTTTCCTTGTATCCTAGATTTAGAACTGGAAAGGAGCTTATAGGCTAAGTAGTCCAATCTTTTCATATTATAGGCCCCTAAAGCTAAGCTTGCCCAAGCTTCAGCAGAATCTAATTGCCAATGGCAGGATTTGAACTTGGATCAACTGCTTTCAGGGTAATTGTTTTTTTCCATTGTTCTGCTTCATCACTTTCTTATGCTGTGTGAAATTTGTAGATCATTCTACACATTCCCCACAGAGGGTCTATTTTGTGTGCAAGAGATTTTTTCATCTAGGTCTTTTGGTATTTTGAAGATAATAGAACACTTAGGCTAGCCATTGTTACTTTTTTTCCCACCTAAAGCATTATCTACTCATAAATAATAGTGTCTTGATTTACCTTTGAAAATTGACTAGACAACTTTCAAACCCAGGTGAATAAAATTTAAAGTCTGCCTGCTTAGTTATAATTGGCAGTATCTGAATTACTAATCGACAAAGCATCATCGATTGGTTTCCATATTCTAGCTCTTTGGAATATGGTAGATGGGAATGTGCTGCTCTCCAATTCCATTTGCTCAGAAACAATAGGAATTTAAAAAAAAAAGGGCTAATGCTTAGCCTCTTCTGAATCAACTTTCTTTCATTAACAAGGTGGCAAAACTTCAGTTAAAAACTGAATTGTCTCATGAAAATGGATAGAAAGCTTCAAAATGCTCACATCTCACACCGAGCTTGGAATACATACATAGAGTAGGAGTTTTGCCTCTAACAAGGCAGGGGCAATGTGAAGCAGGTTTCATTCTAGATGAAGGATCTCTAACCTAGTACATCATTTCTGGTTGTTGTTTTTTTTTAATATTTTGGTAACTTTATTTCAATGTGATATGGTTTTCTTTACATTTTATTTTACACAATTAAAAATATTATTCTGAGAAGGGGCCCTATTTCTTCTCTTGACTACCCAAAGTGCTGGAAACTAAAAAGCAATAAAAACTCTTGCTCTAAAAAGGGAAAAGTGACTACATGGGAACTGACAGGTCAGAAACAAAGAGGAAGATTTAGGGCTACTGAACGCAGGGACATTCCCCCTGGACTTTAATATTATCTAACTGTGTAACTCTGAGTAAGTGATTTAATCTCTGCCTGCCTCAGTTTCTTCAACTGTAACATGGGGATACAAGTAGCTAGGTAGCACAGTGGATAGAGTGTCAGATCTAGGGTCAGAAAGATTTATCTTTCTGAATTCAAATCTGGCCTCAAACACTTATTAGTGTATAATTGAGCAAGTCACTTAATCCTGTTTGCTTCAGTTCCTCATCTATAAAACAAGCTGGAGAAGGAAATGGTAAACCACTCCAGTACCCCAAAAGGGGTTATGAAGAGTTAGAAACAATCAAAATACTAACCAAGAGATGGGGATAACATCATTTGCTTCCCAGAGTTATTTTGGGGATCAAATGAAATAATACTTGTAAAACACTTAACACAACACCTGACACACAGTAGGCACTTAATAAATGCTTATTTCCTTCTTATTGGGGGATATAGTTAAATATTTTTTTTATTTTTTAGACTCAATTGTAACATGTATGTATGTTTTTAAGGAGCTACAAATTTCTCTAAAAGGCTAAGTAGCTACAAGTATTTTTTTAAATAAATCTGTCTCTCAAGTGTGATAGTACTGTCTGTTGGTTATAATGCTGGAATCCAGAGGGTTTGCAACATGTATCTGACATTTACATCATTACTTAATTTTACTGGGAATATTTATTCTCTAAAATCAAATATAATTATTTCTTACCTACTTGTTATGAAGATTATGTAAGGTTGTATATTATATATATATTAGATTACTTGCTATCTAAGGAAGGGGGTGAGGGGAAAGAGGGGAAAATTGAAACATAAGATTTTATATGAGATAATGTTGAAAAATTATCCATGCATATCTTTTGAAAATTAAAAAACTTTAATAAAAAAATAAAAGATAATATATGTAAAGCACCAGGATCATTTATTATTGAGCAAAGTTTGTGCAATTTAGCTTAACAGAATGCAATCAGTTGCTCATTTCTAAAGGGTAAAGGGAGTTTCCTCAATGATAAGTTCCTTTAACTATGAAATCTCAAATCTGGTTTTTAAGGAAGGTGTTGAAAGGAAAGGGAAGCTATGTTGATATACAGATCCCTTATAGAAATAATGTTTTTATTAGGTTTTAAAGAAATTAAGCAAATGACTAGCATTAAAAAGAAATAATAAAAGATGATGAGCCACATGTCATTTAGCTTCATATAAGATAAGTTAAAGGACTTTATGAAGAAAACAGACATCCCAATTTAAGATGTGGAAGCTCTTTCCCCTCAGGCTTTAATGGGAAGATAGGCCTCATAAAGCCATCTAACAGCCATGATCTTCACCAAAAGCAAGGGGCTAAATTTTGATCTGTGAAGGCCTTTCAAAAGCTCTGGGCCTATGACAAACAAAAATGCATCAAAAACCACAGGTTAACCACAATTTAGGAGATGAATAATGAGAACTACAGAAAATCAGCATGTTTGCACCAATATTGGTATTTAGAGCTACAATAAAAGAAGACAATATCCATTACAGAGAAGTATATAAGATCACACTTTAAATCTAAATATATTGACATATCATCTCATTAATCTTCATAAAAGCTATTTGCAGATGAGGAAACTGAGGGAGATAGAATTTGTAGTGGATCCAAGTGGCACAATTGCTTTCTAGCACAATTCTTTTGATTTAAAGCTTCGTACTCTGTCAGCTTATACAGTGGCAAGCATCCAAATGAAAACAAAAGGAAACATATTCAAGTATTTCCAACCATTTATCATATTACTATGTGTAGACAGTAAAAACAAAACAGATAATTTGAAACATTATTTTAGGGCTAAGCATTGCCTCTATAGTCTGAGGATCTGGGTTCAGTGCCTGGCACTTTTGGGACTTTGGGAAAAACATTTCAATTCCTTTCCCTGAAATATAAATAGACCAATCTATCCAGCCTTTAAGACTTTTTCCCTAATTCTACATATATAAATTTACAATTGGGGGGTAAGGCATTTGTCATTTATTAAAAGCTTACTTCATGCTAAACATTGCATTAAGTGCTTTAGAAATGTTTAATTCCCACTACAACCTTGAAAGGTAGGTTATTTCATATATATATAAATAATGTTATTATTATTCCCATTTTACAGTTGAAGAAACTGAGGCAGATAGAGATTAAGTGACTTGTTATGGTCAAACAGCTATTAAGTTTCTGAGGACAGATTTGAACATAGATTTTCCTGATTCTAGGTCCAATGTTCTATCCTTTGAGTCCCCTCTTCTAATATTCTTATTTATCAGATAGATTTAAAAAAAAAACACTACTATCAAGTAATCTTAAATGATTTGCTAAATGTCACAAATAGAAGGAGAAGTTAGCTTTCACAAGAAAGAGGGTCACTTCTTTCTCTGAAACTGAAGAAACAGGAGGAAGGCATGAAGATATTGAGGGATTTAAAAGGACAGATAAAAGGAACTGAAGAAGTTTATAATAAATGGCCCAATTAGGGTAGAGTATAAACTCCTTGAGGTAAAAGTTGTTTTCATTCTTTGGGATTTTTTTTTGAGGGTCTAAGGAAGCTTCCATTGGTATCAGCAACTCCTCCTAAGAAAATTCTCTCTATTAATGCAAATCTGCAACTATTGTTCCATTATAATACTAGAAATTAGTCTTTGGCACTGAGAGGTTGTTTTTTGTCCAAGGTCACGCAATCAATATATACAAGGGTAGGAAAGACTTGAATCTATATCTTGCTAATCCTGAGACATTCCCTCTATTAACACCCCCACATTAACAACCGCAACATTTACATAGTACCTACTGTGCTAAGTGCCTTACAAATTTTATTTCACTCTATCCTATTACAGAAACCTACTTTTCAAAGATGCTATTATTATCCCCATTTTACAGTTGAGATAACTGAGACAAACACATATTAAATTACATAATAGTATGTCATCTTTCTGATTAGAAAATACTCAATGTTTGACAAATGCCTATTTGATCTCTAAAATGAAACAAATCAGGAGGAGACCAGGTCATCTGGTAAGAATGAGGTGGGGAGATGAGAACTTGGGAGCTTAAGGAAAATAGAAGTGTGCCTCATCCATTGTAAGGAGGGTAATACAGTAAAAAAAAAAAAATAGAATAGCTAAAGCAATACACTGCAATAGTGAGGGCCCAACTGAAGTTAAATAGCATCAATTTGTAGCAGACCCAATCCAGAAAATTTTAAGAATTCTTCTGGCAGCATTTGGCCACAAAAGAAGAAAAAGCAAGGGAAGTACTCCATGGGAGCCACAAAGGATTAAGTGCTAGCAGAGCAGAAAGATCAAGAAGCTGTGGGAGAAAAGAATTCAGGAGTGTAAGTGAGGGAGTCATTGACTTGGCTGATAGGACATTAAGTAGAGAAATCATTCGACATTTTTGTTGGACTCATCTTTATACCTATTAAACATGAGTGTCCTGCAAATTACTAACCTTGACCTTCTGTTCTTCTCTCTGTCTATGCTCTCCCTTGGTGATCTCATTTCTGATGCTGATTTCATTTGTCACCCTGATAAAAAAAAGACTCAAAAATATTATGTATCCATCCCCAAATTCTCTCTTTTGCTCTGGATCCAAAGTAAACTCATCATATTCCCTAATATGCCATCTCTTCTTTTTTACTTTTCTATTTGTAAAAGATATGTGGGAAAAAGTTATTAATTCAATGTCAAATCATATAAGACACGTGAATGTCAAATAATATGAAGTATGTGATTACAGAAAGCAGACGTGTTGCATATTGAATGGTTTCTAAAGATATAAGAAGTTAAAGGTTGATTGTATGGAAATACATTTAGCTGCTTTACTTTGTTCTAATTAACTTGTACTTTACCATAATCCCTAATCCACCATAAAGTATTACTTGCCACTGTTGGTGTATTTATGTGGCCTAGAAATACCCCAGTTTCTTTTTCATGTCATTTTCATCTTCTCAGTTTCCTTCACTTCCACCCAAAACAACTATATAAAATTATTATCTGTTCATAGCAGTGGTTTAGGGTAAAGAAAAATGAACTGAAAACCACACATAGGACCTGAATTCTATTGCTAGTTCTTACACTACTTGTGTAATCTTGGGCAAGCTAGATGGATGGAAAAGTTGCACTAGATGGCCTCTGGGGTCTCTTCCAGCCCTAAATCTGGGATCATGTAATCATGATATTCAGGTCTCTTGACCCCCCTACTTCATTGCTTTTTTTTTCTACTAAACCCCAGCTGCTCCCACTTTTATCTATTATTATTCATGAGCCTCTTACTATGAAAATGAGTTTATGAGATTATCTACCCAGTCACCAGGCAAAGCTCTGACAAAAAACAACAACACAGAACTGGTAAGTTTTAATGGGACAACAGGCCTCCATGTTATGGCACAGTGGGGGTCGGGAGAGGGCAGTCAAACATGGTGTCCCTTGGTGTGGAAAAGGGAATGATATGCTAAAGTGCCCCTACTGTGAGGGCAGAAATAAAAAACAAAATTAATCTGCTTCACAGTTTTGCCTCGGGTGACCCTGGTGTTCTCATTAATTAAATAGTCTAGTTCATAGAAAAGTATCATATATGCCATGTAAGGGTTACCAGTTTTCAAAGAGTCTAAATAGTGTAAAATATAATCCTAATTAAACCAACTTAAACTAACACTATTAAGAACATAATTTGATCAGTTTTATTCAAAATGACATTGTGGTCTTGCAGAATTTCAGTTACTGTCACCACTATCAAATTCTGTACTATGTCACTATATATATATATATATATATATATATATATATATACACATACATATATATATATACACACACACACACACACACACACACACATATATTCCTTTACATGGGCTTCCTCTTTTGATCTTCACAACAATCCTGGAAGGTAGTTGCCACTCTTATTCCCATTTTACAGAGGGCTAGTTTTGAATTTGGAGCATTCCAATTATGTTGAAATACTACTTTCAGAATGCTCCATTGACAAGATTACAATGTGCCTTGTGCCTAGAAAGTTGTGAGTCACTTTATGGTGAATGAAATAGCTGGAATGAAGAATAAAACTAATTTCATGACTTGTTGATTCTGCTACTAGCTGATAATATTCAGAGACTTGAATTTCCAAGTAAGTTTTTCTTACTACTTTTTCTTCCCTCAAAGAAGAGATCAATGTGATGATAATAATAATAAATAATATTTATGTAGAACTCTAAAGTTTTTGCAATTATTATCTCATGTGATTCTCACAATAACCCTGGGAGTAGGTGCTATTAATGATAGCACCCCATTTTACAGATTTAAAAAAAAAAACTGAGGCATACAGATTAAATAATTCACACAGGATCAGTTGGCTAGCAAGTGCTTGAGTCTGGACTTGAATTTAAGTCTTCTCCACCCATGGTCCAGTGAGTGCTCTAATCTTTGGACCATTTACCTGCTTTAGTATACATCTATTTGATACTTTTATAAGTTTTCCTAATCTAAATTAAAAAATTATAGAGAAAGAAAAAAATTGTGACGTCTAAAGAAAAGTACAGATGAATTATGTTCTACTTAGTCTTGTTGTTCTTCATCTTCGAAGAGGACCAATGACATCAGGGTGATGACTTGGTTGTGAATTGGATTTGTGATTGTCAAAAGGCTGGTGATTTTCATCTGATTGTTCAAGAGTTCAGAATAGATTCAGAAGAGAGAGAGAAAAAAGGATTCATTCAGAGGACTGCGCACAGTTTACAAGTATGCTGCAATTATCTGTCACATGGAATATCCCATGGGTGGCAGTGGGTGATGTGATGATTATTTTAAAGGTGTAACAATCTCATTATTCAGGTACATCAAGAAATGCTAGAAGAATTCCCAGCAGAGAAAAAAGTGGAAAAGAGTGGAACTCTAGTACCCCAGATGAAAACAGCAAACCATGTAGGACTTGACCATGTTTAAAACTGGCCTAGCTGGTTACTAAATGTATTACAAACCCCTCCCCTCAATGTCAAAATATACACCTTGGTATTTAGTTATCCGTAAAGGCAAGTCTGAAAGAGCACTCACCAAGCTTAAAAGTTCATTTGCCTTGCATTTAATTAAACAAGGATGGATTCACAGCACCATTTTTCTTGTGTTTCATCCATGTGTCAGACCTGATTTCATCATTTATATCTCCAGTTCCACTGGCAACAATCAATATATGTTTTTATGACCCCATAAATTAAGGCATCAGTTTCAGCTAAAACAACCAACAGATAAACACACAAACAAAAACAGCCTATGTCTAATTTCTGATCCTTGATCTCAGCCACTTTTGGAGTAAATGGTCATATCATCCTGGTGTTGAATGATGCACAGTCCTGTTATCAGCTGCTGCAGAAGCAAAGTTTCTATTTGGAATCATTATATTCAGATATTTTTGTTTCTAATGATGTTAGTTTATTTTTATACCAGATACTTTTTATATTCTATATTTTTACCAGATATAATAATATATACTATAATATGTGTCATAAATGTAAAATAAAAGAAAAATGTAAAAAATTTTATTTTATATCAGATACTTAAGCAAAATGAAGAATGAAGTCAACAGTGAATTTCTCCAACTGTAAAAAAGGAGAAAATAATAGTACTTATCTTCACATAGGCAGCTAGATGATTCAGTGGATGGAGTGCCAAGCCTGGAATCAGCAAGATTCATCTCCCTGAGTTCAAATCTAGTCTCATACACTGACCCTGGGCAAGTCATTTAATTCTATTTGCCTCAGTTTCCTCATCTCTAAAAATAAGCTGGAGAAGGAAACAGCAAACCATTCCAGTATTTTTACCAAGAAAATTCCAAATGGGGGTCACAAAGACTCAGACACAACTTATAATGATCCAACAAAGATCTTTACATGGTCATTGTGGAGTTTGAATAAGGTATAATATGTATTTCATTTGTGGTAAAGACCATTTTTGATTTTCTTTGTCTTTATAGAGTTCAACACAATGCTTTGGACATTATTAATTAATTCCCTTAATTAATGCTCTTTGTGTTACATTGGATTGATGGCAATATTCATGATTACCACTTCTTTTCTTAGGTATATCTTTATATCCCCCAAAATGTACTGCATAATCAATAAATATTTATCGATTGATTCCTCTACAATGAAAAGCATGACTTAATAGTCACAGTATCTATCAAATGAGTTAATGATTCCTCCCAAGGCCCCATGGTTACGATGCTTTTTGATGCTATTACAATGAGATTGTCTCTAACAATTCCAGACAAGTGTTTTTCTGCTTTTAGTCCATGTGCAGACTTACTCACTGTTTATAATGAAAGCACATTGAACACCTCATTGGATGGCTTAGTATGCAGACAAGGAGTGTGACAGAGAAAGACCTGATCTGAACAATGGTAAGTAGTAGCAGAAACCTCATTCCACTTCCATGGTTAACAAGAAACAGCAGGGATTTAAATACCCTCACTCTTAGTTCCTATTCTGATTTTTTTTTCAACCCAATACCAACTGAATCTAATTAAGAAATAGCTGTACTAATGGATGAATTCATTAGTTTCCAAAATTTCTATAGTCTAAAATTTTAGAGTAAAGAGAAAATGAAAGACAGAGACACAAAGACAGTTACAAACATAATGAGACACAAAGAAAGACAGGGACAATTTGTTATATTCAGAAGGTTAAGATTTTATTACTATACAGGTACAAATGGTAAGAAATCCAAGTCTCTATTCATTATACTTTTATTCCTTCTTTTTCTTTAATAGTATTTTATTTTCCCAAATACATGCAAAGATAGTTTTCAACATTCACCTTGTAAAATCCTGTATCCCAAAGTTTTTTCCCTCTATCCTCCTCTTCCTCCCTTCCCTAAACAGCAAGCAATCTGATATAGATCAAACATGTGCAATTCTTTTGTATTAATTAATTTATTTTAATACATATTGCTTTTTGAATCATGTTGGGAAAGAAAAATCAGAACAAAAGGAAAAACAATGGGAAAGAAAAAATCTGGGAAAAAAATGAACATAGCATGTACTGATTTACATTCAATTTCTATAGTTTTTTCCCTAAATACAGATGGCATTTTCTGTGCAAAGTCTATTGGGATTGCTTTGGATCATTGAACGACTGAGAAAAAGTAAATCTTTCATAATTGATCATTACACATTCTTGCTGTTATTGTGTACAATGTATTCTTGGTTCTGCTTGTTTCACTCAGCCTCAGTTTATGTAAATCTTTCTAGACATTTCTAAAATCAGCTTGTTCATCATTTTTTATAAAAAAAATAATATTCCATTACCTTCATATACTACAGCTTATTCAATCATTCCCCAATTAATGGACATCTACTTATTTTTCCAGTTCTTTGTTATCACAAAAAGAGCAGCTACAAACATTTTGTGTAATTCTTTTAAACATATTTCCATATTTATCATGCTATGCAAGAAAAAATGGGTCAAAAGCGGATAGGGAAACACAAGGAAAAAAAAACAAGCAAACAAACAACAACAACAAAAAGTGAAAATATTATGCTTTGATTCAATCTCCATAGTTCTCTCATCCATGCAGATAGCTCTTTCCAACATAGCCTTTTGGAATTGCTTTGAATCATCATATTATTTCATTATACTTTTTAAAGGAATTTATTCCTGTGGCTTCTAAAATTTCTTATTTCTACCTTTACATAGCAGTCCTTGTGTTCATATTTTGTGTGCAATTCTTGAGAAGGTGCCTGATGGAGATAGAAAGAACACAAATTTAAGTTCTCATTCTGATTCTGCCCCCAACAGTGACCTTGGATAAATCAAATATTTTGAACTCTGGCCCTATTATTTAAACTCTGTGTCCAAAACCTTGAGCCCTAAACTTCAGAAGCCTGTGTGTGGTCTTATGTTTTTATTAATGTGATCTTGGATAAATAACAATTCTTTGATCTTTATTCTTCACATCTCTAAAATCAGCAGATTGGAAAGATTACCTTTAAAATGCCTTCTAGAACTAATGTTCCTTTTTCACCTCTTTCTTTACTTTTTCTTATCTCTTTTCTTCCTTCCTCTCTTTGTTGCTCCCTTATCTTTCCTCTATCCCTATCTAAATGCAATGCT
Organism: Antechinus flavipes; assembly: GCF_016432865.1. Lineage (NCBI taxonomy): Eukaryota > Metazoa > Chordata > Mammalia > Dasyuromorphia > Dasyuridae > Antechinus > Antechinus flavipes. Next base: position 575,647,430 of record NC_067398.1, on the reverse strand, counting down.
CCAATATGAAGGTATAGAAGTATAATTTGGAAAGAGGAGAAAGTGAAAGAATGGGATTCAAAGAATTAAATCCTATGCCAATTTTTTAAATTAAAAAAGTGATTAAAAAGAAAATAACTAAACTGTTTTAAAAAATTAAAGTTTAACTCCAAATATTAAATGCATTCTACCCAAACTGAGCTCTAGCAAGTAAAAACACAATACCACCAGAAAACATGTATGGTGTGTGTATGTGTGTGTGTGTGTGTGTGTGTGTGTGTATTGTGTGTGGGAATGAATATGTCCCTATCGCTTCACAAGATTAGATTAACACTCATAAAATATTCCATAGACACTCATCATCTGATTACCCTCCAAGCTCAGAGAGGAATGGTTATAAGAAGCAGACCATATCAGTTTCTGTATAATTATAATAACCAATATTGATCCAGAAGAACAAATAATGAAACATATGTCTCTGTTCTTTGACAGAAAGGGGAATAGTGATTAACAGTGCTGCATGAATTGTCTAACAAGGTGAAGATATGGATTACTTTTGTTTGGTTGGTTTTCTTTGTTGTAAAGTAATGGTTAATTCCAAGGTGTGTCTATGTGTTGTGGATAGGGAAAAGATAAGGGTAATATCAAAAAAGGACTATAATATTAAAGCAAAAATGGCATAAATAAATGTATTCCTTTTAAAAATCATTTAACAGATTCTTGCATCTGAGAAAAAATTCTAGTGGTCAGAATTCTAGTAGCTTTCTTCTTCATGTATAATATTCACTGGCATTTATTGCATACAGGGCATTTTTCCCCAAAGGATCATTGGATCATAGAGCTCTTCAAAATCTTTGATTTACTATCATTTTCTGGATGAGAAAACTGAGGTCCAGAAAGATGAAATGATAACCAGAGCTGGAATTCAAACTTCTATTCTTTTTAGTTGTAAATTAACATTTAATTTTAAATCCAATGCTTATACTCTTATGCCCTGATTATGAATCCACTATTCAACTAGAGGCAAATAGGTAATGCAGTAGATGGAGTATTTTAGCCTGGTACTCCAGATTGTTTCCATTCAACAAAACATTTATTAGGATTTACTATGTGTTAAGATTTGGAAATAAAAATACAAACAGAAAGAAAGAAAATCCCTACTCTCAAGGAATTTATAATCTAATGGAGAAAGATAATAATTTAATTCAATTCAATAAACATTTATTAAGAAGCTATTTATGTGCCAAGCACATGTGCTGAGCACTGGGGATATAAAAAGAGACAAAAGTTAACAAATAAAAGGAAGCTGAAAGAGGGCAGGTTTGGGTGGAGGAGTAGGGTGGATATAGGATAGACTCGAGTTCAAATCTAGCCCCAGACACTTACCAGATGTATGACACTGGGCAAATAATCTAACCTCCCTACCTCAGTTTTCTCAGCTCTAAAATGGAAAGAATAATAATGTCTACTTCCTAAGATTATAGTGACAATCAAAAGAGATAACATTTATGACGTGCTTAGAAAAGTACTCAACACATAGCAGATAATTAATAATTGTTTATTTCTTCTTTTTTTCCTTCTGTAATTCTGGGCAGTTTCCATGAAAGCTAGAATCTTGTACAGTGATAGAGGTATTTCTACCAATATATCTTTTAGAATGAAATATAGCTGCAAGAAAGATGTTTCTTTTTTCATTTTTTTTTTCAATTTTATTTGAAATTCATCATTATGTCTTGGACATGTAACAAAGGACCAGGTTTCACTGCACATATGTGTACACACTGTTTCTAAACCCAGGGTCTGTGAACTTGTTATAGAAGATACATATATATAGTTGTGAAACAATGAAGAAAGCACTTAGTCTGGAGTCAGAAAAACCTGACTTCAAATGTGACCTGGGCAATTCATTTATTTCTGATTGCCTCAACTTCCTCATCTCTCAAATGAGCTGGAGAAGGAAATGGCCAGCCACTCCAGTATCTTTGCCAAGAAAGCTCGTTGGATAAGTCCACAGATCAAAAAGAATGGGACATGACTGAATAACCATAGATAGATAGACATTTTGATAGTTGGATTAAAATATAATTACTTTCCTTTGAAACCTTTTTATTTTATTTTATGCATTTGAAGTGTCAATAAATTTCATTAAATTGACAAAGGAGTTCATGATTTTAAAAAATAAGTTAAGAATTCCTGGTATAATGATTAGGAAGCCAACCCTAAACCCAGATAACCAAGGTTCAAGTTCAACCTCCAATGCATATTTGCCATATGAGCCTATTCAAGTCATTGACCTCTAAGTTCCTCCCTCTCCTTAAGACTATAGATTCCTGAATACATGACTCATTTGGTATTGCTAAAGAAATTTTTTCACCAGGAGCTGCCCACACTGCTTAAAGTAAAACAAAGTAAAATGGAAGGGGAAAAAGACAAATTTGACAAATACAAAAACTTCCCTACAAAAATCCTTTAAACTCCCATCCATATTTACATAAAAAGGCCAATTGAAAGTACATATTTTTTTCCATTTGGCCCCAAACTTAAACTATATATCCAGAAGCTTGAGCCCTAAATTCCAGAAGCCTATACATGGTTTTGTGGCCTTTTTAAGCTCTCAAGATAAGTTCTAAGATGCTCAAAGGTCTGACTTGATAATAGACCATTCTGCTGAAAACACCCTAAGAGAAACCACAAAGAGAGCAAAGCTACTTAGAAAATGCAGGAAGTTGACATCAATCAAAAATTCATTCTCCAGTTAAATGAAATTTAGCCCTTACTTCCATGATTCTGAAAATAGTCTTCAGTTACAGTCTGTTTCTTTAAACATAATCAGCTACGTCTGCTTTCTTTAATGTTTGAATAAACATAATTTATTGCGCCTGGTAGTGAATTTTATTTTCCAAACAGGGATGGAAATCTCAGACTTGTCTTTAGTTTCATGAAAAATTCAGAATGTTCTGGAACACTCTCATTTGAGGGAAATGACTAAATGGTGTAAAATATGCTTCTCTAACTAAATTGATTATTACATACAGTGTATGAAAGTGGAATAGATGAAAAGAACTTTGGGTCTGAAACAAACCAAAAAGCTAGATTTTTTTAATATCTGCTCTTGGTTTGCCAAGTTTGAATATGTGATCCCTGCTAAGTGACACCTGCCTTCTCTAGCTCTTATTTCTTTCTCTCTGAAATAATGGTTCTTAATAAGGATTCCATGGATCACTTCAGGGGGATAAATTCAGATGGGAAAAATTATTATGTCTTTGTTTTCACTAACTTCTAGCTGAAAATTAGCATTGTCTTCTATTATAAATGTAATTTGATATCTTAAATTCATTTGAAAACACATTTTGATAACCATTATCCAAGATTATTTTTCAAAATCTTGGGACTAAGGACAAAATTTTATTTAACTGGACAATATTTTTGATTGATACAAAATAATTTTAATATAGCTGGTTTCTTTTGTAATCTTGTGTATTTTATTTTATGCATTTAAAAATATAATTCTGAGAAGAGATTCAGAGACTTCAATAGACAGAAGGATCCCTAATCTAGAATGACAGTTAGACATGGAAAATTTTCCTTAGGAGTGGAGACCAGACCTCTCTGCTTTCTTTGTCTAGAGAACTCCGAGCAAGAAAATTCCCTTTCCAAATGCAAATTGCTGCCTTGTTCTATAGTGATGCAGTGGATTGCACAAGTGGATCCAGTCTCAGATACTTCCTAACTGTGTAACTCTGGGCAAGTCACTTAAACCCATTTGCCTCAGTTTTCTCATCTGTAAAATGACCTTGAGAAGGAAATTACAAGAGATACTCCAGTATCTCTGCCAATAAAACCCTAAATGGGGTCATGGAGAATCAAATATGACTGAAGCAACTGAACAATAACAGCAACCTTCTCCTATAAGACTTATAATCTTATATGATTCTTTAGACTACCAAAAGGTGGCTTAGTCACTATGTATCAAAAGCAAAACTTGAACCCAGAGATTACTAATTATGAAACCTGTAGTTCTATCCCATGTAATATAATAAATATAATATAATATAATATAAAGCCTTGTGTTACCTACTGAGAAAACAAAAAACAATGGAATTCCTGCTTTCAGGGAATTTATCATACAATATACAAAGAAATATGATACAAGCTCTAATATGAGGACAAAGAAAGATGAAGAAGAGATTTTTCTCTGTGAAGATATCACATGATATATCATGTACCATGATGTATTATCATAGAGAAGCATTGAAAGAAGAAAGAGATTTCTTAAAAATATTTCCAGTGAAATGTAAGTTCCTTTAGGGTAAGGAACTGTTATTCATTTTTGTCTTTATACATCTGATACTTTTCACACATTTTGCTTAAGATAGCATTTAAGAAGTTTGTTCAATTATATTGAATCGAATTAATTGAATATCTGGATGGAGGATGCTGCTAGTATTCAAGAAAAATGTGAGAATGCATAAAGGCAAGATAGGGGAACAGTGAGAAAGCTAAATAGACTAGAATGTATATAGCACACAGACTAGTAGCTAGAAAGAGGCTGGAAAGGTCCACTGTAATCAAATAAAGGACCTTCACTTCTCAGTCAAGGAGTTTACATTTTATTTTTTTGACCAAAAAATTGTTATAGAGGTTTTTGTTATTTAAAAAGGAAGTGATTCTTCAGACCTGTGCAGAAGGAAGGTTAATTTGACATCTGTCAGAAGAAAAATGTATTGGAGTGGGGAGACACTAGAAACAATCATGGAGAAGGCTATTAAAATAATCTAGATGCAAGGCAATGAGGACCTATACCAAGATGGTAGTAAAATCAATAAAAAAGGATGCATCAGAATCCACAAGAATTCAGAGACAGTTTGGACGACTTGACTATATGTGGAAAATAGAGAAGAGGGAGGTCTGCCATTCTTTGACTTTGGGCTTATCATGACTTCTCTGGTTCTCAATTTTTATTTGTAAAATGAGGGGATTGAGCTCAGTGACTTCTAAGATCTATTCCAGCTTCAAAACAGGATGGGAAAGAATGCCATCAACAGAAAAGGGGAAGGTAGGAGAGATGAGCTTTGTAAATAAGATGATGAGCTCAATGTTGCATGAATTGAGTTAGAGCTATAGGCAGAACATCCAGATGGAGTTCGCCAGCAAATAATTGACAATTACTAACAGGAGCAAAGGGGAAAAATCAAGGTTAGACACAGAGATTTGTGTCATCTGCATAAGTATGATCATTGAAGTCATGATTAAGCCTTCCAAGACAGATCCTAGAGAGAAAGGAAGGAAGGTTAAACCTGGTTATGTGTGATGAAAAACATTAACATAGGAAACTGAAAAGGAATATGCTGACACAGAACAAAAACCAGATAAACCATGTGATGGCTGGACTATTTGACATGGAGTTAGGAAGATCTGAGTTCATTTACTAACAGTTTAATCTTGGGATGTTGGTTTTTAAAAGTGCTAGATATAGAAAGATGAGGAACATGAAAATTGAGAAAAAGCCATTCAAGAGCTTGGAGCAAGCAGTTTTAGTAAAGCAATAACAATGGGAAATAAGCTGGAATGGTTGGTGCAGATTGTTATCTAAGACCTTTTTCTGTGTTAACTCAGCAGAAGTGAAAGGCCAAATCACCCATTTTTGTCACTGGTTGGGTCATCCCTAAATCTGTATTAGACTAGCAAGTGCATAGAACTTTAAGATTGCTGGAGAAAGGTGTGTCCCCAAGAAATGCAGTTATTTACCCCAATATCCCATTGAGATACCTATGAACTTGATGTTTGCTGTGTATCAGCAAGCAACTTGTGTGTAATTTAATAGTTTTAGAGATTGATCTGGGGGCAGTGAGAAAGTTTAAATAATTTGTTTATCATGGTTATATAATTAGTCAGCTAATAAACATATATAAAGCACTTAACTCTGTGCAAGGCACTGTGCTAAGCACTGGGGGTATGAAAAAGAGTCAAAAGATTATCCCTGATCTCAAGGAACTGACAGTCTAATGAATGTTATATATCAATGGCAAAACTAAAACTCAGGTCCTCCAGATACTGAAGTTGGACTTCTATCCATCACACTAGATCTCACAACTGATGCCATTACTGTTGAAAATAATTCACAAGATTTAAAACTAGATGGGACCTTTCAAATAATCTACCAACAACTTCATTTCACAGATGAAGAAATTGAAATCGAGTCAGAGTTGCATGACTTGCTTAAGATTATACTAAAAGCAAGTGGCAAAGCTGAGTTTTGAAGCCAGGTACATTGATTCAGAATCTAGCTCTCTGTTTAGAGAACCAATTGCATTTTATAACAACAAGAGGGAGAAAAATAATATTTAAAATTTTTAAGTAAATACTTTTTATTTCTTCTTCAAATAAAATAATTATTCTCTTTTTAGGTTAACCAAATTGGACTTTTTCTTCTAATTTTAAAGATTCTGTTAATTTTTTAAAATGGTAATACTCAGTTTACTTCTAAACATTTGAAATCTATTTTCTTTTTAACCATTCCTATCATCCATTACAATTTGTCTTTGTGCTTCAGGTAAAGACTCTTTTCAACCCTTATCTTTTATGATTCTATATCTATAGGAGAGAAAGTTACATTTATAACAACTCAAAATTCATAGCCACTCCATTTAACAGATATTTACAATGTGCTAGGCACTAGACTGGATGTTGCCAACATGTCACTTTTCATATGTGTAAACTATTTTATGTTATATATTTGATTCCTTAAGTAATGTATATGTCATCCATATGGGTGCTTTGTACTTTTTAAAAAATAGTTTCTTTTTTATCTTTTTAATTTGTAGGAACAAATGGCAAGTAGCTGGTTCAGGCTAATGTGTATTACTGTGAAAAGAAAAGCATAAAGCACATAGAATGTATTTTATAGCTATAAAAATAATGAGATCAGAAAAGTAACATCCACTTGAAATTTGGTGCTCCCTTGAGGGCACTTGATTTTTAAAGAGAAAGACAGGTGTCACTTAAAAAAACAGAAATGCAATTGTCTGTACTTCATCTATGCTGAATCCAAGTTAGTTTGCAATCCAGTTGCCACTTGCACTAAGTGACCCCTTTAAATAATCTCATTTACACCTAAAAGCATTTTTTACTTAGTGTGGTTTTCTTATACCAACATTTGTTTTTTGTGCATGCAAGTTGCTGAGCTTTTCATACAATGGGGATAATTTCAAGATCATAATGATACCCCCTGAAATAAATTATTTAATATAGTTTTGAAAAAGGAAGTAAAGCAACTCTTCTGGGTAATTGATGTGCAGTAAGCTACAGCATCAGTTGTATATTCATTTTTCTCCAATGTATGCAATTATCCACTCAGCCTGTACCCATTAATATTATTTTTCTTCCTAAGCTGGAAGTATTTAAAGCCATTAGAAAATAATCCAAAGAATTCTATTTGCTGAATAAATTTTAATTTGCATGGCACCAGGAATTTTTTATTAATGGGAAATAAATTATTGCAATCTTTTGGAAGGAGACAAGTTAATAGCTTTGTGAAAAGCAATGGAGAGAAAATGATCTTGAAAAGGTCAGGTCTCCTGTCACAGTGTCTTTATGCACAATTAAAACAAGTCAAGAAAGTGGCTATATAATCAGGACCATGAATATGCATTATGTCCTAATGAGAGTGTGAAGATGGAGATGGCTTGGTGCTAAAGTCATGGTGGGGCGGTGACATAAAAATGGTAATTTGTGATGCAGTATTTAACTGTGTTTCTCTTTCCTATGGAAAACTTAACTCCTTGGTAGCTACTTCATTCTGTCTACATACAGTTATATGCTTTCTATGTTTCACCAACACCCTTCTCTCAATTCCCCACCCCCTCGACAATTATGTCAGTTTAGTAGAAAATAAAGTCAAATTAGTTATCTGCCTTTATCACTGACTGGCTGGATATTTCAGTTTTCACTTTCATTGATCATATAGAGGCAGCCAGAATCTAAGTTTGCATATGTACAAAGGTATGTATGTATATTTCTATATGTGTCTGCAGGTGTTAATGTATATATGTATGCATTGATCTTTTTAATATAAAGCAGAATCCCATATAAACTAGCCTGGGATCCTCAATGACTTAAAAAAAAAAAAACTGTTGTATTGAAAAGGAATAAACTTATTCTGGAAGACTGTATTGTAGTACCAAAAAGCTGGGAAGCAGAAACGCTCTAGGAGGAAAGTTAATAACTTTTGCTGTTGACATGTGGTTTTTGAGATGTTTATTAGACATACAGTTAAAGATAACTGGCAATGGCATAATTGCAGCTCAAAAAGGAGAATAGAGTAATATATATGTGTATTATGTATATGTACATATATTCACATATGCACACATGTAAATGTATATATGTGTATGTATATGTGCCTGTTCATACATGTGTGTGTGTAATTTTATATTTATGAACATTTATATTTATATTTATATAAATATATATACACACACATATAAATTCTGTAAGATATCTACATAGAAATTATAATTGAACCCTTGGGAGTTGATGAAATTACCAACCAAGATAGTATATAGACATATATCTTGAAGAACAACCACAATGAGTGAGCATATCATGGATAAAGATCCAGCAAAGGAGACTCAGGAACGGCCAGATTAATAGAAGAACCAGGAAAGAACCATGTCATGAAAACCTAGCAAGAAGAGGGTATCCAGGACATGTTGTTTAACAATGTCAAAGGCTGCAGAAAAAGCAAGAATGGTGAGGATTAAATTTTTAAAAGACCATTATATTTGGCAATTAAGCGATCATTGGATACTTTAAAGAGGGAAGTTTCAATTAAATAATGAAGTTAGAAGTCAAACTGAAAAAGATCTAGAAATAAGAGAATAGAAAGTGGAGGTACTATTAACTCTGCGATCTATATCTTCATTGGTAATGTAGTTACCATTTTTTCATATCTCCTTTATTTTGCCATCACCACTAAATGCAACTAGATGGATAGAATGTTGGAGCTAGTCAGGAGACCTGAGTTTCAATCTAGTCTGATACTTAGTAGAGGGTGTGACCATGGATATTTCATGTAGCCTCTGTTTATTTCAGTTTCCTCATTTGTAACATGGGGAAAATAATTGCTACTTTCTTAACCCTACTTCCCAGGGTTGCTGTGAGGATCAAGTAAGATAATAATTGTCAAGCATTTAGTTATTATTTCAAAGCATTCTATAAACCTCAAAGCACTATATAAATGCATTTTATTATTGTGATAATATTTGTTATTACTACTTATACTCCTCCTTTCCTTAGGATATATGGCAAATTCCTAACTTTTCAAAAAATGTGGATGTGTGTGTTGGGAGAGTATAGTCGGGGGAGGGGGTTACATACACGCCTCTGTGTGTGTACGTGAATGTGAGTGTGAATATGGTAGAAATGGTCTAATGAAATTCTGAAATCATGGATACGTTTCATCCTCCAGTCATTGCCCAGTACTTGGTTTATAAGCGTATTCTTTCTCCAGGAGAGACCTTTTGAAATGACATGAACAGAAATAACTGACTACATCAAGAAGTTAACTTAAGTCCTTAAGTGGTCAATTACTTCTTGGTAATGGCTGCCTCGCTGGGTCTTACTGGGTCTAGATGCTATTGAGTCATCAGTGGCTATTCTACATTTTAATTGAGAAGCAGTATGAACATTCTGATTCAGTGGTCATTTAATAAAAGATAATGATCACTGAACAATGATTCCGATTAACTAATGGCAATGTAAAGGTTTCTAAAACCTTCTACAATGCCGACTACTCAATACTGACTGCTTTTTAAGCATATTAATAGTCAATGTTGACTGGGATTGCAGCTCTGATCTTGTTAGGAGTAAAAGGAAAGGATTACTGGGGGGAAAGTCAGCATTTTTCTTCATGTCACAATGACAGCATGACTTACATTGCACACGGCTCTATTTATCTTGATGAATTTTAGTATGCTATTGCTGCCTGGGAGATTTTCATGTCCCCATGGCTCTTCCAGAGATGGACCATGTAAACCCAATTATTCTGGTCCTTTGTAAGCTGCTGTTTTAAATAGGATCCCTCTCCCTTCTAGCATATTCTCATTTGGGTCTCTGGAATCTTTCCAAAGTCTTCCCCCCAACATACACATAGAAGTGTTTGGGATTTCTCTGACTTCACTATCCCTCAGGAAACTCATCCCTGGGAAATTTCATCATCCTGCAAGATGGAAGCAGCCTTAGTACTCACACTTCATCACTACTTTCTGCTCCTCTGATTGAGGAGCCATGAACTTCAAAATGTACTTTTTAAAAAGGAGGTTCAGAAAAGACATCTCCTTATTTCCTATCTGGATAAACTACTTTTGTTCTTTCCTGATTTCTCCACCATGCCCCCACATAGGGTACCTTACATCTCTCTAACTCCTTACAACTTCCTTTTGTGACTTCTCTTTTGATGTTAGATTATAAACTCCTTGTAGTCGGGGACTATCATATTTCGTATTTGTATCCACAACATTTAGCACAGTGCCTAGCACATAGTAGTAGGCACATAATAAATATTTATTGACCATTAATTTTTAGCTATCAGACTTTCCCTCCAACATTGTCCCTGAAATAAATCATGTGAAAAAAATTTCATTAATTCAATATTCAATTAGCATTAATTGAACACCAAATAAGTTTCAGATACTAAGGATACAAATACAAAAACAGAGCAGTCCCTGCCTTCAATGAAGTGTGTATATACATATATACCAGGGGTCCTCAAACTTTTAAAATAGGGGGCCAGTTCATTGTCCCTCAGACTGTTGGAGAGCTGGACTATAGTAAAAACAAAAACTTTGTTTTGTGGGCCTTTAAATAAAGAAATTGTCCTCAGCTGCCACATCTGGCCTGTGGGCCATAGTTTGAGGACCCCACTATATCTGTGGGTCTGTGTCTATCTGAATACATATATGTATATATGTGTATCTATAGAGAATTTATATCACATATAACATTCTATCATATACATATATACAAATATATCCTATTCTCACTATACAAACATATAAATGATTATTGTTTATATGTAATTTATATTATATATTATATTTATGATGCATATAAATATATGATATATAGATATAAGTACATGATATATACATATTGAAATAACTAAAATTATATATATACATATATACATATATAAAATAGACCCAAACTTAGTACAAAGAAATTTCTGGAGACACTAACTATTTGGGGATTCAGAATGTGCCTTATAAAGGTAGCAATATAAATTAAATTTTGAATTAAACTAGGGACTATCAAAAGTAGAAATAAATTAGGAAATGGATTAAATTTAAAACTAATCCCCCTTGTAGATAGACTAGTTACTGTAAGTAATTTCTTCAGTATCTTCTCTTTCTCTGAGATGGAAGGATCCACAGGAAAGTTAGATTTAGCATTATCAGGTTATCTGATCCAGTCCCCTCATTTTATAGATGAGGGAACTGAGGTTTGGATATACCAAGTGATTTATGTAAGATCATACCATTAGCACCAGAGGAAGATTGTGAGCCTAGATCCTCTGACTCCAAGTCCAGCATTCTTTGCTCTGTACCATGTTGCCTACAACAAAATATATACAGTAATACCCCACATATCCAAAATCAATGATGCAGAATGTTTCTGAAATGTGATAAGTAATGAACCAATAAAATAATGACCAGAAAAGGTCTCTCAATACTAAGGATGGATTTTCATCAAATTTCTATAGTGGACAGGCAGCCAGTTTGAGTGAGGGAATGACGAGGTCACAAGGATGCTTGATCACTACCATCTTGGAAGCTATGTGGAGGATGGATTACAGAGGAAAGAGACTGGAAGCAAAGAGAATAATTAGGAGACTGTGGCAATAGGCCAGATGAGATGATAAGAGCTTGAGTTTGGGTAATGGCCCAATGTGAGTGTATTAATTGTGGTCATACTCAAAAGTTATCCAGAGGGAGGGGAAACACAAACACTACACAAGGCTTCTTTTACCAAGATTTGTAGTACCCACAGGGACACAAAAGAGAAACGTATCTGTTAGGGAAAGCTCTTGAGGATCCCTTACAATATAGTCACATCTTTTTTCCTGACTTTGGAGGCTTGCCTGGGTCTGGATCATTCTCTGCAAACAATCAAATCTGCTCTGAGACTCCATGAGAGCAGCAACTTACTCCTCAGGCAAAAAGAATTTTAAAAATTTCTTCTACTAGTCCCTTTTGCCCATTCTACCGTGAAAGCTCAAGAGCTGGAGGAAGTTAATGAGGAACAAGAAGGAAGAGGAGGAGGATAACAATAAAAAAGAGTGATAAAATTGGAATTCTAATGGGACTTAGGACATGCCCCATCCCATGCCTACCCCTCTACCTCCCCCCACCCTTGTTCCTTTCTGTCCCTCCCTCCCCTGCCCATTCCCCTGATCCTTAACCCTTGTCTTGGTGGGCTAGGACAGATAATCTAGTGAAATGTAGCTTTAAAGCTATAATGACTGCCTAGTGAGAGAAGGTTTATTGTCCCTATGAGCTACTAAATGTTGAGCATGTATACTTATTAATTTACAGAGTCGCTGAAAAATTATAACATTAAATTGGAAGAACTAGCAGGATAGGTTTTTTTTTTTTTGATAAGCTATCCATTGTCAAGATGAATCAAATTAAAAATCTATGCTGATAATAGGAAGATGTTCCTCTCTAAGAATTTATGAACTCCTGAAATCCAGTTAAAAAAAAAAAAGATGGAAGTGCCAGAAAGTAAGGGATGAATGGTGCAGAAAATGATGTGAAGCTTCCCCTGCATGATTTTATTTATTGGTTATGTATTTGCTCAGCATCAATTATGGGCACCTGCTATCTTAGACTCTAAAGGAACTCCTGATCCAAATGACAACCAAAGGCTGCTCAAAAATAAGTAAGTCAAATATAGGGAAAGGCAATAAAATTCTCCTTTATGGCTCAAATAAAGACAATTCACAAGTACAGACTTCTGATGTCTTCATTGGGTTATCACAGGACACATTAGTAGATTGCAAACTATCAGATGGCCTGAGGCATTGGAAGTGCCCCATGTGTTGTGAGGGGAGGGGACAGGAGGAAGAATGGAGAGGGGAAGGGGGAAAGGGAGGCAACATGAGGGAAGAGAGGGAGGGTATTACTTCTAAGCAGGATTCATCCACTGCTGAAGCTCTTACTTGAGAATATAATTGCTATCAACAAGATTCTTCCAAGGGGTGGATTCTGTGCTATTTTTCTCTGCTGAACTTCCATATTCATATGTCTCCTTTCGGAAATCTTTCCAATCAATCTATATCAATAGTTGCTGGGTGTGTTGGAACTTGTGAGTCATCTCTGCAGTCCAAGAGATAAAATGGAGTATTAAATATGAATGGAGGGAATGGAGTGAGAGTTAGTTAGGACCCACTAAATTTATATCCAGATGTGGCTAAATTGTTGGATAATTCCTTCCACAGAGTTGGGATCCCAAAGATCATGCTCTCCTTGTTTGATCAATATTGGGATGGCTACAACACTCTGCATGGATTTTGACCTCTAAATTCCTGGGGCTCCTACACCTTTATTTGGAAACTCCACTCCCTGCACATAGAATCAAAAAGCAACAAATGGAAAAGTAAAGAAATCATTATTTCTTGGAGACCAGATGAGGTTTGAGGGGGTAAACTCTAAAATCCTTCTCCATACTATGTAGTCTCTCACTGGACACCAAACTCTCCCATGAGACTAAAGCAAAGAAATGCCAGAAGCTGACTTCAGCCTTTTTAAAGAAGCTGACAGTTCCACATCTAATTTAAAAAAAAGCTAATTCAGAAAGAGACCACATGGCTAGCCAAGTAGTAAAGATCCTGTATGTCACATTGTGCCTCTCTTTTTACTGACTCTCCCAAATAATGTCCTTTCATGAAGAGGTTTTTTAAAGCTAGCTCAGACCAGTGTGTGAGGGTCAACTATTAAATTCTAGGCATTTATTCCTTGGAAATCATCAAATGCTACCAAAAAAGGGCTTGATTTATTGTTTTCTTGGTTGTCTAGAATTAAAAAAGTGAAAAAGAATATGTTAACAATGAGGATTAAACTTAAAAGTGAATCTGGCACACAATTATTTTTTTTCTAGAAAGCCATTTGTTAAACATTTACCAACACATCACTACTTATTCACCTTTATCTTTCTCCCAGAAAGCCAACTCACCAGTATCTTCCATGTAAAGAGATACCATCTGAACAAACTGATGAGGCCTATACATGGGCCAAATCTCATTACAACTAGAAAGCTGTGTAGGATTACAAAGAAAAATGTACGCCAGCCTAATCTCATTTGGCAGGGTTTCTAGACTAGTAGACGAAGGAAATGCTATAAATGTAGTGTTCCTGGATTTGAAAAATTCATTGTTTCCGTGTAAAAAAAAATCAGAAATATGGATTGAGTAACAGCGTAATTATGTGGTTTTAAATTTGAACAACTGGCCCCAAAAAGTAACGATTAATGAATCTCTAGCAAAGTTTCACATACAAGTGCCACAAGGCTATATCCTTGACCCCTCTAGTTTTAGCACTTTTATCAGTGTCTTAAATTAAGGCATTGGTTGTTGACTTAGTAAATTTATATATAACAAAAATTTTTAAGAATGGGAAATAATTTGGATTACAAAATCAAAATCTAAAAAGACTTTTATAACCAGGTGACATTAAATATATTAAATAGATTTGAAATCTTGAATTTGGAGTTTAAAAAAAAAACCAACAAATACAATATGAGGCATAATTATAAAGATGCATCTACATGAAAAAATTAGATTTGGGCATTTTAGTGGCCTAAAAGTTCAATGTTAGCACTACAACAACAACAAAAAAATATTAATACTGTCTTGAAATATATCAACAGAAATGTATTGTTTATACCAAGAAATGCAAGAATTTTAATATACTCTGCCTGAATCAGATTACATATGATATATTTTATCCAATTCTGCATGTAACATTTTAGTACAATCACTTGAAAGTCGATATGCAGAGGAAGGTGACGAGGGGACGGGTAGATTAGAAATCATAGAATAACAGTGGTTAAAGGAAAGTAGGAAGGAATTTTATCTGGTAAAGAAAAATTGGGATGAAATGACACATTTAAATATTTGAAAGTGGATTATGAATGTCTTGGTTGGCCTCAAAGGAAAGAACTAGTATTGATAAATGGAAATCCCAGGGATTCAAATTTCTGTTGACTATACAACAGCTTCCTAACAATTACAGACACCAGCCAGGGGGCTGGTTGATTAAGAATTTACTGAGTTTTGATTTCTCCAATACAAGAAATCTTTAGAAACATGATTAGATTTTAGATATGGTGTAGCTCCAATTAATGTTTCAATTACAGATTGCATTAGATGGTATTAGTATTTTAACTGGTTCATGGTTTTTTGTTTTTATTCTGTTTAGGCAACTGGACATTTATATTACATTTCTTTATGTAAAATCACAGTTGCACAAAGAGTCTTAAATAGTTTCCTCACTTGAACAGGACTAAATAGTCCATTATAGATGAATCAACAAGGTAAATTTCCTCCCCACTGAAGAAACATATACATATGTCATGAGTTAACCTAGAGTGAGGAAGCAGAGGAAGAGACATGAACTTAGAGACTTCTTGAGAGAAAATAATGCCTAAAATGAGTTTTGAAGGATGTAGTAATGATGGATTGACAGAAAGGAAGTAAGAGGAAATGAAACTTAGGAGAAATAACCTAAGTAAAGGCAGAAAGATAAGAGCAGTAAGGTGCATGCAGCGTGGAATAAAGAACTGGCAGTAGGCAAAAGATTTTTTTTTTTAAAGTAAAAATGACAAACCAACTACCCGACTGACATCAAGCCCAAATAGCTTTGACATGTGAGGTTGACATCACTTTGAGGTTAATGGACCCAAGACCTAACTAATCAAGCCAATTCAGCACAAATTGATTTCTGTTTTTTATGCCTATGAAAGGAAATAACTGTATGTCAAAAGATGGTGATATGTTTGCTGGTTCTGGTGATTTCAAAAAAATTCCCAAGACGTTTTTAATTGTTTGGGTAACACTAATATAATGAAGGGGCAGCCTTGATTAGAGTTTTATCCTTCAAGCTATGTTGGCTTGTGCTGGAACAAATTATGGAAGATTTAAAGCAATTTAGAAAAACTCTATAGTAACCATTATATCAAATTATAAGGAACTATGGAGGATCTTTAAATATACTAGAATTTGGTTGTTTTGATTATTGCATGAAATAAGTATGCTATCATCTAGAACTTGGAAGTCTGTTGGAGTATTTTTGCTAGAAGAGTGTATTTTTAATGAAACTTTGATCTGCATCTGGTTTTTAATATCCTAATCTGTTAAGGCCACAATTTTTTCCAAACAAGTCACTCATGTCTTAATCTGCAGGAAAATGCTGCATGGATTATTGTCCATCTTGAAATGTAGAAAAAATAGGGAGAATTAAATAGAAAGATACAATCCTTATCTTGCTCACTACTTGATATTATCAGGATAATATTGGGGCCATTTATCTGAGCAATTTTTTAATGTAGCTTAAAGACTTATTAGCTTTCTTGGCTACCCTATCATACTCTTAAATCAGATTGTGTTTGCAGATCAATGAAACACACTTCACCCTTTTCATTTTCAGAAGAAATCCCATCTGGTAATACTTCCCCCATCTTTATCTATGAAGTTGACCTTTTGAACCCAAAGTAAGACCTTTATATGTATCCCTATTGAGATTCAAACTTTTAATTAATAGTTATTGATTTATTAGTCCATCATATAAGATTTAATCTATGATTCTAGTTGAAAATTGTTTGGATCCTAGCTATACTTTAAGGTGGTCACCATTCCTGCCAGCTTTGTATCATCTTCATGTTTGATGAACAACCATTTATATGCTTTTTAAAGTCATTTACAAAAATGGTAAATCTGCCAAACACAGATACTTGAGACACTCCACTAAAAGACTTCCCTCTAAGTTGATATTGAACCATAAATAACTACTGTTCAGATCTGGTCATTCAATCAATGCCAAATGCTCTTAACTCAACTATTATCTGCCTATCATCTTTTTCATCTTGTCAACAAGAATTATATGAAACTCTGTCAAGCACTTTGTTGAAATCTAAGTAAACTATATCTACATAATTCCTTTGATTTATAAATTTGGTTAATCTATTGTGATCTCCCAGGTCACTTTGTGACCACTATTTATTATCCCATAGGAATTGCATATGTTAGCTTAGATCTTGATTGGATATTTTGGATTCTTCTATTCTGCTGATCCTTCTTAATGCTCTATCCTTTTACTTGCAGAAAAAAGTTGTCATTGGACATATTAGTCTATAGTTTAGGATCTGAACCCATTGATTACTTAGAACTATTAGTCTTAACTGTTTCTCACAGTTAATTAGGTATTATACATCATCTCTTTCTTTTTGGAATCGCCAACAGAGAGACAATAAGCAAAAACTTAGCAGCTTCTAGATCTGACAAAGGGCTAATTGTAACCAAGGACATAGGCCAAAGAAATCTTGGTGGCAGTCCATATGCTTTGTGGTGTCCCAATCATTGGTCTCACCTTAACTAAAATTCTGGGCTAAATTTTTTCCACATTGGTTCCCTTGCAGAAATAGTTGTTGAGCTATCACTTATGAAGGGATCTCCATGGAGGCTGATCTCTTGATTGTCCAATATTTACAGAATCTAAATCATAGAATGTAAGAGTTGAAAAGTATCCCAAGAGGCTGCGCACTAGATACCTGAAAATATATCCTCTTTACATCTTTCCTAACAAGATTCCTAACTTCCCTTAAGAATTAAGCCCCTACTTTCAGGACCTTCAACAAGAAGAAATTCATCACCACCTAAAGCAACCCATTTCATTCAGCAATGTCAGGAAGTATTTTCCTAGAAAAGAGAGAACTCAGAAAAGACATAGAAACTATCCTCAAATGTATAATTGATTCTCATGTGGGAAGAAGAATTTGTCACGCTTTGATTAAACCAATAGGAAAAAATCCCAAGCAATGAGTAGAAGCTGCAGAAAGGCAGTTCAGGTTCAATATCAAGAAAATTTCCCAGCAGGTAAAGATATCAAAAAGTGGAGTTGACACACAAGAAGAAAATAAGATTTTCTTCACCAGAGGTCTTAAAACAAAGCTGTTCAAGGTGCCTATTTCCCCATTTTCAGATATGTGGGATTCTGAGTATCTAAAATGTCCTCCAATATGCCAAAAAAAAAAAAAATCCTGAACTGACTATAGAGTTGTACTTGATGATCTATGCATTAAATAGAGAAGAACTGAAGTAAAATTGGATAAAGTAATAAAAATGAAAGACTTTTCTTCTATTATTCCTTTTCCATTTTCTTCTTCTTTTCCTTCTTTTTCTCCTTTCCTTTTTTCTTTCTTTTGCCCCCTCTTCATCTTTTTTTTTGTCTCATTATATTCTAAGGCTCTCATATATTTTCTATAGATCTGTTTTCATCTCCCAATTTCTCAATGACTGAATTCACAAGGCAAATACTAAGCTGAGATCTAAGAAGCAAAGCATAGGACAAGTGTAACACTCCTGGAAAGGCAGCAAAGATTGACAAAGCAATGGATATGGAAATAGAAAAAGAGTTAGTCCTAGATAGTGATGAAAATCTCCCAATTTGGGGCAAAGTAGAGGCTCAGTAAATCCATTGCTTTAGGATCTGACAGATGCATTTTATACTTTATAACTTACTATGCCATGTTATTTGAAGGAATATGGAATCCAAGCCACTATGAGATAATAAAGCTTATGTATTATCTACAATAATGATAATATCTGAAAGAATAGCCTTACCTTGTGGTGAGCTTTTTCTTCTCAAAACGCAGCCAGGTGATAAAAGTTCAGATCTTTTATTATCTCCAATATAGCCCGGTTAGCTTAGAGGCCTATCTCTCTGCTTGGTTCCAAGAGCTCTCTCCAAATGTCTTTAAATCCAAAGGTCTGGTCCTTCAGCCTCTGCCTCTGCTTTCTTCAGCCTCCAGCCAGCTCCAACTCTTCATGTCATTCCGGCGAAATCTCGACTTGTAGCTTCTTCACTCTGAAGAACTTCTTTGACTGGCCCATTGAAGCTCTATTTATGCTCAAGAGAGGGATTGTGGGTTTTCTCCCATAGTGCTCTCTGGCCCAAAGAGTTTCAAGGGAGGTGTGAACTCATTGAACTCCAATGAGTAAAGGTGTGAACACAAGCCTTGTATTAATTAGTTCTACTTAGTACCTTGTTTCAGGTTCTGCCCAAAACATCTTCTTGTAAGATTAGATCAACTCTAATTAGTTAGCAGTTAGTAAGGATTCCAACATTACCTTGCTTTATGTAGGTTGGAGAGTTGGATCTTGTATCTCTCTTTTAAATTTAAAAAACAGCATATATTTCTTTTTGCATAGGTTTATAAAACAGAGGAAGATATGCTCATGTGCCAGACAAATCTGTCTCCCAGTGTGATCCATCATGAATAAATTATCACATAACTACACATGATTTGGGTAGATGTAAGGACTAGGGTATACTGTGCAATAAGTAAAATTGACATTTTATAATATTTTGGCCTACTTTTCTATAGTACACTATTTTTTTTAAATCAGTCACTTTCTCCATTCTCTTTTTTTTCTCATTCTTTATTCCCCCTATCTTTGTTTTACTTTGCTGCCATGGCAAAAACATATATTTTCTTTTTTATTCCAGTTTACTATTCCTTTTATATTTCTCATTGCATTGATTGTCTTTGCTCATCTTCCTTGCTTATCCCCATGGCTTTATCTTGTCCTCTTTCCTTAGTTCCATTAAGTTGCCTAATCCTGACTTTTCTACACCACCCCATTTATCTCATTGTCATGTTTAGAGGGAATATAAACATTCCTTTCCACTATATAAAAGCCAACCACAACTCTCACTTATTCAGTGCATCACTTTAAAGTTTACTAAGCATTTTCCTCAAAACAACTCTTTTAGCATTCAAAACTAAGTCACAGCCAGAATCTCAGAACTCTAAAGAATTAGATCCCAGATTCCAAACCAGGTTTCTCTAACTATAGTCCCCTCTGCATTGCAACTTCCTAACTACTTTGGGCTTGTATTTTAAAATCTTACCTTAGCCAACAACAGAGGATCCTTCTCTGTCTTCTTCTCTTTAGTATTTTTCTCAGACCTACTGCTCTTTAGAGTGATAAGAAAACAAATTATCCCCACATCTTTGACATCTTCCTGTCAAAGGAGTATTTACCAACATTAAAGAGTCCAGAAAATTCAGCAAAAGCTTTAATACATTCCTTTCTAGTATCTCCCTTGTGTCCAAACAGATTACCTAACACTTTTCATTATCAATAAAACAAAAAAAGTTGACATTTTTATTGGCATATTCATTGACATATACAAAAACAAATCTCTGAGACATTCCACTAAAGATGTCCCTCCTAGATAATATCAATTAATTAATCATTAGTCATTCAACTTTTGGCAAATCTGTTTAACTACACTATCATCTAGCCCATATTACTCCATCTTATCAACCATATGAGATAATCTATCAAATACTTTATTAAAATATAAACATGTTATATTTATAACATCATTCTCATCATGAAGTTTCCAGGAGATAAATGCTCAAGCAGTATTCAAAAACAGAATTTCAATACATCAATATTTTTATGAATAAATGTCCTGTATTACAAATACTAAGAGAAATGCAAATTAAAATGCTAAGGTTTCAGCTAATTAAGCAATGGTAAAGATGACAAGAGAAGAAAAATTTCAATTTTGGAGGGTTTGTGGCAAGACAGGAACTTTAATACACTGTTGGTGGGTCCAACACTGGTCCAATTGTGCGGAAAAGAATTTGGAATTCTATGAGAAAAGTCACTGAACTGTTTCATAATCCTTGACTCAGACTATCTGCTGCTAAGCAAATCATCTAAGGAGTTCAAAGACAGAAAGACCTCCATCATCAAAATACAAATAACAGCATTTTTGGAAGAGAGGGCAAGGAAAGATTTGTAAATTAATTGAATATTTATTTAGAAGTAGAAGAAGAAATTGGGAAGAATATTTAAAGAAATTGTGATATATAAATATATGATCAGAAAGACATAATGAATGTACAGAATTTGGGAGGAAGGAAGCTTTAAAAGACTCTTATGAACTGATACAGAGTTAAATATATAGAACCAGAAAATAAACACATAATGATTATAGAAATGTAAGTGAAAAGTATAAGAAGAAATTAAATACTGTATAATGATAATGATCAAGTTTGGGCTGGAGAGGAGATAAGAAAATGTACCTCTTTACTTTGTGCAGAGATAAAGCTTCTAAGTGTGCAAACATTACAGGAACTGTCAAACTCATCTAATATGGTGATTTTTTTAAAAATTGTTTTCCCTTCATCTTTCTTTTTTTAATCTTTGTTATGAGGTATAGCTCAATAACCAGGAATAGGAGAGAAAGAGTCTCAATTTTTTAAAAGTATATAAAAACAAAAAATATCAATTTAAAAATAAGGTAACTGAGAGTGGCTCAGATTATTTTCTTTAGTAGAGAAAACAGGAACCAGATAAAAGTTGAGTTGGTCTGTTTCATAGATCCATAAACCTGAGTCATGGTCTTTTTTCTTCCTCTGTCCTCCACAAAGCTTTTTTTTTTTTTTAAGCCTCCTTTTTTTTTTTTTAGCATTCATCACAACATTCTGTTATTTTTTTTGCCTCCTAACATTATTCCTTTACTCAAACTGCTGAGTATACTGAAATTTCTGATAGTACTGTAAGAAAAACAAGAATCAAGTTTTTTTAGTTCTATCAGTTTGATGCCCAAGAGAGCAATTTTCCATTTCTATAGGGTATAACCAGTAAATAGTCTTCAGATTCTATTCTATAGCTGAGACTGTTTTAGAATCCAAGTAGAAACTGAATCCAATAGTTCTCCAAAGTCATTTGACAGAAATAGCTCCTGGCATTTTAAATATTACCTCTAGACTTCTTGTGGCAGACTTCTCAAAACAATTAGGACACACTTAGTCAGCAAGAATCCTTCCCATGTTGTTGTGGGTGTCCACAAGAAGGCATTTCATAAAAAATAAAATGTCACAAAACTGAAAGTTTTCATGAATCATGGGAAGTTGCTTTAAGAAGAAGCACCGCAAGTCCATAGAATTGTAACCCAAAAACTGGGTTCACTGGACCCTGAATTGGCTGATTAAAATGCCATTAATAAAAATAATTCTTTTTCAAAGTTAGAATCATAATCTGTGAACTATAATGCATGCATGTGTTCTGATATTCAACAAAAGAAGCTTAAAAGAAGATACTAATTATGTTATTTTGACAGTAACTTCACAATATTTGAATTGTTTCTCACTGCTTGCAATATTTTCTCCTTGACATGGAAACTCTGGAATTTACCTATAATATTCCTGGAAGTTTTCATTTTGGTATCTCTTTCAGGGGGTGATCAGTGGATTCTTTCAATTTCTATTTTAATTTTGGTTCTAGAATATCAGAGCAGTTATCCTTGACAATTTCAGATAATATAATAATTCCTGAAGTATCTCTCCTCTATCTATTTTCCAGGTCAGTTGTTTTTGCAATGGGATATTTCACATATTTTTCATCCTTTTGATTTTGTTTTGTTATTTCTTGATGTCTCATTAAGTCATTAGCTCCCATTTGTTCAATTCTAATTTTTAAGGAATTATTTCCTTTTTTATTTGTCTAATTCTACTTTTTAAGGTGTTCTTTTCTTCAGGGAATTTTGGTATATCTTTTTCTATTTGGCCAATTCTGCTTTTTAAGGTGTTCTCTCCAGTTGATTTTGGTGCCTCTTATTATTTGGCCTCTTTTTTAAAGATGTTATTTCTTTAGTAATTTTCATGGCTCTTTTACCAATCTGTTAATCTTTAACTTCATGTCAAAATTGGAATTTTGCTCCTTGCATGCAAAGCTCCAAGCTTCAAGATTTTTTGCACCTGTTTTCAGAGCTGGCTGTGGGAGTCTATAAGTTTTCAGTTCTACCACTGTGGTATGGTCTAAGAAGAGATGTCTTTTCCATTTTCCTGGCCATTACTCTTGTCTGTGAGCAATCGTAAGAACTCTTTCCATTCTGGAACTGTGATCAGGGTCCCTACTTTACTTCAGTCACAAGCTCTGGTGTTAGTGTTCCTCTTTCCCTGAGACTACAACTCAGGACTTCAATTTGAATCCATCTATGGGCAATGCAATAGATTCCTATATTCAGTACCAGCAAAGGGACTCCTGTAATCTCCTTCTGAATGGTCCTACCCTTTTACTACCTGTGGATTGAGAGCTCCCTAAGCTGCCACCAATTTAGTTGTTCCCAAGGCCTGCTGCTAACACAGCCCGTCCTGGATGGTGTTTCACTTTCTGTCCTAATGAGAAAGACCTTTTCTGTCTGCCTTCTCAGTTGTCTTGGGTTACAACATTGATTCATCCCATACGAAATTCATTTTGAGTCATTATTTCACAGTTGTGTGGGAAGGAGATTTGGAGAGCTCAGGAAAGCCTCTGCCTTTCATTCACCTTGGCTCTGTCCCTTGAATACTATTTTAAGGCTGCCAATTTTAGGATATTGTTCATATTACTTAGGTCTAAATTCTCCCCCCTTTCTTATTTATTTCCTTTTACTTCTTCCTAAATGATTTTTCCACCTACTTGCTTAGACTTCATGTCACAGACTGTGTTCAAATCAGACTGCTTTAGGTTATTTCCTTATCCCACCATTTAAATAGACTTCATAATATTCCTTTAGAAATCCTTTGGAATGAATTATGTTTAATTGCTAAGTCATTCTTGTTCCTCCCGACTTTTCCTTGATAAATTAACACTCTCTTTCTGAGATATGTTATGCAGTATGGAACATATTGTTAAGAGGTTTATTTTCAAAAACTGAGATGAGCTAGGTATACATCTGGAAAATGAAGTGGGTAATTCAGGTGATGATATATCAAGTTTAGGCTAACCCCACTGTCCTCTGATACAAGGTGAATACTTCAATATTTGAAGACTACTTTGAAGAATCTTTAAAAATGTATTTAGTAGTACTCCCTTAGGTGATACAAATTAAATTCATCCATGACATCTCATTCTGAAGATTCTTCAACATGGTCTTCCTATAATAATAATAATAATAGTTAAAATAACATTTATATAGGACTTTCTGATTTGCAAAGTACTTGAAGTATTTTATTACATTTAATCCTTATCACAATCCTGTAAAGTAGATAATATAAATTTCCTCATTTTATATGTGAAGAAACTGAGACTGAGGGAGATTAAATAGCTTGCCTAAGATACACAGCTAGTAAGTGTTGGACAGAAAAGTTGAATTCAGATCTTTCTGACTCTTATTCTAGCACAATCTCCCCTATGCCACTTAGCTGCCACCAATATACCAAAGTAACTCAATGAACACTGAGGATCTTCTAGATTCCTTGACCATCTGTGGGTGCCAACAGAGTATAGGTTCAGAGACATATTTCCAACAAGAGAGAAATGTAATTGTTAATTTTTCAAAGTGAGTTTTCAAAACTTACAAACTGGCAAACACTGTAAGTCAAAACTTGATTTATTGTTTTATTGATTGCCTTGATTTGGTAAAGTGGTAGAGAAAATGTTGATAATGCAGATTAAACTTAAAAGTGTGTCCAGCTATTTTTTTCTCCCCAGAGAACCAACTGTTAAACACTCACCAACATTTGCCAGAATAGCCTTCATAATTCATTCATTGATGATCTACCTTTTTATTTCCAGTCATACATCCCCCCATGATGTCCTTTAAAATATCTTTTTTTGCGTAATTTTGGTTGGTAAGTGTTCAGATTAAGACTTTCTGTTGTCGTTTATATTAGAATGAAGTTGCTGCTGTTGTTATTGTTAAAGACCTCAGTCCTCCACATCACTTTGAATATACACAACCTTCCCTAACCACCCCAACCCCCACTAGGTCACTTAGCTTGGGCTAAGTGAATATATACCATTCTTCCCAAAGGCTCCCTTCATTACCCCATCAAACGGAAAGTTTCCTTCTTTTGTCCTGCCTTGCAACAAATGAAGGTACTCAGGTCTGGACAGAGATTTCTGAGCACAAAGGCCTGAAGGGACAGAGTTGGTTTTAAATCTTGAAATGCCCTGACAAATAGAGCCACAGAATCTCTGATCTTCAAGCTACTGAAAAGAGCTTGACTAGAGTTCATTAGAAGAAGACTCCATGTAACTGAGGTCCACTATTGGATTTTAACATTTTGTTGAATACTTAAAACTATAGTTATTTATAGAATATTATTAAGGAATTGTTGCAACATGTTAATTGATTTATAAAAACTTAAATTGCTATGATTCTAAATAAAAAGGAATGAAATGATGAGGAGTTTTGCTTATGTAGATTTTCATTCTGGTGAGAACCTGATAGAATGTTGTTCCCCTGACATATGACCCAAAGCAGAAACAGCTCAGATAAGGACAATAAGCAGAGGTGTCTAAAATTGTCCTGGCCTTCACAACTGTCCTTTTTGAAAGCTGATGCACATTTAATTTCCTGTATCCATCTTTAGGTATTTTAGGATTTTCTTTATGTGCATTTCCTTTCTACTAAAAAAAAAAAAAGGCAATTAACCTATTCATCAGGCATGCTGAAAAGTAAAGAATTTTCATCAATTAAAAAAATAAAATCTCATTTTAAAAGAGACATGAAAAATGTTCATCTGAAAAAGCAATAAATAAATAAATAAAAGAAACAGAACATTAAACAGGAGTCTCTAGTCTCTTATGCTCTAATTTACTCACAACTGAGAGTCAAAACACAATATAATAGAATAGTTTTTTTTTTAAAAAAGGAAAATAAACTCAACAACTTAAATTTCTGCAACTTAATTATTCATGCACAAAGCAGCAGGAGACATAACCTAAATACGATATATTTGACATGCTGTGAATAAAAATTTATTTCTTCAGGTATCAGCAGAAGGAAGCCAATATATACTTCATACAAATGTAAATTAAAAGCCAGCAATCCTTGTACCCAAGAAATGTCCGCGGGATATTTTAAATCATGAAGAGTTTGGGTACACTCATTAACCCATGGGAATTAACCATCTGGCATATACTATGTCCTTACTGGTTTAAAAAAAAATTAGGTCCTTCTCAACAATGCACTCACCACTCACTATGCAGAACAGGCATTAATATCATACTCACTGTAGGATTGAAACACAGGGAAATAATATCTGGGGCATAGAAACAAGTCATCCTTAAAAAGTTATTAAAGTCTCAGTGACATTGATAAAAGACTACACAACAACCTTTTGCCTAACCATATACCCTGCAATGAGACAGAGAGGAGTGTATGAGAGAGATACTTCGCTGGGTAAAAAATAATATTCACCTACATAGGGAATGCTTCTTGATGATTCACAATAGTTTTACATGCCTGCCACGTTTGCTGAGTCCATCTGTCTGTCCATATATCTCTGCCTCCCTTGCATCAGAAGAAGTTATTCTAATGTATAATTGAAGCATGCTTTAAAAAAAAAATACAGCACACATTCTTTTTACTTCCATTAAATTTTCTTGGATTACCAAAGCAATAGACTAAAATATTTCTCATTTACAATCAATTGAATGAAACATTCAGGAAGGAAATAATGGATTAAGAAGTATTTTAATTCAATAACTGAAAAAATGAGAGAGTCTGACAGTGAATAGCAAGTAGGCATCAGAATCAGAAATATTTAGGTTCAAATTTTTCCTCTGACACAAACTGACTTTGATTCTAGGTGACTCATTTAACTTCTTAGTGACCAGGCAACTCCCTAAATTATTCAAGACAAAATAGTTCTTGGTCTTCATTGGTAGGAGGAATTTTTATTCCTAGGAGTTTCAAAATCAGTAAGATCATAGGTCCAAATCACAACTCCCTCATCAAAATTCTTAAAATAACATCCAATAAACTCACTTAGAAAGGGAAGTTACTTTTTTCCCCTCTAAAATAATGATAGGTTATTTTGGAAAATTTTTTATAGACATATGATCAATAATATGAGGAAAAATCACAAGAAATACTGAACATAGGAAAAACAGTTGATAGAATTTGGAATGTTTAACTTAGAGAAAAGAAAACTTAAATCTGTGTGAGTAAGGGACATGCTTAACAAACAGTTTTTGGTTGGAAACTGAGTGGATGCCCATCAATTGAAGAACAGCTGAATAAAGTTATAGTATATGAATGTTATAGAATACTATGTTCTATAAGAAATGATCAACAGGATGATTTCAGAGAGGCCTGGAGAGACTTAGATGAATTAATGCTAAGTGAAGTGAGCAAAACCAAGAGATCATTGTACACAGCAACAGCATTATATCTGTTATATACATATATATGTATATATGTATATACATATATATATAACAGATTATATGATCAATTCTGATGGACATGGCTCTTTTCAACAATGAGGTGATTCAGGCCAGTTCTAATGATCTTGTGATGGAAATAGCCATCTGCACCCAGAGAAAGGACTGTGGAGATGGAGTATGGATCACAATATAGCATTTTCACTCTTTTTGTTGTTATTTGCTTACATATTGTTTTCTTTATTATTTTTTCCATTTTTGATCTGATTTTTCTTGTGCAGCATGATAATAGTGTAAATGCAAAAAGAAGAACTGCAGATGTTTAAAATATATTGTATTACTTGCCATATAGGAGATGAGGTGAAGGGAATGAAGGGAAAAAAATTGGAATACAAGGTTTTGCAAGCGTAAATGTTGAAAATTATCCATGCATATATTTTGAAAATAAAAAGTTTTAATAAAAAATAAATATTTGTTTGGGATTGCTGTGAGAATAAACTATACATTTGGTGAGAGAAGAAATGTAGTATATAAACTAAGAGTAAGATAAAGAACTTCCTGGGAGGCCAGGTAATAGAGATTTCAAAGATAAGATGAAAATCAATGATGATATTGCTTAGAAAGAGAAGTTACTTTTTTCCCCTCTAAAATGATGGTAGACATGTTATTATGGATATTTTTAATAGATATATGATCAATAAGATGAGGAAAAATTACAAGAAATACTGAACATAGGAAAAACAGTTAATAGAACTTGGAATGTTTAACTTAGAGAAAAAAAAAAACCAAAGTAGATATTATAGTTTTTTTTCCAGTATTTGAAATATATATGAGTTGTCTTGAGACTCATGCTATCGTGTAGTTAATCTTCAAGTTCCATGATTAGAATCATATCAGTAGTTAATCTCTCAGTTGATTTCAATGCTCAATTCCAGTAACTAAAGTTTTCTTGTTTGTGTTCCTTGTAACTAAGTTCTTGTCTTATAGGTCAATTTCAACTTCGGCTATATCTTTGTTTAAATTCTTAGAAACAGAAAAATTGGAAGCTTACTTCTAAGTTCTACAAGCTAAAGCAAATGATCTGAAGAAAAATGCAAGATAATCTTAAAGTTATTGTCCTTTCAAAGGGAAAAATGTTTTTTTAAAAAGTGTGAAAACCTTAATTTAGAATTCAGTTCAATCAAGTCCATGAGAAAGATTCAGAAAAATAAACTCAATTTCAGCTCACATAGAAATGTATTTGCCAAGTTCAAGAATTTCAGTTTTAGTTTTTTTTTAATTGAATAATGCATGGCTCTATGATGATCATGAAAAGGAAAGAAAATCCTAGAATATGATATTCCAAAAAAGAAAAAGAAATCAATTTGCCTCACAGTCTATCATATTTTGTAAAACTGAGTTTAATCAATGTAAAAAAAAATCAGTAAAAGGCAGTAATTTGATTCATTCTTAATGAGGAAACAAACAACAAAAAAAAAAAAGAATGATATGTCATGTAAATTCATCAAGCCAAAACAAACAAACAAACAAAAATTGAATGAAAGTCAATCACCTATAGTATGAAAAGATCAAGGAAATAAATTGATGTGCAAATTCATTGGAAATAAAAGTGTTATAATGTTTTTTCTAAGCCTTGCTTTATCTGAAGGCCATTGCTAACAAAGAACACTTATGGGAAATACCCATAAATGAGGATCAAATTAAAGTATGATAAATGAACATAAGAGGCAGCTGAATGGAGCAGTGGATAAAACATTAAGTCTAGAGTCAGGAAGACTTGAGCTCAGATTCTGCCGCACTCACTTAATGGCTGTGTGAACTTGGACAAGTCACTTGTCCTATTTGCCTCATTTTCCTCACCTGTAAAATGAGGTGTAGAAGGAAATAGACAACCCTTGCAGTGTCTCTGCCAAGAAAACCTCAAATGGAGTTATGAAAAGTAGGTAACAACTGAACATGACTGAACAACAGCATTAAGTGGTATCTTAGGAGAACCTCTGAGAATTCAAACTCTCATTTGTGTTATATCAGCAAGGTAGAGTGGGAAAAATAATTGATTTGGAATCAAAACACTGCAATTCAACTGTCATCTCTAAAACTAACTACTTCTTGGTAAGTCATTTAACTTCCTCGAAACTGTTTTCTCCATCTACAAAATGAGAGGGTCACATTAATGACTTCTAAAAGTCTACTTCAAATTTAAATTCCTAAATTTATGATTCAGAGTATCACTATCTATTGAAAGAGTCTGAACACATAAAAATCATTATGAGACTTTTTGTTTGTTTGTTTTTGGAGACTACTAGCAAGATGGAACTTTGAGGCTCTGCTATGACCCTCCACCTTTCATCCTTCATCGTATTTGCTTTTTTATTTCCTATGACCCAAGAAGCTTACCAAAGTTATTTAAAGTTGGATGCGTGAAACCCTGATACCCTCAGGCAAAACTTCCAGACTGGGAACTCATACTTCCATGTATATGACAATTCTTTCTCAATTTTGAGACAAATGTAATCTGGTAGCCTCTCTGACAATCAGAAATAGAACTATCCCAGACTTAACAGCTTTTCCCATTCCCACATCCCTGAAAGTCAGAGCTACCATGCACCCCTAAAGAAAGAGTGTAAGACAATGTTCTTTAAGACTCCCATGCTCCTTTTTGCAGAGATTCTAAAGCAAAAATCCCATAAACAAGTCATCCTTATAGCACCCAGGGTTTTTTCCTTAGAGAATCCTCTGCCTCATTATGGCTAAGACAGGTGCATCTTAGATCCTGAGATCTGACAAGCTTCTAGCCCCAGGGTACTAGGGCTGTAGGCAGCTTCACAAATTTTGAGAATCATGAATTATTAAGCATTTTGCCAATAGCAGGTTTTCTTCTCCCATACACTCACTGCCTATGTCCCTCACAGTTCTGTGTGTGCATTCTAGGTTCATTTGCAAAACACCAAATTTGCCTAAAGGAGAATCAGACATATTTGACCCCTTGATATATGTAGAATTGACTGGGAGCAGCCCCCTGATAACTCCACCTCACCTCCACTCCATCTTCCTGCCTAAAATATCCAAAAATCATTAACCAAAATCTTGGCCATAGTGGATAAACTCAGTCAAGCAACAAGTATTTATTCTGTCCACTGTTCAAAACACTGCATGGTAGAATTCACTTGATGGAAAGGTCGCCGAGAAATAAGGACTTAATAGTCACTGAACATTCAACAAAATTTGTTTAACAGTTGCCATGTGCAAGTCACTATGTACAAGTAAGTTGCTATATGCCTTGGGAAATACAAAGGTAAAAATTTAGTTCTTTCCCTCATGGATTCCCTCACAAGTAGTTAGGTAACATGGTGAATAAATCTCTAAGCTTGAAGTCAGGAAAATCTGTGTTCAAATCCAGTCTTAGACACTACTAGATGTGTGACACTGGCCAAGTCATTTAACTTCTGTCTGCCTCAGTTTCCTCAACTGTAAAATAGAGATAACAATACATGACAGGTTGCTGTGAAGATCTAATGAGATAAAATTTTTAAAGTGCTTAACATTGTGACAGGTACATAGTAGTCATTTAATAAATTCCTGTTTCCTTTCTTCACAGAGATTTCAGTCTAGCAGAAAACAAAATCAATACTGCACTGCAGCCTGGAATTTTCCTTTCTAGATTACAGAACGACTGGCGATAGTTATTTGTGTTTATATCCTAATTCTCTCACCTACTATTCTGTATATTGCTGGAGAATAGTGACTTTGTCTTACTCATATTTATATTTTCTATAGATCCTAGCATAATACCTCAGCAAATTTGAAGGGACAAGAGAAAGGGAAATGTCAAATCCAGACCTGTGATTTCAGGGGAAATTTCCTGATGTGGAAACTCCTTCCAGTGATGCAGATTCAGCCACTCAACTGAAACTGAGGATTAGACAATTGTTTGAAGGTCTGTAGGGTTGTGATTTCTCTATGACCAGAGGCCAGATATGAATACAAATCTTCTTTAATCTAAGACTCTCTCATTGTACCCAACTGCCTTTCAGTTTACATTCAGTTAAAAATTGATAAATATTTATCAAATTAATGTATTTACTTTTCTAACTTGATGAAATTCTTGTTTTTCTCCCTTCTCTTCAAATCTTAACTATCCATCAAGACAAGGCTTAAATCCCACATCCTCCATTAAGTATTCTTTCACATCATCAGCCTTCAGTGACCTCCATATATTTTAAGCACCATGTTTTGTATGTAATACCTTTTGTTTCATTCAAACTGCTATCACATTAGTTTAAACTCTTGACACCCTTTCCCTGGACAATTGTCCTACTCTCCTAATTATTCTAACTCCCAACATCTCTTTTTTTAAAATCTTTAATATACCTGTCAAAATAATCATCCTGGGGAGAAGACTGAGCAAATCAATCTATTACTCAAAAATCATCAGTAGCTCCCTACTATTTCTAATGTAAAATATAAATCTTCCTCCAACCTGCTATTCTATACACTTCATGAAACTCTTTCATGTACCCTATATTCCAGAGAGACCAGATTATGCATTCCAGTGTCTGTCTTCATACTTGTACATAGAAGTCTTGCTCTGTACTCCCACTCTCCTCACCCTAACTC
Organism: Antechinus flavipes; assembly: GCF_016432865.1. Classification (NCBI taxonomy): domain Eukaryota; kingdom Metazoa; phylum Chordata; class Mammalia; order Dasyuromorphia; family Dasyuridae; genus Antechinus; species Antechinus flavipes. The sequence goes on along the minus strand of NC_067398.1, from coordinate 575,615,383 downwards.
CTTAGAATCCTTAGCTCACGTGCCATCTTTGAGCTATCTTTACTGATCTTCCCAACCTCCTTCATTGTAACCTTAATACTTTCTTCCTCTTGGAATTACCTTATACTTAATTGTGTATGTATTTCCCCAATAGATTGAATGCCCTTGAGAAAAGAGATTGTTTCATTTTTGGTTTCATTATTTCCAATGACTGGGAAAATGGCTTGTGCATAATAGGTGTTTAATAAATGTTTGAGTTGAACTACAAATGTAGAAGAAAGATCACTGCATTTAAATTAGGAAAAGTTCGAGTCAAATCCCAAACAGCTCCTCTACTTGCTACTTTTGTGACTGTGTCACATTTTTGAGCCTGTTTTCTCATCTCTAAAAAGGAAGAGACTAAATGATTTCCAGCCAATTCTTCTCCCCTCTCAAGTGAGTGCTGAATATTATAGCTACCTAAATCCTGAGAGGAATCTTCCCCAGCACCCAGTTTCTATATACCACCAGCAGACATGATCAGGCCCAACCAAAGCTTTTGTACCAGTTCTACAATTGGTCTCTTACTCAAATTTACACTGAGATCTCTCTTCTCAACAACACTGGGCCAGCTCCCTCCAGACCTGTGGCTACTGTTCTATCTAGCTGCTTACATCAATTCAATGAGTCAAGAATTTTAATGCTCCCAAGAAAATATTGAAGCATCAATTCTTGCCATCTTCTTTCAACTTAACTTCCCATTTTGCCCCCCCCCCAATTAGAATAAGAGTTTCTTCAGAGCTATCTTTCTCTTCTTTTTATATCTCCATGGCTTAGCCCGCAGTACTTGGCACATAGCACTTAATTAGTGCTTTTAAAAATTCATTCATTCTAGTTCTAAGTTCTCAGATTTTTCCATACTTGTAATCCTTGTCATATCATTAAACATTTATTTACATTTTATCTGATACAATTTCCCAATATTCTTCGGGAACAAGGAATATATATGTATCTGTGTATATATAATATGTATGCATGTACACATACATGCACACACACACGTACTAGAAGTCTCCAAAATTTTCGATCATGCACCCTATCAGTAAAAATAATTTATTTTTAAAACACATTTCCAATTTATTTATATAAACTTATTTATAAATCATATACGTGTACTGAGGAACTAATACTTATGTACATTATAAACATAAAAGTAGACTTTAAAAAGAAATATGATAATGATGAAATAGCATATTATCCTTGGGTCAATAGGAAGCCACTGTAATTTATTGTGAAGGGAAATGACATGGTTAGATCTGCAAGTTAGGAAAAATCCCCTTGGCATCTGTCTGGAGGATGGATTAGCATAGGAAGAAACTTGATGCAAGGGGACCAATTTGGATGCTATTGCAATAGTTCAGGTGAGAAGTAATGAGAACCTGAACTAGGGGGGTAACTATGGGAATAAAGAGAATATGACAGATGTGGAAGATGTTGTTAGGTGGAAATGACAAGATTTATCAACTAGTTGAATGTGTAGAGTTAATGAAAATGAAGAGACTAAGATGACTCTAAGTATTGTGATCTCCTCAAAAGAAATAATGAAGTTTGGAAGAAGGGTCAGTTTAACCAGAAAGGCATATAATGACATCAGATCCATTTCATGCCATGTCTGTACATACTGTGAATCTCTCTGTCCCTCTGAAATTCTCACTGGCCATTCTCCAAATGTATAGCCTTTGCCCCTCAGAGCTATAATGTGATCTAAGAGATAGAGTATATAGTAGGGGAAGAAAGGTTGCCCATACTAGTGTAGGTACCCTTATTGGGCACCTTCCTGAAGGGTCAACCTTGATAGAAAACAGAAGAGGTTTAGGGCTTGTATAGATATGGGAGGAGTCAAGGTGAGGCAATGGAGTTGTGTTGGAGATAAAAGAAAAGTTTCTCTATCACAGGAAAAGGCAGAATGTACAGTTATCCCTTTCATTTCATAGGATTTAGGGGATGTGGTAACCCTAGAAGTCTGAATTTTTTTCTTTTTCTTTTATGGGATGTTTACAGTACCTTATTGTAAAATTCAGGTTGATATTATATGCACTACTATACATATACATTATGCATTTCTGAGCTTCTAAACTTTTTTTCTGTGTTATTTGCTAGCTTTCAAGTGTCGTCTCTGGCTTTTCACTCCTCCCAAATTCCCATTTAATTTCTTATGCCAACCCACAATATATCAAAATTACAATAAGGAAAATTGTGATGTGGAAGGGATAACTGTACTAATCTTCCCACTTTCCAACTGGTTAATCACTGCACAGTTTGAGTCATGTCCTGGCCCCAGGGGACCAGGGTTTCCACTTTGTAGACCATTGACTTAAATCTGTACATCCCACAGTGAAGAAATATATATGGAGCAGTTTAGACTTGTTCAGATATGGGTGACTAGGTAGATGATGGAATCAACAAACGGTTACTCTCATAATAGATATTTAATACTTGATTCAAAAAATTTTATAGTAAGAGAAAGAAAGGATTTTACAAAAGTGGGCAGTGGGAAGGAAAACCTGATAGAAGCTTCCTACTTTTTGTGCTTATAAAATACATCCCTGATTAGTTTCTCCAAGTTATGGTACATATTTGTTTGGGGACCATATATTTATTTGAAAATGTTAAATCAGTGTCCTATTGTTACTGACTGAAAAATATCCAAAAAATGAACCAATCCCCAAAAAACTATTTCAAACTCATAACTGTTCAAACTATGAAAATCCACATTAAGAATAATTTTGCACTGACAAAGTAAAGGGACAAATTAAATTGTTTTAATTTCAAATTCTATTATGATATTATTATATTTTGAAGGTTTTATGATTATGAACTATACATTCATTCACCTCTCATTATACAGATGAAAAAGCTGAGATCCAGAGAAATTGTTTAAGGTCACATGAAGTACTCAGTTAGCAGAGACCAAATTTGGTCCTCAGTATTTTGACTCAAAATTTGATTATCTGTTCACTCTACCAAGATGGATTTCCATGAATGGGGAGCTCACAACTTTGAGTAGCTACAAAGTGTTTAATCATCTTATGGAAGAAAGTAGCTACAATGAAACTCTAGCTCTCCAAAGCCCCTTTTTGAATTACCTAAAGTGAATGAAATAGTCAGTGAATGACTGAGTAAATGACTGGAAAAAAAATCTACTAAATCCTTTCTTTGTGTCAAGTATTGCATTAAAAGAAAGAGCCTGTTGTAAACACTGAAAAGTATATTGTGTAACAAATCAGAAGAACTGCGTCTTCTCCTTCAGTTTTCAACTTCACTTTGAACATACTGTCTTTCTCTGTCTTCAAAATGCATTTCAATGAAATGCTTATGGTTGTTCAATTCAATTCAACATAGTTCTGTTTGCTCATCTTCCTTACCAAGAACATAATGAAATCAAACAGCATGAGTTTCTCCAATTTGGTATAGAAAACTGAGGCAGAAAATCAATAGACTACTTCATTCAATATGTAAATGGGTACATCACCATATGTTACGTTTTCATGGTCCATTCCTGTGCCTTTGCATAGGCTGGCCTGGTCCCCCAACATGTACATGTGCTCCTTCCTTATCTCTATCTCTCATACCCTTTCTTGGCTAAAGTACCTCTTTCTACAAGAAATTATTTCTTGTATTTGTCATTTCTATTTTCCCCAGGTGTTTTTGATGTGCTCAGGGTAGCAATTCCTAACTAAATGCTGTGTTTGGGATTCAACACCAAATGATAAGAGATGTAGGCACCAAATGTTGGGGTTCAGTCATATGAAGAATTCAAAATGGCCATTCCCTTTGATAAAAGATATATTTATTTAGGAGAAAAGATTACACACAAAATAAAGAATTACAATGGACTCTAGGAATCATAAATATGAAATAGAGTTGGGAGAGCATATAATTAAACAGCATGAGGTATGAACAGGTAGGGATGAGTTAAAAAGAAAGACACTGTTGCAGGGGTCCTCAAACTATGGCCAGCAGGCCCGATGCAGCAGCTGAGGACGTTTATCCCCCTCACCCAGGGCTATGAAGTTTCTTTATTTAAAGGCCCACAAAATAAAGTTTTTGTTTTTACTATAGTCTGCCCCTCCAACAGTCTGAGGGACAGTGAACTGGCCCCCTATATAAAAAGTTTGAGGACCCCTGCAAGGCATGAGGAAGGGAGAAAAGAAAGACACCACAAGGCAGAAGCTGTGGCCAGTTTAACCCAAGAGCGTTTAGCAAAGATGGCATGGGCCATGTACAGATTTATAGGGGAAATTTAACCTCAGGGGTTTGACATAATTTCTGACTGGATTTAACAATATGGTACTACCCATGACCTCCAAGATTAAACTGATCCTCAACAGTGCCCTTCCCTAGTTGCCTCAGGGAATAATTTTATCAGTATTTTAGGACCTCTCTGCCAACCCCATTTAAGATCTAATCTTTAATCCACACTTCACATCATTATATATGGATTTCATATTTATTTATTTGTGCATATAAGGTTCCCTCCACCCACTGAAATAGACTGCAAAGCTCCTATGCAAATTTTTGTTTGTTTGTTTGTTTCTTAAACACCTAATACAAGGCCTGGCATATAGTAGGTACTTAATAAGCAACTTTTGAATTGTTAAATTTAATCGATATAATATGAGATGATTTAGCTACAAATTTTTTTAGACAATTGAACATCTAAATCCTCACCATTTTGTCAAGAAAATATTCTCTCTCAATAAAAACAAGTGATTCATGAAGCTTCCAATGACCATTATTTCTAATGAAAGTATTCACGTTGAGATACAAGGGAGAAAAAATACCACATCTTCTACACAGAAATGAATCAACCAGAAACATTTACAAAAACATCAGTTTTAAAACTTTTTGGTCCCATTCCCATACTTGAATATTATTAAGAACTCACCTCTCTCCAAAGAGTTTTTATTTATATGTATTATATCTATTGATAGTTATCATGTCACAATATAGTATTTTCACTCTTTTTATTGTTGCATTTTATTTTCTTTCTCATTTTGCCCCTTTTTGATCTGATTTTTCTTGTGCATCAATACAATTGCACAAATATATATACATATATTGGATTTAACATATATTTTAACATGTTTAACATCTGTTGGATTACTTGCCATCTAGGGAAGAGGGTGGGGAGAAGGAAGGAAAACTTTGGAACACAAGGTTTTGCAGGGATTGATGTTGAAAAATTATTCATGCATATGTTTTGAAAATAAAAAGCTTTAATAAAAAAAGAAAAAAAAAGATAGCTATCATGTCATAAATTAAAACATCCTGGTACTATTGGGGAATATTTTTTTATGTCATGCATTCCCAAAAAGGTTTTTAGTTCCCCAAGGATCCCTGGGCCATATTTGAGAACTGCTTTCTCATAATAATACTATGTGATAAAAGTATCAACTTTCTAATAATGATCGGAATTATTAGAACTCTTCCCAAGATTTGACATCCATGGTAATCAGTGATCTTAGTCTAGCTGAGGTACAGTTTTTCTATATCCTTATCCCTCTTAGCAATTAAGATAATCTGAGTGTGAGGACTGACAGGAGGAAATCCACCTGTGCCCCTCAAGTGATTGAGCATGTCAAGTACGAGTATAGAGAAAACTAAGCCAAAGGTTTTATAGAAATCTCCTGTAACTCTGCCAGGGCCAAGAACTTTCTCTTGGGGAACATTTTTAATTACTTCATCTTGCTCAGAAAGTAAGGGGGAATCAAGCAATTCCCCAGTCTTCCACAAATCACCAAGACGACTTGAGAGGAAGAAGGATTGTCTGTTTATCCATTTATGATACTGGCTTCTACTCTCTGTATCACTCTTCATCCTATTTCTAAAATAAGTTATTAAGGTATCTTGGGTCTTTGTTTGTCTTTTTCTCTTTTGGGCACCTAACTCCCATTATAGTTATGACTTGATTGTAAGAGTTCAGCAGTCAGCATAGCAGATCCAGCCTGCTATGAGGGTGAGGTTACTGCCTAGTTACATGATGGATAACTTCAATTTATGGGTTATGGATAAGCCCAGAACAGCTGGGGCTAAGGGAGACTTCACTTACAACTTTTACTGATGGTGATCATCCAAGTCTGCTTTTTTGTCATTCTCAACTTCTAGGAAGGTTGTTGTTGATTTTTTCCAAGACACATTTTCCCATTCCAATCCCCAAAAAACTGACACATTAATGACATTCCTGATTGGCAAATACTACAATGTCAGGCCCAGAGTCAGTAGGATGAAAAAATTTGGGAAGCATGAGAATATTGTCCATCATTTGAAAACTAAAATCAAAGAATTTAAAATCTGATGTTTTTTGAGAAAATATTGTAAATATGGGAGGAATTGTTTCATTCTGAAAGATTTTACTCTAAAAGAGGCAGAGAGGCAAAATGGACAGAATTTTGAGTCAGGAAAGGCCCAGGTTCAAAGACTGCTTTGGCTCTTAAGTGACCCTGGACAAGTCACCTAACTTCTCTAAGCCTCTGTTTACTCATCTATAAAATGGGGATTACCTACTCAGTGATGAGCAACAAATGAAATGATGCATTTAAAGTATTTTGCAAAGCTTAATTCAGTATATCTAAATGTCAGTTAGTATGATTATTGGAGAAAATATCCCTCCATAGGTGTTGCCCTCTGGCAACAGCAGCAATAATAAAGTGATTACAAAATACAAGATCAGATAATTCAGGCCCCCAAATCCACTTCTTGTCCCATGGGAGCTGAAGTGGTCAAGCAATAAACACTTTTAGTAATGCCAAAAGATATTTAGTGTGATACACTAGTTTAGGAAGGATTTAAAGAGTAACTGGCTTTGTATGAAAATCTATTCAAAGAAACCTTTCTCTTAATTATATGGGGAGAGAGAGAGAAAGGGAGGGAGGAAGGAAGAGAGGGGAGGGGGGAGGGAGGGAGAGGAAGAGGGAGAGGGATAAAGACATGCACAGATAAAAAGAGAGAGAGAGAGAGGAAAAAAGAGAGAGAGGAAGAAAGGAAGGAAGGAGGAAGAGAAGGAGGGAGGGAGGGAGAGAGGAAGGAAGAAAAGAAGAAGGAAGAAGGGAAGAAGGGAAGGAGGGAGAAAGGAAGAAAAGGAGGAAGGAAGGAGTGAGGAAGAGAAAGAGGCAGGAAAAGAGGGAGAAAGAGAGGGAAGGAGGCAGGGAGGAAGGAGGAAGGAAGGAAGAAGGAAGAAAATAGAAGGAAGGAGAGAGGAAAGAAGGAGAGAAGAAGGGAGGAAGGAAGGAAGGTAGAGAGGGAGGGAGAGACAAATGAAGACAGAGACAATCAGAAAGACAGAGAGACAGAGACAGGAAGAAAGAAAAAAAAAGAGAGAGGAAGAGAGGGAAAAGGGGGAGAGGGAGAGAAATTGGAATAAAAATTTATTGTTTCTACTGATTCTCCCAAATCAGAATGTTATTGTGACAAAGTTGCATTCAAATTTCAAAGCATTAAATCATATAAATGCTGTAACCATTATATTATCACTTGGTGGCTTTGGTTTAGGAGAGATTTATGTTTGATATAGTCTGCATAGATGATCTCTGAAGCCTTTTCCAGTTATAAGATTCTCTGATTCTGTGTATGAGTAGAGAGAAATTGTAACTTTTTGTCTTTTTAGCTTTATGTTTTATTAATGAACCTGTATCCTAACTATCATTACTTTGGAAAATATGTCACTCTCCTTAGCAAAGAGACCAAATATAGATCAGAGGAAGCAGATTCTGGGCTCTTTCAGTTTCTTTGTTTTGATGTATTATATCTGGTAAAAATGTTTATACTTTTTTCTAGTTCTTATATTTTGGAGGTTTTGTAATATCATGTAGCATTATTTTATCTTTAACTTTTTTTCTAATTTGGTGTTTATTCTTACCTTTACAGAGACTCAATACCTGTGTGACATTAAGCAAGTCATTTAACTCTCAGCTTCCTCACCTGTAAAATGAGGAAATTGGTCAAGAAGACCACTTAGGTCCCTGCCAAATCAAATAAACAAGCTTTAAACATTTTAAGGCATTCACTGTGTATCAGAATATAAAACCTGATAATATAAATACTGTGCCATCAAAAAGCTAGTTCTGCCTTCAAGGAGCTTACATTCTAACTGGAAAAGACAATACATCAAAGGAATCTGGGAAATGAGGGGGAGAAAAGAAGAAAAGTATCATTCATAGAGATATAGTAAAGAAAGGGCATTCAGGTGGCACAGTAGATACAGCACTGGACTAGGGATCAGGAAGACTCAACGTCCTGAGTTCAAATCTGGTCTCAGATACTTTCTAGCTCTGTGACTCTGGGCAAGTCACATTACTTTGTTTTCCTCAATTTCCTCATCTGTAAAATGAGTTGGAGAAGGAAATGGCAAAATTCCTCCAGTATCTCTACCAAGAAAACCACAAATGATCCCATCACTCATATAACTGAAAAAGCAACGAAACAACAAAAACAATGAAAATCAGGAGTACCACCAAAAGAAGAGTGAATTGGATTGAACATCCATCTTAAAAGAAGCTTCTGGAAGGAACCAGCCAATCAGAAAAAAGACCACAGAATGGAAGATATTCCCTTTGTGCTAGAGTTTCTGTAGTTGGCAAAGAATGTTAGGAGGAAAGTCAGTAACTGAGAGATCCTCTTAATTTCTATCAATTTCTGATCCTATCAATTCATTTTGAAAAATTTAGGAGTAGAATAACAAGATGGAAAGGGGTTTTTACAGGCAATGTTTTTCCAGGTTGTGGCAGGTTGTTTTCATGACTGTAGTCTCTACTGAGCATGTAAGTTTTCAATAATCTAAAACTTTTGGAGCATAGAAGTGTTTCTATACTACTATGAGACATACTTTCTAATAATGCTGGCTGAACTTTGCTTAGTAAAAATCTCGATCTTACAACAATTTGTTTTCTAAAATAGAAAACAAATTAACTATACACTAATGTTGAACAATCTCAGTATCTGTCATCTGATGTAATTATCTCACTTCTGCCAGTGGAAGAGTGAAAATTAAGTGACTTTCAAAACAATGTCAACAGAAGAGGTAGGGAAATAATTTCTCTCTTCTCACATTTAATCCCACACGCAAACTTCTACATGATTGTACTTGCCCCTCATAGGTAACTTTCCTTTAATAATGAACCCACTTTTAAAAGAGCTTCTCTATCTAGATCTTTAATTCCTACTTAAGCTTTTGACTTCATCACTCTCAATTATTAATAATAATAATTTAAAATATGTCATATTTTTAAAGCAGCAGATTTTAATGAGCTCCCCAGTTTAGACACTTGGCATCAGGCCTCCAAAATTCGTTCTGTGTCCTGAAAGTTGTTTAGACAGCAGCTTGATCAATATGGTAATTTTCTGGAAACTATCCTCTTATTACAGTTGATTATTTTTAATTAACTCAAATTTAGTTGCAAATCTGTTATAATCCTTAGCGATGCATGGCTCAGCCACATCTTCCTCGGCTGAGTCTACATCCTGGTTGGATTTTTGGCCTCCATTCTCTGCTTTGGGCCTGGGAGATCACTAATTAATTGTTCTTCTGGATGCAGAGGGGAAAGCAGTAAGCCTTGCCTAACCCTTCCTCCTTTTTGTTAGGGCAGCATATTGTAGTGGATAGCATGCTGGATTTAGAATGGAAGACCTCCATTCAAATCCTAGCTTTGATATTTGTAATCTTTTTTGATCCCTAAGAAATTCACTAAAACTTTTTGAAGCTTGAATTCCTTATCTGTAAAACTGAAAATTATAGTAACTGCCTTCCGGTATTGGTGTAAAAGTCATGAGATAATATTTGTAGTAATAATAATAATTATAGTTAGCATTTGCATAGTATTTAAGTTTTGTAAAGCAGTTTACTCATATTTTCTCATTTTATCTTCAGAACAATCTTGAAAGATAAATGCAATAGTCGGTTCCATTTTGCAGCTGATGAAACTGAGGCAGACAGCAAGATTAAGTGCTCTCTCCAACGTGCTGTGGCTGCTAAGTGTCTGAAGCTTGATGTAAACTTCATCAAAAAAAAGAGAGAATCAGAGAAGCAAAGAGTAAGAGAGAGAATGAGAGACGACAGACAGAGACAGAGAAACAACAGAACTATATATTAAAAGTCTGTGTTTGGGGGGGAGTGTACTTAACCTCTTTTGACATAACTGCTTCTGCTCCTCCTTCCTCACCAAAATTCAGAATAAACTGAATTTAGTATTTCTTCCCCCTAAATATAGTCCCATTTTCTCTCCATTTAAAAAATGTCAGCTGTTGGACAATTCAAAAAATAATTAAAACAAATTTTCTTTTTATCTGAACTGTTTGGTAGAAATGAAACACCAGCTTTCAAGTTTCCTTGAAACAAGAATGTGGTATAATTAGGGAAATAAAATATCAAATAAATAAATCAAATCAATGTGACCCAAATGGTCAATTTTCTGGTTTGACTTCAATGACTGTGAATACATTGTTAAATGTAGCAGGTATCCTGTGATCTCAACTAGGATTCCATGGATAAAGGACCAATATATATATTTTATGTTCTTATCAAAATCCAGTTGTCAGATTCTCCCAGGGATTATTCATTTGCTCCTGATTTTATTGATTTTTTTTTTTTACTGCAAGAAAAGAAGCCTTGTGTGAAGATTAAGACTTCTCAGAGGAATATGGAATTGTTTTACTGCCCCATGTGAGCTTTCTCACATACCCACTACTCTGAGAGTTTGAGTTAAATTAAGAAACCAGGACTAGTCTTAGAAAGAATAACTGTGGAGAACCTCACTTTTTCTTGTTGATCCCCTTTTCTTTGGTAGCCTCCCTCTCTTTAGTGCTTCTACGTGGCCTTTGAGATAATATGCTGACTCTACAACCAGATATTTCAAGCCTTCTCAAAGATGGCTTCAATCTATATTGAATAGGAGCTGTCCTGCAAAGTCAGCATTCAGTCTCCAGCCTTCTTGCCTTCCTACAAGTCAGCCTTCCTTCCTCTCCAACACTTACACTTCCTCTTTATCTCTCAGGCTTTATCTTACTTCCAAATTCAGCTCAGGTGCCACTTCTTTCCTCAAACTTTCCCTAATCCCTCTGGGAGTTAGGATGCTTTCCCCTCAGGAATTAGCATGAATTTTCAAATCTCTATGTATGCTATACCAATAGAACATAAACTTGAGAGTAGAAATGTTTCGTTTTTGTCTTTGGCTTGTAGAAGTGCCTCTCAGAAAGAACAAAATAAATGCTCATTATTTATTACTGTTCAGCTCTCCTGATTAATAATAACAACCTTGTTTCTGCAAAGTAAATTAGATAGATTATCTCCTTTGAGTCTCTCTGAAATCCAGTGAAGGAAGTTGATAATACAGGTATTATTCCTGTTTTGAAGATAAGGAAATTGAGGTTCAAGAGGTTAAATGACTTCAAGGTTGTATTTAAGGTCATGTGAACTAGCAAGGGACTGAGTCCTTAATGACTGAAAATCTAGTGTTCTTCACACTAAAATATTCTGCTTCCTGTAAGTGGCCAAATCTTTCTTTTCAAAGACAAAAAAAAAAGTCAGTTAAACAAATTCACCAAAAGGCAAAAAGATTTTAGATTTCAGGCATATTTGAATTTGACTAAAAGATCACAAAAATATACCAAGGCTTAACCCAAAAAAAACAAATATTTAATGAGTCAATTTCTGACACTATGTAACTCTTTCTCCTAGATGGAGAGATTATTTTTTAGGGATAGATCATGTCTGTTCTCAACCTTTTATGAAAACATTACTTTTATTGTCACATGGCTGATTTAAGAGAACTATTACAACATATCATTGATAAGTTTGGATATCAAAGGGATTAAAGAAAAGAAGACTTATTTATGCAAAAAAAAATCATGGCATTTCTTTTTGGTGAAAAAGAACTGGAAATTGCCCACTAATTAGGTAATACTAAACAAGTTGTGACATATGATTGTCATGGAATATTATTGTTGTATAAGAAATGATTAACAAGATGGTTTCAGAAAAACTTGGAAAGTTATATGAACTGATGTGAATAGAATTAAGAGAAAATAAAACACAGTAACAGCAATGTTGTAACAATGATAATCTCTGAAAGATTAGCTACTCTGGTCAAGACAATTCTACAAGACAATTCCAAAGAATTCATGATGAAAAAATGCCATCCATCTAGATAGAGAATTGGTGAATTCTAAGTACAGATTAAAGCATACTTTTTCACTTTCTTTGTCTTCCTCTTTGTATGTATTTTCTTTTACAACATGGTTAATTATGGAAACATGTTTTACATAATTTCATGTGTACAAGTGATATCATATTGCTTGCCTTCTCAAAGAGGTAGGAGAGATTGGAGAGAGAGAATTTGGAAATCATTTTTTTTAAATAAATGTGAAAACTTTAAATGTAATTAGGAAATATTTAACAAAATAGATAAAAAAATAATATAGAAAGAGTAGTATATTGGTAAATAGTTTTAAACTTAGAATGAACACTGTAAGCCATGTTTTTCAATTCCCTTTGATTTTTTTTCAAAAGCTTTTATTTTTTCCAAATACATGTAAAAATAGCTATCAACATTCATTTTTTGTAAGAATTTATGCCCTAAATTTTTCCCTCCCTCCCTTATCTCTCCCCTTCCCAAGGCAGAAAACAATCTGATATAAATTAAAAATGTGCAATCCTTTTAAACATATTTCCACATTTGTCATTTTGTAGAAAAAAAAAACAGACCAAAAGGGGAAAAAGTGAGAAAGAAAAAACAAATAAAAATGATGAAAATACTATGCTTTGATTCACATTCAGTCTCTATAGCTCTCTCTCTGGATGTGGATGGCATTTTCCATCTGAAATCTATTAGAATTGTCTTGGATCATCACATTGCTAAGAAAAGTCAGGTCTATCACACTTGATCATCACATAATCTTACTGTTACTGTATACAAGGCTCTCCTGGTTCTGCTCACTTTACTCAGAATCAGTTCATGTAAATCTTTCCAAATGTTTCTGAAATCAGCCTATTCATCATTTCTTATAAAACAATAATATTCCATTATTTTTGTATATCATAACTTATTCAGCTATTCTCTAATTAATGGGAATCTATTCAATGTCCGATTCTTTGCCACTACAAAAAGAGCTGCTACAAACATTTTTGCATATATAGATCTTTTCCCCTTTTATGATCTCTTTGGTTTACAGACTCAATAGTAACAATGTTGGATAAAAGTGTATGCATGATTTGATAGTCCTTTGGGTATAGTTGCAAATTTATCTTCATAATGTTCAGATCATGTCCCAACTCCATCAATAATGTATTCCAATCAATATGGCAGAAACTGGGCATTGACCCACACTTTACACCCTATATCAAGATCAAATTGAAATGGGTTCATGATTCAGACATAAAGAATGATATATAAGCAAATTAGAAGAACAAAGAATACCTCTCAGGTCTGTGAAGAAGGAAGGAATTTGTGGCCAAAGAAAAACTGGAGTACATTTTGGAATGCAAAATGGATAATTTTGATTATATTAAGTTAAAAAGGTTTTGTACAAATAAATCAATACAGACAAAATTAGAAGAGAAGCAATAAACTGGGGGAAAATTTTGCATCCAAGGGTTCTAATAAAAACCTCATTTCTATAATATAGAGAGAATTGACTCAAATTTATAAGAATTCAAGCCATTCTCCAGATGATAAATGATCAAAGGATATGAACAGACAATTTTCAGATTAAGAAATTAAAATAATTTATAATCATATGAAAAACTGCTCTAAATCATTATTGATCAGAGAAATGCAAATTAAGACAAGTCTAAGGTACCACTATATACCTCTCAGATTGGCTAAGATGACAGGAAAAGATAATGATTAATGTTGGAGGGGATTCCTCAAAAAAATGGAGGAAAACTGGGACACTAATACATTGTTAGTGGAGATGTAAATTGATCCAACCATTCTGGAGAGCAATTTGGAACTATTCCCAAAAGGCTATCAAACTGTGCATATCAGTGATTCAAACTTTTGTTTTCAGTATCTTTATCCTATTAAAAATTGTTGAGGATCTCTCCAAAGCGTTTTTCTTTATCTGGGTTATATTTATAGATATTTACCATATTGGAAATAAAAACTATTTTTGAATTTGTTGACCCTCTAAAAGGGTTTCAGAGATTCCCCAGGATTCTCTAGACCATACTTTGAGAACCACTGGTGCATATTCTTTGATTCAGCATTGTCTCTAATGATCCTGTATCTCAAAGACATCATAAAAGAAGGAAAAGGACCCACATGTGCAAAAATGTTTGTAGCAGATGTTTTTGTACTGGCAAGAAACTGGAAACTGAGTGGATGCCCATCAGCTGGAGAATGGCTGAATAAGTTATGGTATATGAATGTTATGGAATATTATTGTTCTGTAAGAAGCAAACAGCAGGATGATTTCAGAGAGGCCTGGAGAGACTTACATAAATTGATGCTTAGTGAAGTGAGTAGAACCAGGAGAACATTGTATATAGCAACAAGATTATATGATGATCAGTTCTAAAGGACGTGGTTCTTTTCAACAGTGAGGTAATTCAGGCCAATTCCAATGGTCTTGTGATGGAGAGAGCCATCTGCACTCAGAGAGAGAACCATGGGGACAGAGTGGATCACAACATAATATTTTCACTCTTTTTGTTGTTTGCTTGCATTTTGTTTTTTCTCATTTTTTCTTTTTTATCTGATTATTCTTACTCATCATGATAATTATGGAAATATTATAGAATTGCATTTATTTATTTAACATATTGGATTACTTGCCATCTAGGGGAGGAGGTGTAGGGAAAAGAAGCAAAAAAAAAATGGACACAAGGTTTTGCAAAGGTGAATGTTGAAAATTATCTATGCATAATGTTTTGAAAATAAAAAGCTTTAATTTTAAAAAATGCATTCCATGTCCCTCTTTTTTATAGATTGAGGACATAACCTGCCCAATACCATGCAGATAGTAAATGGCAGAATAGGAAACTAAACTCGGATCCTCTGATTCCAAAACCACCACATTTTGTACTGAAAAACCTAAAACTTTGAGTTCCAATTTAAACTCTAGCATTTATTTATCATTCCCTCTTCACAACAGTCATGGTTGATATGGTAAAGCCTTAACCAATCAAATTAGATAAAGGTATATAGACTAGAAGACACTGTAAACAATTGTGAAAGCTTCAGATGAATCTGGTCAAATAAGCCTTGATTCTGATAAACAGAAAATAGGAAAAGGCAAAAATATTGGCTTTGATTGTCATTTCCTGAAAAATGTTTAAATGATAAAAAACAGTCACTACAAAAAGAGGTCAAATAAGCAACCAATCATAACTAGCAAAAAAAAATATATTTTGCTGAGAGAGATGACAGTCACAATGAACACCAGTTGAGATAAAAGTTCATTTGATAAACACTACAAAAAAGGATAGTGAAAGATTATGAGCAGTGTTGTCCCATAAAAAATTTGGAAAGCAGTGAAAATAAAAACGATACCAGAGAGTGTAGTATCAGATGCAAAAGAGCAGCAATATCTTAATTGTTCACAAATGAAACTGGCAGACAAGAAATACATAGGATAATCAGTGACAGAGGCATTATCAAAGATAAATCCTAATACCTCAGTTCCCAGTGTACAATATGGCATGTATCCCAAAGTGGGATGCAAAGTGATCAAAGAAAGAGAAAGTTGAGTAGAGCAGCTGAGTCAAAGCAAATCCATAATAAGGACATCTGTCCTACAGTTGATACAACTCTGAAAGCAATGAAGAATCATTTTATGATGGTTTGATATCTCTGACTTCTCATCACTGTATATACTCCCTCTAATGATAAAGATTACAATCTGTTTTCACTCACCATGTGTTTGTTATTCTTGTCCATATACTTCTATAAGAACCCTGAAGAAATCTATCTAATTTTTTGGAAAAAATATCTTCCATCTCTCTTCATTGCATGGATACCAATAGAATAGTCATGCTTTTTAGTTTCCTTCACTCTTGTGACCTAATGAGCCTACCTCATTTCCTGAATACACACCTCTCTGATGCAGGATCCCACAATAATTATTTTTCCCTAACACATCATAAATCCAACCTCAGGATGTGATTGCATCTTGAATCCCTTGACACAGCTTCCTGGTCACCCAAATACATAAAAAAGTCCCACAGAGCTGGGGCTCCTCTGACTTGGCAGATTTCTACAAACCATGTGAGCTGACTAATTGTGTTTCCACAAAGAGAAAAGGAGAATCATTCTAGAGAAGCTATGGATACCTTTATTCTTGTTCAATATCCTAGTTGTGGTAGGGCAAAGCAAGACTCCTTTTATTAATGTCAATAACTTATTAGTATCTCATTCTGTCCTAATTTTGCATCTGAACTTACTGAATGGTAATGTTTAATTCACTCATAAAATTGTTTTTAATGTCTTTTCCAAGGAATTCATTAGCACCAACTGGTTTAGCACCCTCTTCACCTCCCCAACTATTGTTGCTATGCTATGAGACTTTTATATACTTATAGATACTTCCTCAAAATCTCTGACCTCCCAATTCCTTAGCCTTTTCAAATCCAATCCTTAAATTTTTCACTCAATTTGAACTATACATAAAAATGTTCACATATATTATATCCAATTTTTATAAAATATTCATATTGTCTATCTGAGATATCTTTGATGAAAATAGCAGAAGAGAACAGACAAGCTTTCACAAGTCGTATTCCTTTTTGAGATTCTTTGAAACCTCAGCATTTGAATACAGTACCTGGAACATCAGAGAATTCATTAAGTATCTTGACTGACTGAATGACTATAACAAACCATGTTTTGTAGGTACACAATTAACTCTGACTATTAGCTATTGATAAATATAAAAAGTATTTGACTTAGTAGGACAAAGTATATAGCTTCAAAGGTTCTTCAAAATATGTGTAAAGACCAACTGCAAATCTTTGATAAATGCAACCACAAAAGCAATTCTATTCAATTATCCTTTAATCATTGTCAACCAAACCATAAAAAGAAAGATCTAAACTTGCTAGAGTTCATTGTCATTCCTATGGAAGATAATCTGTTTAAGGTGCAAATGGATCCATCCATTTAGCCATACAAAATCCTCCATTTGGTCCATATAGTTTGATTGCATTTAGTCCTTGAACATTATAGGGTCTCCTCAGAGAAATCCATGACTATGTAAAAGAAGTCCACCTAACTATCCACAAATTGAAAATTAAATGGATTAAGAATACCTATTATTCTGATTATGACACTTAGCTTCCTAAATTAGTGGATTGGTAGATACACACACACACACACACACACACACACACACACACACACACACATTTGTACAAGAAAAACACAAGTCCTGAAGATGAGTGGTGAATTGACTGGAAGAAAGCAGTTAGTTTGAAATGCATTTCAAAAAGGGAATAGTTTTTTCAATGATCTTTAAGTGCTCCCTAGATTTTAAGACAAATCATCTCCCAGAAATGCACTAAGACTGAAAATGTTAGACTGAAATTTCCTAGTGTGATGGAAGTAAGTTGGGGTGAACCAAGAGCAATAGAGAGACATATGATAAGTACAAGTAGGCTGCAACATATATTCCAATGTAAGGATCAAGAAAATAAATAAAAAGAAAAGGAAATGGGCTAGTCAAGAAGTGAGAGTAAAAGATGACAGCTTGAGATAGATAGATCATCCATGTCAGACATTGTGTGAAGTGCTGGGTATATAAAGAAAGGTAAAAGATATTCTCAAGGAGCTTTGTCGAATGGAGTAGATAGCTGGCAAATAATTGTTTGCATACAAACTACATTCAGGATAAATTTGAAGTCAACAGTGGGAAGGAAAGCACTAGAATTAAGAGAGATCAGCAAAGGATTCCTGTAAAAGATAGGATTTTTCACTGGGAAGAAAGCCAGGAAAGTCTGGAGAGAGGGATAAGGAAGGAGAGTGTTCCAAGCATAGGGGCATGCCAAAGAAAATGCTCAGAGTTGGGAGATGGAGTATCTTGTTCTGGGAACAGCAAGGAGGCCATGCTGAGAATGGCAGAGTATAAATTGGGGTGGAAGGTATAAGAAGAGGAATAGAAAGATGGAAGAGGGACATCTCTTATGTCCAGAGCAATGTGGGGTAGAGCAGGCATTTCAAGTTACCTTGGGAGGGAGAAGGTACAACAGGCCTTCAAGAACACTTAGTTCACAAAAAAAAGAACATTTATTTGGGCAAACTTAGGATCATGACATTGATCTATATCTAAGTCTGTTATTTAAAAAAATGAGTTCTCCCTGCCACCACAGAGCAGGGGAGTTTCTGACAGCTACCAGCCCATAGTAGAGCCCCCATGGAGTAACTCATGTGGGATTCTTATGTGTGTACATGGTCCCTATTGGGCAGCCCACCAACAGGCAATATTGCAGATGTATCCCAGGAGTAGAGCCAGCAGCTGTCTAAATTCACAGTGGAAAATCTGGAAGAGCAACACATTTCTCAATTGTACATCTTTATTTTCTAAAACTCCTATTCTACAGAGAACATGAATTCCAATGCATTTCAGCACAATTATAGTACCTCATATTTGTAAAGCACTTCTATATAACACATACTTCCTCAAGGTAGACATTATTATTCCCACTTTTTAACATAAGGAAAGTGAGGTCCAGAGAAGATAACTTATGTTATGGAGCTAATAAGATTCTACTTAATCCAAAGTTCTGAAAATTTTTGGTTTTAGGACTCTTTTACCCTAATCCAAAGAACTATTGTTTAGTAGGGTTGTGGCTATTGATATTTACTAGATTAGAAATTGAAACTGATCATTTTTAATGTTTTTTAATCTATTTAAAATAATAATGATCCCATTACATGTTAACATAAATAACATTTTGATGAAAAATAACTATATTTTTCAAAACATAAAAAACCTGCTGAGGAGAGTGGCATTGTTTTACATATTTTTGCAAATCTCTTTAATGTCTAGCTTAATAGAAGACAGCTGGATTCTCATATCTGCTTCTGCATTCAATCTGTTGTGAAATGTTGTTTTGGTTGAAGTATATGAAGAAAATCTGGCATCACTCAGATATATAAGTTCGAAAGGGGAGGAGTACCTTAATAGACAAATTACATCTTAGTATTATTATGAAAATTGTATGGGATTTTGAGAACCCCCTGAATAAGTCTCAGGGACCTCTACAAAACCCCAGATTATACTTCAAGAATAATGCTCCTACTCCCTTCTATGTCCTCAGAGATATCTTTTCAGTTCTTTATCAAATCTTTAAAAATATAATTTTGTTACTTTTCTTCAACTACCAGATTTTAATAAGATTACCCTATTCCAATTGATCAATGACCAATATTCAAGATCTTCTGAGGCTCTTAACAAGAGAGCAAATGGGGGACTGTATCTCATTAAACAAGTAAACAATTTTATTGAGCTGTGAGGGAAGAGAAAAAGGGAAGGAAAGAGAGAAAACAAATCAATAAATTAACAATTATTTTTAAGTATTTACCATGCACCCAAAACTATGCTAGGCACTGGAGAAAAAAAATACACTAAATAAAAGTATTTCTGCCCTCAAGGAGCCTATATTCTATCAGGGAAAACAACACACACATACACACAATATGTTAAATGAGAGACAGATATAGACAGACAGATAAATAGACAGAGAGACAGAGACAAAAACAGAAAGACAAAAAGAGAGACACATATCGAGGCAGAGAGAGAAAATAGAGAGACAGAGAGAAGAAAAAAGAAGAAAGAAAAGGAGGAAGAGGATGAAGAAGAAGAGGAGGAGGAAGAGGATGAAGGGGGGGAAAGTAGATCATTTTTCTTTTTCCTTCAGAAGAGAGAAAAGACAGAATAGTTATGTATAGAAGATAGGAAAGTGAGTGAGACTACTCGATTCAAGACTTCTCAGCCTGACAAAAAGAAAATGAGCAAGGTCAAGAGAAAATTGGGGCAAAGTAAAGGACTTTGGATGAGGTGGTCAAATTAAAAGAAGTGATATTTAATTGTAATATGTTTTAAATAGATTTTTAGGCTTCAAGTGTAAACATCCACAAATAGTTTCAAGAAACAAGACTAGAAATCTTAATCATTATATAGAATGAATGGCAAATTGTGCAATGATTTGAATCAAGGACACAATGTTCAAGTTTTAAAAAGTTTTATTGATGTGTTTTGGTTTTACAATACAAATATTTACAAATTACTCTCATATCATGAGGAATCTCTTGAAACAAAGTAAAATAATTAAATAAAACAAATAATACTAATACTTTATCCAAAAGACATGCAATATTCCACACCTGGAGCACCAGCCTCCAACCTATACTTTTAATTAAAAGAAATTCATTTTATTTTCCAACCATGCCATATCCTAATTAAAAATGATATGTGAAAAAAATTCCTTATAACAAATATACATGGTAAACAAATTCTCTCATTGCCTCTGTGTATGTATGTATATATACACATACAAGATGAATAATATATAGGCAATTATAAGTGTGTGTGTGTCTAATTCTGCACTGTAAATCTATCCCCATTCTTTCAGGAGGTGGATATATGTTTTATCATTAAGACTTTAATGGTAGTAGTCAATGACAATAGTCATTGCATAGTCTAGTATATGATAAACTGAAAAACTTCAGCTTTGAACTCACTATTTGATAAAAATTGCTGGAAAAACTGGAAAATAGTATGGCAAAAACTAAGCATTAACCAATATTTAACATGCAAGATAAATGTTCATGATTTAGACATAAAGGGTGATACTGTAAGCAAATTAGAAAACAAGGGATAGTTTACCTCTCAAATCTGTAGAGAAGAGGGAATATATGGCCAAAGAAAAACTAGAAAACATTATGAAATGCAAAATCAATAATTTTGATTACATTAAATTAAAAAACTAAAATAACAATTTGATTGTCACTAACAGAAAGGAACTAGTTGCTGTGATAAAAATGAACTTTTTTATGAAGTAATGCAGAGTGAAGTGAGCAGAACCAGGAGAATATTTCATAAAATAACATAATAACAAAATAACATAAAATAACAAAACTGTAAGAAAAAAACAACTTTGTAATAATGCAGTCAAGATTAGAAGGGAAACAGAAAGTCTGGGAAATAATTCTCCTAGCCAGTGTTTCTGATAAAATTTCATTTCTAAGAGATAATAGAGAATTGATTCAAATTTATAAGAATACAAGTTATTCTCCAATTGATAAATGGTCAAAGGATATGAATAGACAATTTTCAGATAAAGAAATTAAAGCCATTTCTAGTCTTATGAAAAAATTCTCTAAATCACTATTAATTAGAGAAATGCAAATTAAGACAACTCTGAGGTATCACTTACTTCATCCCTCTCAGATTGACTAAAATGACAGGAAAAAAAATGATAATGTTGGAAGGGATGTGGGAAAACTGGAAATTAATGCATTGTTGGTGGAGCTGTGAAATGATCCAACCATTATTGAGAGCAATTTGGAACTATGCCCAAAGGTCTATCAAACTGTGTGTGCCCTTTGATGCAGCAGTGTCTCTACTGGATCTATATCTCAAGGAGATCATAAAAAAAGGAAAAGTACTCATATGTGCAAAAAAATTGTGTAGCAGCCCTTTTTATAGTAGCAAGGAACTGGAAATTGAGTCCATGCCCATCAATGGAGGAATGGCTGAAAAAATTATGGTACATGAATTTAGTGGAATATTATCCTATAAGAAATAATGAGCAGGAAGGTTTCAGAAAAGCCTGGAAATACTTATATGAACTGATGCTAAGTGAAATGAGCAGAACCAAGAGAACATAGTACACAATATCAACAAGATTATGTGATAATCAACTGTGATAGACTTTTCAGCAATGAGGGGATTCAAGGAAATTGTACTAGATTTGTGACACAAAGTACCATCTGCATTCAGAGAGAGAACTATGGAGACTAAATGCAGATCAAAGTATAGTATTTTTACTCTTTTTTCCTTGTTCTTGTTTATTTACTTTTTTTCCTTTTTTGTGTTTTGTCTTTTTGCTCTGATCGATTTTATACAACATAACAAATATGGAAATATATTTAGAAGAATTGTATGCTTTACCTATATTGGATTGCTTGCTGTCTTTGCCAGGATATGAGGAGTGAAGAGAGAGGAAAAAAAACTTGGAACAAAAGGTTTTGCAAAGGTAAATGTTGAAAACTCTTTGCATGCATTTGGAAAAATAAAATACTATTAATTTTTTTTAATGACTTTGGAATCACATATACTCATTGTGTTGATCATTGTTCTTAATAGCTTTCAAAATTGTCTTAAGTGTTGTATCCTATGAATTATTCATCTGGTTCTACTCATTTTAATCTTCATGAGTTCATAAAAATCTTTAATATTGTTCTTTTTGTAATATTAATGTTTTAGCATAAATTGTTCTTCCAATTCAGGTCACCTCGCTCTGTATCAGTTCATACAAGTCCCTATGGAGGTCCAAAGAGGAAACAGATGAAAGTCTTCAACAGGAAATAAAAAGAATCTATGGAGGAAGGAGATCACTCTTTGTCAGGATGATAGAGCATGGAAGAATGTTCATACTGAAGATAAAGGGATGGATAAAGACAGCTGCACAATCTAAACAAAATTACATTGGCAACTCTTCCTAAAGAAAAGAAACCTGGATGTTCTGAAAAGGAAGCTTCTTATCCTCCTAAGTATGCTATAATAGAACTGAAGAAACTATCAAGTGGAAAATCATCCTTTAAAGGGCAGAGGAATAAGAGAAGAATAGTAATAGTTTGTGATTCCCTTCTCAGGAGAGCTAAGGCAGTTATGAATGACAGAGCTTATTTATTGTCTTCTTTGGATATATTTCCAAGACAACAGAAAACTTCTTAGGATCGATCAAAATTGATAACTACTTATTTTGGGTGATTCAAAGAGCCACAAATGACACTACCAAAAGAAATCTAAAGCATTGTCAGTGGTTATGAAAAGCATAGAGGTACAGGTTATATTTTCTCACTGGCCATTGAAGGAAAGAGAACAATTCATTTGAGAAGTTGGCATATTATTGTCCAGAAATAGAACACACCTCTCAAACTGGTAAGAATGAATTTGTGAGGTCTCTTGCAAATCTCATCAAAGGAGCTTTAAACTAAATATGATGAGAGAGGGAGCAAACTGCCTGTGTGGTTTCCTCAAAGTTAGCATCAAGGAGTGTGCTCAAAGAAGGAAGAATTATACAAAAAAACACAGAAATTCACAGGAGATAAAGCCCAAGAAAGAAATCAGTAGTATCTGTGCACAAATACCTACATCTTTTTTTTTAAAAAGCTTTTAATTTAAAATGACTAAGAAGTACACTATTTTATTTTTTTATTATTATAGCTTTTTATTAACAAAACATATGCATGGGTAATTTTTTAACATTGACCCTTGCAAAAACTTGTTCCAACTTTCCCCCTCCTTCTCTTCACCCCCTCCCCTAGATGGTAGGTAGTCCCATACATGTTAAATATAAATACCCATATCTTAAACAAAAAGCAAAGGGAACTAAAGAACCTGATGAAAGGATATCAATTTATCTTCATAAATATTACTAAAATGAAATTCATGGCTAGATCATGTCTCTAAAGATAGATGATAGATACATACAAACATATATACATACATAAGTATGTGTGTATTTCTTATTCAAAAGAAACAGGATAAATAAGATAAGGGAAAGGGAAGTATATTACATATCAAAATCATGTGCTTATATGAGGAAATTCGGGAACCAGAAAGAAAATGATTGAGAACATTTGGGTATAAGTCAAAGAAAGGAGAAATAGAAATGATTTTGTCATTGGAGTGTATTACAAACCACCTGTCCAGAAAGAAGAAATAGATGAGGAATTGAGAAACAAAACACAAACTTGCCACAGAGGCATAATATAATAGTTACTGCAAACTTCAAACATAAAGACACCTGCAGAGGCTTTTTCTCTTCCAAAGGCAAAGCAGCTAATAATTTTTTTTCTTTTCTCAGTGATAACTTCATCCTTCAAAAGGTAGAGAAAACTAACATGGGAAATTTTATTCTATAGCAATCTAATTCTCACTAATCTAAAGGAAATGGTTGCTGTGATAGAAATGAACTTTTTATGAACTTATGCAGACTGAAGTGAGCTGAACCAAGAGAATATTTCATGAAATAACAAAACTCCATAAGAAAAAACAACTTTTAAAGACTTGTGATCTCCATTCAATACAAAGACTATCAATGAATCCAAAGGACCAGTGAAGTCAAATCAATAAGCATTTACTAACCACCTACTCATGAACCATGCTAACCACTTGCTGACAAAGAAGTGATGTGCTGAGGGTGCAACTAAAGATACTTTGGACGTGAAGAGCAGGGAGACTGGCCAAGGCAGGAATTTATTATGCTTGACAATGCATATTTGTTACATGGATTTTGTTTTTATTCTTTCAGTGGGCCAGAGAAAGGAATAAAAAAGTATCTTTTAAATCAAAAAGTAAAATTCTACTTTGTAAACTTAAAATAAAAATGGTTTTTACCCTAAAAATGACAGGCAAAAAAACCAAACAAACAAAAGAAAAACATACAAGGTTGATGCCTCAGATAAGTAAGGAGATAGTAGGAGAGCATTTGGCTGTTTTGATAAATTCAAGTCTTTGATAACTTTAAGGCAAATTGTGTCAGAATCAGTGTAAGTTTTATATGAAAGATGATAGAAAATGAAAGAGGAATCCCAAGATTGGAAAAAGCAACTATTGTAGTGATTTTTTTAAAAAGTAAGTGGAGGCTGCAAATAATTAGCTAATGAGTTTGATATTGATTCCTGGGAGCAGGAAATTGAAAGAATCATTAAAGATGGTTGGTGAACATCTAGAAAAAGAAATTATGATTATAAGAGCAAATTATGTTATATTAGCCTTGTTTTCACAGGATTCTTTAACTAATAGATGAGAATACCACAATTAAGTTACATAAAACTTAATAGTATTTTGACAAAGTATCATATATTACTTTTGTAAAAAAGATGGAAAGATGTGTTAGTTAATAATGCAATTGAATGAATTCAGAAATCACTGGATGACTTGACTTAAAGTGTAGTTGTTAATAAAACTACTTCAGTGACAATATGGCAAGAAGTCTCTAGTGAAGTCACATAGTAATCTATATCTTTTTTTTGCATCTTTTTTTTGCATTTTTTTGCATCCTATGGTATTTAGCATTTTTATACATAACTTAAATAAAGGCATGGTATACTCATAAAATCTTCAAATAACACAAAGATGTCAGGAAAATGCTACATACTAGCTGACACATTAAGTATATAAAGATTTTTATTTAGCTAAAGTGTTGGATTAAAGCTTTAAGATAAAATCCAGAAAAAAGATTAAATGAAGTCTTATGCTTAGATGCAAAAAAAAAAAATCAAATATAAGATGAATAGAAATGGATTAATAACAGTTGTTCTGAAAAAGATATGAGGGCTTTAATGGTTTACAAGATCTACCTGAGTCAATGATGTGATTAAGGCAGTCAAAAAAATCTAATGTTATGTTAGGATGGTCATATCATCTGGGAACATGGAATTGATCATCCTATTATAGTCTTCCCTAGTGAGATCTTATTTAAAGTATTGCTTTCAGTTCTGGACACTATAGTTTAAGAAGCATGTTGATTGGCTAGAGTGTCCAAAGGAGAACAATCAGGATATTGAAGGGCCTTGAGTTTATGTTATATAAGGATCAGTTGAGGTAAGGATAAGGGGACATGTTAGCTGGGATCAAGTATTTGAAGAACCATCATGTAGAAAGGAGATTAAATATTTTTCTGTTTGAGTCCAAAGATCAGATTCAGAAGTAATGAATTGAAATTGAAAACAGATTTAGATTTGATATCAGAAAAAACTTACAGACAATTAAAACTGTCCAAAAAATGAAAACAGGCTATTTAGATAGACAGCCCTCTTTGGATTTCTTCAAACAGAATCTAGATGACCACTTGTTGTCTGTATAATAGCTGGGATTGTTTATATGTAAGTTAGATGAGATGGCCACTAAGGTCCTTTCCAATTGCAGTGCTGTTAAAATGCCCTCCTAAATCCTGTATTTTAAAAATCCAACTGTTGTTATTTTTATTTAGTCCTATGCTTGTAGTGATAGGATCATAGATCCAAAGCTGGAAGGGACCTCGAAAGGCATGTAGGTTAAAATCCTATTTTTACAAATGCTGAGGCATAGGATGGTTAAGTGATTTACCCACATAAATAATATCTGAGACTAGATCATATTTCTTCTTATTAGATTCTCCAACTTCTTGAGGGTTGGAGGCATCCCATTCCTTCTCCATTACAGATTCTGACAACTAGTTCTGAAGGCCAATAGGTATCCTTTTTAAAGACTGAACTTAGTTGTGAATCACAAGAATCCTTCCTTCTAATAAACAGAAAGCCACTTCCTCAATATGGTCATCAGAAATTTATCTGGCTAGAGACCAGTAAGGGATAAGAGGGGCATTATATGTTCTCCTTTCTAAAGAGAAGGTACCCGAATGCCTGCTGTTGATATGTATATTACCAAAGATGGTGAAATAGGCAGATTTCTAACATATGTGATTCTCTCAAAGTCCCTAAATGAAAACTAATGGTAAAATTCTAGGGAGTGGGAAAAAATGGGAATAAACGGCAAAAATGAAGATAATAGAATATAGAAAATTACTTGTATATTTCGCTTAATATTTTAACTTAGAGAGTCACAAAAGTATATGTCACAGTATATATTGGTTTCACATGGTTTTTAAAACCAGTTGTAAATACCTCAGTATATCCCTATTATTTTTTAAAATGCCATTCAGTAATGCTAACACAGGCAACAATAATAGAAACATCAGAAAAGATCAAAAGGAAATAATGAGAGGGGGAGGATAGTGGTAGTGTTGTTAGTGGTAGGGTGGACTTTTTAATTCTCCCTCTCCTGGATCACTTCCCAACCTTCTCTAAGTCAGGCAGCTGCCATGTGGTGTAGCCCACAGATGGATGCAGGCTGCAGTTATACAAGTACAGCTGTTTGATTGAGGCTGGCTTGGCATAGGGTTCTCCCAAGCTAAAACACAGAGCTTTTATAGCTGATACTTTTACTTGTGAGAAGAGGGAGCAATCATCTATAGCAGTTCTTCCAAAAAAAAATCAAAGAGACCTATGTCTTGCCATAGATTAAAAGTACTGGACTAAGAAACAAAGATTGGGGGTCAATTCAAGCATTTTCACTTACTAACATAAGATCATACGACATTTGTTCTTTCTGTGCCTCAGTTTACTACATGCAATGAAAAGTTTAGGTTGGACCAGTAGTTTTCAACTTGAGGTCTGTGAACCTGGAACTTCTAGTATTTGATAATTATTTCAATATAATCAATTTTTCTTTGAAATCCTATAAATCTAATTTTATTCATTTATAAAAATTATTCTGAGAAGGGGTGAGCTTCACCAGACCCTGAAAGAGATCCACGACACAAAAACAATCAAGAAACTGAAGGCAGCATAAGCCTAAAGGTCTCTTGATAACTCAGGGGCAAACTGTTATTTCTAGACTTGGATAGGCATAAGCCATTTTCCCTTTTATAAGTAGTCAAGATCTCATGAGAGGCAATATGGTAATGGAATAAGAGCTAGATTTGGAGTCAAAAATACCTGGGTTAAGTCTCCTTTCAGTACTTTTTAATTGTATGATCATGGGCAGATCACTCACTGTCCTCAGGAAAATCTCTAAAATTCTAAGTTATAGATGAGTAGTCCATCTGCATAATGAGGGAAGTTGGTACACAGTGAAATCACAAGTCTGGACGCTACTTTCCACCTCCCTTCCCTCTCTACCCCCTCCCCAAAAGGTCTCACTCATAACTACATTATGACGAACTGGAGAGCTACTATACAGATGGGAAAGTGTACTTCTTACTCCCCAAGCCAAGAGGAGAGTCAAAATTGAGTTCTGGATCAAAAAACTGCCAAAGCCTCTTCACAAAGTCACTAAGTTCAAAATGACATCCTTCCAATAGAACATGAGTGAAAAGAAAGTTGCCAGGTCTGACAGGAAGCTCCAATTAGAATAGCCTCTGTCTTTCTAATGGTGATGTGCTTCAAGTTATTAGTCATCCAACTTTTTCTACCTGTCAGTCAAATAGCAGCAGTGTGGCTAGGGAAAGGAGGGGAAATATATTTAATGGAAAAGTACCCATCACAAATCATCACTGACACTTGCAAAAGGGCAGGTGATTCATGTAATTTGCATGCCTCAACTACTGGATAGATGGGGAGAGTATAATTTTTAAGAAAAACTTTGCCCCCAAATAGATCTTTTTGACTTCTTAAAGTCACTAGCCCCTGCCCTCACCCACCAATGATCCAGGAAAGTGATCTGAAATCATTTATCTCTACTAAGTTTCTTGGGACTGATGGACTCAAATCCAATTTAGACCACTGTCTCTAAGGTGATCCAAAGACCTCAGTGTATTCTGAAGGGTTGTGTGATTCAAAGTGTTCCAGATTCTGAGTTGTCTCCCACAAGAATGATAGGGACAGGTTTGCATCACAAGTATTCTGACTAGAGGCAGTTTCACTTCAGCTTGAAATATACCTCTCACCAGAATGTCTTCAAATACACTGCAGTCAAAATGAAGCAAACCTAACTTTTTTGTGAGGACAGCACTAATGGTGTAACAATACTCATGAGTGCATTTAATTTGGCTGAACAATTCTTTTATTTACTTTTACTAGCAACAGAGCACAGAAGTATATTGTGCTGAACAAGTGATTGACAGCTAATTACAAGCAACAACACAGAAACCACTTTGGGGGCTAGTAACTCACTGGTTTTGTCTACACAAGTTCAAGGAAGGGGAGTATCTAGGCAATTTTCCCAGAAAGAATGAAACACTTTAGAAAAAGTGAGACTTCTGTGCTTTTACTTATCCTTCTCTGCTTGGTGGAATAATCACCTCCGTTCTGTAACAGTTTGGCAAGTAAAAAAAAAATAACTTTGAATTTTTATGGAGAAATAAAAACCTGAATTCCACACTTGATGATACCCTCCCCAAAACAGTTTGATTTTGTTTTTAGGCATCTTCACTATCAATTGTGTACCAATTATTATGATAACTCAAAGCAATATAATTTTACCTTTAAGGACAATCAAATGATATATACATAGTTGCAAACCCTAAAATACTATGTATTCTAAATAAGAACTGTTAGCATTATTGCCATTATTCTTATGATTACAGTAACCACAACAATCAGCTTGGTTCATTGAAGTTTTAAACCTAAAGACATAGCTAGTCTTGGTGCAGTTTAGCCATGGAACAATTCTTAAATTAAGGTAGAAATGTTTTATAATAATAAAAAGTTTTACTTTTGTTTTGTTTGTTGATATTTCAAGACTTGAAACTTTAAGAAGTGAGTATTACTCATCAGAAATACTTGAAGTATGTGACCTAAGAAAATTGTCATCATCACTGTCAGGATCATTTTTTCCTCCTTCTCCTTTTCTTTCTCTCTTCTTTTTCCTCTTCCTCTTCCTCCTTCATTTTCTCCCTCCTTTTTCTTCTCTTTTTCCTTCTCTTCCTCTTCTTCTCCTTTTCCTTCTTTTCCTCCTCCTCTTCTCCTTTTCTCCTTCCTCCTACTTCTTCCACTTTCCATCTTCCTCCCTTTCCCCTTTCTCTCCATTCTCACCTCTCTCTCTTCCCTTTCTAATTTCTCCTCTCTCATCTTAATTTCCTTTTATCTTCCCTCCTCTTCTATGTTACAACCCTCCAAATGTCTGAAGATAGCTATCCTTATGCCTTCATTTCTCCTCCTAAATATCTGCACTTGATTCATCTTATCCTTGCATGGCATTGTTTTAATTCTCTCACCACCTCCATCACTGCCCTACAGATACACTCTAGTTTCTCAATACCCTTGCTAAAACGGTGAATGGAATGGTCATACATTACTGCAAACTTATTCTGATCAGGACTCCTTCATTCTGGGTACTGTGTTTCAGTTAGTGCAATTTAATATTGTATTAACTTGTTGACTACCACATCACACTACTGATACATATCAAGTTTATATTCTACTAAATACTGGAGTTTCTCTTCATAATCAGGAAGACTTTTATTATTACAGCTCTTTAGTCTTTAGTTCTGCAATTTACTTTTTAAAAAATCAAGTTTAGGACTTTACATGTATCCCTGTTGCATTTGATTTGATTAAATTTACTTCATTTTTCTAGACTGTTGAGATTTGGGGGGGGTCCTAATGCTGTGTTTCCTCTCGGTTTTATCTCATCTTTAACTTTGACAACCAATCAGTCAGTTATTAAAAAACTGAAATACTATTTAGGATATCATTCAACTAATTCAAATATATGTTTAACAGAATAGGGCAGAGGAAAAATCCTTAAGGCATTCTATCTGAGACCTCTTTCCAAATTGAGATCAATTCATGAATCTATCTATATGAGGTCACTCAATCTGTTCTGAAACCATTATTATTATCTCATTTCTTTACGCTTTATGAGAGATGTCAAATATCATTCTAAAATTCTAGTTTACCATGGCATTCCATTGCTCTATCTATCTGATGACTCTGTTTTTTAAAATGAACATAGTCTGGTATGACTTGTTTTTGATTAATGAATATTACTTCTCAGTGATCTCTCCTTCCCCAATGTCTAGTAATTCATACCTATAATAATGTATTTAAGAATTTTGTTAAAAATCAAAGTTGAACTTGAAGCCTGAAGAATTTAACTTTCCTGAAAATCAAGACATTTCTTAATCTCTAGTCATTACAAACTTCTACCATTCCATATAACTTTCCACAGATTACTGATACATAAGAAAACTGAGGCAGAGAGATTAAAGTACCTTGCCTAAAGACACACTGAAGGCCTATGTTTCATTTCTCTGTCTAAATGAGACAACACTTGCACTTCCTTACATTATACCCCAGTGAATTTCCCAGAAGTACAAGATCCTATGTACCAGCCCCGGCCAATCCTGGCAGATGTATCTGTGTGAAACCATCTTAACCGTTCTGCCGGCTCACCACTGAACAATAACCATTTCTATCACTAAGCACTATTTCATTGGCATTCTTGACACATATATACATTTCTCTAATGCAGGCAATATAATCTTTGTATCAGAACTGAAGACTTGCTGCTGGCCAGGGAAGAAATCCTTTCTTTGTAGATCAATGCCAAACTAACAACATTAGCAATTTGCTAACAGAAGAGTGATAACCCTATTGTAACTTGCCTGACAACAAACAGTAAGGTAATTTCCCAAGAAAAGTCTTTCCTGTTGATCATTAAAAGCCAAATTCCTTGTCACTTTCCCCTCTGGATTAAATAAATACTATTAGTTTTTCAACTGTGTACGGTAAATATGGATTTCAGGACTTGTTTGTCTGCATTTCTTAAAACATTTATGAGCATTGAACAGATGAATTTGTTTTAAGCATATTTTTTCATTTGAACACTTTTCCCAATGGTTTTTAATATGGATACTGTTCATCACATATTGAATAAAGCAACTTTTACTTTATTTAATGTCTTGACCCAAATCACATTGTCTCCATAAATATTTTACTGTTTGTGTGCAACAAAAGCATGATTACCAAAGTCGGGTCTGTGCTTGTAGGTAATATACCATAAAAAATGGATTATTTTCCCCTTCTCTTGTTTTCGTAACAGGGAATTGGTGCTTGCAACTGCCCAAGTGGGTTTTTTCTTTCTTTTTTTTTTTACACTAACTAGCTCCTTAGGGGTAAGATGTTGGAAATATGGGTTCTGTGCCAAGTTGCTGTCTATATAAAATCCACAAAAGAACAAGGAAACATTGCTCACTTTATTTCTTTCCAGCTGTTTTTCACTTAAAGAAGAAATTTCCAGACTACTATCATTCTGATAAGTAGAATAAAACTACTTCATGACTTATTGGGAAGAAGCTGAGCTTCTGTTTCAAACTAAAAAGGAGCATGTTAACATATTCCTTAAATTTAAAAGAGAGCATGATGATTTTTTCTTCTTTTTTCTATTTCATTTGTTATTCATCTTCAAATCTGATTACTTCTAATTGTAGAAATATATTTACTAAAAATATGTAGAAATATATATACTAAAAGAGAAGAAAAATTGTATGACTGAGGAATTCCAATTGTCACATATAAGAAATTCCTGAAAAGAAAGAAGGAAAGAAACAAAGGAAGGAAGGAGAAAGAAAAGAAAGAGAAAGAAAAAAAGGAAAAGAAAGAGAGCTGAGAGAGAAAAAAAGAGATGAGAGAGAGAAAGAGAGAGACAGAGACAGAGAAATGAAAGATAGCCAGTGTTGCATAGTTGATCAAGAACTAGCATTGGAATCCAAAAGACTTGCTTTCAAGTTTTGATATCTGATACATATGACCTTATCTTAACTCTTATCAGTGGCTCAGGCAACTAGAAATGTCTCCTCTGCTTATATGTGACAATTTCTGCATCAGGAACTCCCAACATTGTTGAAATCACAGATCTACCTCAAAAATATATAGAGGTTTTGTCTGGACCTGTGATTTCATCAATTTAAGTAATACTCTGCATGAAAACCACTCTCAACAAATGAAAACATACTTTCTTTTTGTAAAGTGGGATTTCATAAGGAAAAGATATAAACCTTGTAGTCCAGAACCCCAGAGTTTTGGGTTCATCACAATTACATTCAATCATGTGAGAACAGAGGTCCTAACAAAAATCTTTATCTGGATACGCTTTATTCCATGATTTCCTCTGGGAAGTGAAAATTTAACAGATTTCTAAATGTCCACAAAAAGGGGAAATGAGTCAAGTCCCAGGCAAGCACTCAAAACAATAGCTCAAATATAAGATGGATTTAATTTCATCTAACAGAAAGACAAAAGACAATGAATTTTCAACAGAATCCATGGGCAGTCAAGGCATATGTCTTTCTCCTGGGAATTGATAAACTTCTCCAGACTTACAGAATTATCTTAGATTTGACATTTCCTGAAATTTCAAGTAGATAACACTTAAAACTGATTGATAATTAATCCCCCCCTCAGTCCACCTATAAAGTTTATGTGGCTCATAGTACTAATTCAGAGCAAAATATAGGTCTGTTCCTCCACATTGCAGATTTTTTATTGCTGGATCTCATCTGTAGCTACTGTTTGGTCTAGGGATTCTTCTTTTAGTCAAACAGGCTTGCTCTCAAAATTTTTCTGCTCATTTAAGCAACCACTTTGTTATTGGCATTTACCAATCTCTGCTAAAATTCCCGTTGCTCCATAGTTCCCTCCAAGGGTCATGAGGATGCTCAGCCTTTCTTCCAAGTAACCCTAGTCAGTATATGTCCAGCCAACATTCATCTAGTCTCACTTTTGATTTTCTCTTCTCCCACTCTGCTCTCCTTTATAAAGGCCAAGTCCAAAGGTGTAGCTGAGATGCATAACTAATCATTACTCAATCAATACCAGATAATGTGGTGTCAGTGGGCCAATTAGGAGCAGAGAGTAGTATACACCTTAACAAGGAGACATAATCAATGCCAGAACAAGTATCAAAAGTAAAGTTCATGAGGATAGCTATATCTTATGTAGGGAGATATTTTCAATTATAGAATAAAAGCCTCATCTTTAAGCAATTTTACTAAAGTTTACTTTTCAACACATCCTCTCCCAAATTGTGTTGTTTGACTCCAGAGGGCAGACCTAGGACCAACTTAATGAAAGTGATAAAGCAGAAGAGCATGATTAAATGAAAGAATTTCCCTATTAGAGAAGTCAAAAAACCAGAATGTGTTCTTTCAAGAGGCAGTAAGCTCTATATCATTAAGGAGATGCAAGTGTAGACTAGGTGAAGACTTGAAGATATTATAAAGGCAACCAGGTGATTCAGTGAATAAAGAGCTGGACCTGGAGTCAGATAGTTCTAAGTTCAAAAATAGTCTCAGACACTTCAGTAGCTGGGCCATTCACTTAATCTCTCTCAGTCTCAGTTTCCTTTTTTATAAAAATAGGAATAATGATATGACTTTACCCTTAAGGTTGTTGGGAGGATCAAGTGAATTAATATATGTCTATCTCTTTGCAGACTTAAAAAGTACCATACAAATGTTAGCTTTAAAATATTATTATATTATACAGGTATAGGTCGAAACAGTCCCTTAAGCTCAAAGATTTTATGATTTTTTAAAGAGACAGCCTACTCTGTAGCAAGTTATTTGTATTATTAATCAAAGCTTCTTAAATTGAGGGCAGCTAGGTGGCACAGAGGATAGTGCATCAACCCTGAAGTAAGGAAGACCTAAGTTCAAATCTGGCCTCAGGCACTTAGCATTTCCTAGCTTTGTGACCCTGGGCAAGTCACTTAACCTCACTTGCCTCAGCAAAATACACACATACACACACACACACATATGTGTGTGTGTGTGATATATGAGTTGGGATCCCATATGAAGTATGGGACTGAATCCGAGGGTCATGAATTTGAGGTCGTGCAATTGTGAGTTATTATGAGTAAACATTTAATTTATATACCTATTTTATATAGCTCTATACTCAGCATCATATAAAAATTTTTCCAGTGAAAAGGGATAGTGAAGGGAAAAGTTTAAGAAGCCCTTTTTTAAACATCTCTTTCCATTGCTCTCCTTGGAGATTTCTTCCTTCCCATTCACATACTCGATAATGTGGACAGCATCATGCCAAGAAACTGAATTGCTTCCATTTGAATTATCTTAAGATTCTGAAGATCATCTAATAGGATAAGATATATATTGAAGTCCTTTCTCAAACTAAATGTTAAACATTCAAATTTTACAGCAGAGGGCACAGTGTTGGGCAGGTCACAGTGTTCAAAAGCCAAACCCATGCTTACCAAAAAAGACTTTTTTATGGAGAACTCACACAGTCCACTCATAGTGAGAAAAAAAAAAGTAATATAAGGATACTCAAATTCTCTCTTAAGAACTTTTGAATTTATTGTGACATGGGAGACATTGGTACAGGTGCTCAGCATGCTGTGCCTTCATTAAAAAAGGTGTTGTATGAACAAAGCAGAATTGAAGTAGCTCAAAAGAAATACAAGATGTGAAAATTGTTAAAATCCACCCCAAATGTTCACATGGACTATTTGTGCCCAATCTGTAGTAGAGCCTTTGAAGCATATTGGTGAATTCTGAGCTAATATTGGTCTGATCAGCTAGTAGGACACATTGTAACTTACTAACAAAATGATGTCATTTTGCTCCTTTTTGAGAACAAAGGATATCAATCAACCAATCAATTCAACAATACTAGTCCAATTACTATTCTCACACAAAATAATCCATCTCCTGACTTGCATCTTCTCACTGACTGTCCCCAATGTCTAGAAAGTTATTTCTTCTCATCTCCAGCTCCTGGCTTCTCTCAATAGTTAATTCAAATATTACTTCTACAGGAAACTTTTTTAGGTCCTCTCCCCACATTGTAATGCTTTCTCTCTAAGAAGAGAATCTACTCTCTCTTCTCTTCTCTACTATCTTCTCTCTCTCTCTCTCTCTCTCTCTCTCTCTCTCTCTCTCTCTCTTTCTCTCTCTCTCTCCCTCTGTCTGTCTCTCTCTCTCTCTCTCTGTCTCTCTCTCTCTTTCCCCCCCCCATATTATATATGTGTGTGTGTGTATGTGTATATGTGTGTGTGTGTATATATATATATATATATATATATATACATCTTGTATATTGAGTTGTCTCCCCATTAAAATGTCAGCTCCTTGAGGACAGGGACTAGATTTTTGTCTTTCTTTATATCCTCATCTCTTAGTACAGCATCTAAAACTGCTAGCACCTACCTAATGCATGCTTGATTGACTTGATTCCCTCTAGTCACATCCAAAAGTACATTAAAAAGATCTTATGTCTCTACTTTAATTTCTATCATCTCTCTCCTCAAAGTTTCCCACTGTGTTCCCTATCATTAAGTCAAGTCTACTGCAGCTAATACCCTCCACCAGGTGGAATCTATCAGTCAACAAGGCCATTTAACAACATGTGGAATTTCCCTCTGCCTTTCAGGCTTTTATTAGCACTGCAGCAATTGAGTAATTCATGTGGAGGCCCAACAGTGGTCTATAATACTACAGGAACAGTTTCATGACTACAATATCCATTTTGTTTATTACAGCTTTCAGTTGACTAAGTTCTGAATTCTTTGAAGATTGTCTGGATTTCATTCTGAGAAACAATATGAAACTGTAGCCAAAAAGTCACTGAGCTGTGTACACTGTGACCCAAAGATACTGTTATTAAGCAGATATTCCCAAGAAGGCCAACGATCAGAGGGAATGAATTTATATGTACAAGAATATTTATAGTAGCATTTTTTTTGTAGTAAAGGACTGAAAAATAAGAGAGTACCCATCCACTTTATTGTAGAAAAGAACTGAAAAATGAGAGTGCCCACCCACTGAGGAATAACTAAATCAATATTTGTATATGATAAGCATCCCATTTGTGTATGATTAATATAAGAATTGATAAATGTGATGGATTCAGAGAAATAGAAAAATGTTCTTATGAAGTGATTTTGAATGAAATGACCAAAAAAAACTATTTATATTTGTTGTAGTTGTTTTTCAGTTTTGTCTATTCTTTGTAACCTCATTTGGGGTATTCTTTGCAAAGATACTAGAGTGGCTTGCCATTTTCTTCTTCAGGTCATTTAACAACAGGAACAAACTGGATTAAGTGACTTGCTCAGGACCACAGAAGTAGGAAGTATGTGAAACCAGATCTGAACTCAGAAAAATGAATGTTTGTGACTCCAGATCTGGTGCGCTATTCATTATACCACCTAGCCACTCATACTGTTTATGTTGTGATCACAATAATATCGTGAAAGGAAAAAAAAAAAAAACTTTGAAAGACCAAAGAATTTTGATCATAGCAATCATGCTTCAAAAAAATGGCAAGGCATTTCCCCCCATCTCTTAGTAGAGAGGTAATATGCTAGAGGTACAAAATGAAACATACATATTCAACCAAAGTTAATGTGTTAATACGTTTTTCTTAACTATGCCTTCATTCTGGAATTAGGCAAGTGGAGAGGAAGAGATTTTTTTGGAGTGTGGGGTTATGGGTAGTGATTGAAATTTTAAAAAATAAAATAAACAATTTTTAAATACACATAAAATCAAAAAGAAAAATATAGAATGGGACACACACAAAATAGAACTATTCTGTTATTCCCTTGTTACCATGACATAGTGATCAAAAAAGAAAGCCTGCAAGCCGAAAACCTTGATTCATCCTGGTTACATGATCCTTGGTCAGATATGTTTTAACTTCTCAATGCTCTAGGCAAGTTTCAAATGAGATAACATGTATAATTCTTCATAAATCTTTAAGCATCATATAAATATTAGCTTTTATTATTAAAATTATGACAATATTAAATATGCAGAAAAATGCCAATCACGATACTGTTCTCTCCTGGTTCTCTCCATCTGTTTGACAGCTCTCAGTAACTCAGAATTGCAGCTTAAGTGTCATCTTTAAATACTCCCTATCTTATTCCCTGAATTCAATCTGTAGTCAAGTCATATGGACTCTGCTTTACCAATATCTCCTGTATATTGCTCCTCTTCATCTCTAATACTAATACTACCTTTCTGGTGCCAACTTCATCATCTTATACCTGAACTATTGCAATAAACTGTTGGTTGATCACTCTTCTTCAAGTCTCTCCTACTTCAGTCCATTCTCCACTCAGCTATTAATTTGTTCTTCCCAAAGTCAAATCCAATTATTTCATTCTTGCAGCCAATAAATTCCAGTACCTCTCTATCACTTCCTGAATCAAATGTAAAATCTTGTTGGTGTTCAAAGCCCTTCATATGGGAACCCTTTCTTAATTTCTTGCCTTCTTATCTTATTTTCCACCTATACCTATTCACCACCTCTTTGATCCAATGACACTGGGAAGCAGTCAATACGTGGAAGAGTTGAAAATTGGTGAAAGAGTAGGGATGACAGGGCAAGCTGCTGGAGAAAACAGGATGAAATAAGATTATTAGGGAATACTGAAAGATTTGCCCTACAAAAACATATCTCCATTGAATATTTGATCTTTTTTCAGTCTTTTCTGATCCCATTTGGGGTTTTCTTGGTAAAGATGCAGGAGTAGATTACCATTTCCTTCCCCAGCACATTTTACACATGAAGAAGCTGAGACAAACTGGGTTAAGTGACTTGCCCAGGATCACATAGATAGTAAGTATTTTAATACAGATTTGAACTCAGGAAAATTTAATACAGGTACAAAGAGCCATAATGGAAGAAAACTTCTGAGTGAGCAAAATAATGAAGAAGGCAAAAGAAGATCTTCTGGTAAATACTTGTGATTTTTATAGTGACATATGAAGGTTATCATTTAAGAGAGAAAGTGAAGAGAGGAGCCTTGAGAGGTAAGTAAATAAAATAGTACTGCTCCCCTCTCTCCTCAAGCACCACGGCTTCAAATTATGTGCCTGTGGCATTGGCTATACTTTTCCAGGGGGAAATCTAAAAGGTAAAAAAAAAAAACATAAACATAAAATTTTCCAAGCATAAAATTTTTCTAGTCTCCAGCTCTGTCCCCATGACACTGTGTATGACATCAACAATATTCAGAAGTTTGACTGAATGAACTCTCACCCTGAACATCACCTACTCTCTCAAATTATGCTTAAATTCATAGAGGCTTCAGATTTAGTGCCCTACCTTCCCATGATCAAATGGAGATGCTATAATAGGCATGTAATCTGATTTTTAAGAGAGTAAGACACTTAAAAATTTTGGTGTCTTCTTCCCAAGGGTCATGTTTTAGCTTTTTACAATGAAATACAAGTTTAAAACCAAAGAAAAGCCAAATGATTATAGCCCTAATTTTTGTTTTTTAACCTAAACAGTCTAATTTTGTGATTGAGAACTTGGTAGAACAAACTATGATATGTTCTTTTTAATGAATAAGAATGAGGGCTATATTAACCTTTATGCCTCCTTTTGGCCAAGGTTTGTATTTTAGATGTTAGCTAGACAGAGTGCTAGATTTGGAGTCAGATAGACTCATTTTCATGAATTCAAATCGGACCTCAGACACGTATTAGCTATGTGACCCTGAAAAAGTCACTTAATCTTGCTTACCTCAGTTTCCTCATCTGTAAAATTGATCTGGAAAAGGAAATGGCAAATCACCCTAGTATTTCTGCCAAAAAAAAATCAAATGGGATCAGGAATTGTTAGATGAGACTGAAAAATAATGAACAATAATGCTGTTTTAGAGGTTAAGAGACAATTCTCCTGTCTAATTCTTCTACTCTCCCTTTCTGTATCTCAAAACTCTCTTTCTGGGGGTAATAGGTACTTAGTGCCATAAATCATCCCTGCTTTCTCATCTCTGCTTTCTATCTCATTTCTGTCTTATTCTCTAGTCCCTCTCCCCACCCCCACCTTGGAGTGGCAGAGAGAAGGCAGAATTGCAGAGTTTGGCAGCTGTCAGCTCATCATTCGAGACACAGTGTCCCATCTGCACTATTTCCATTGGTGAAGTCCCAGAGGGGTTTTCCCCAAACAGGCTCTCAAGGGAACAGTACCATGCCTCTTGATTTGGCTGTGAAGTTATACTTGTGATTATTAATAGACAAGATAAGAGGCTGGGGCTCTATCCATCCACTTTAGGGCTAATTATTCAGTTTGATCTAAGCTGATTATAATACTGATAGATAACCACCTGGCATGCTTTGGTAGTCAGAACAGAGGCTCACGGGAGCCAAAAACTTTGGCTTCTGTGACATTTTGGTGTATCTGATAGAAAGGAAAGGGGGGAGGGGATAGAAGTTGCTTTGGTTGATTAGCACTGTGTTGCATGGGACCGTTTATAATGAAGCATATCATTTAAATTTTCCTTTACAAATGATTCCAACCAACTCTCTTTGCAGGCTGCAGGCTCTGTTAATTGTCACAAACATTGCCTTTTTTTTTTTAAACATTATTAGCTCTTTGGCAGGATCTCCATTGTTGACTAAAAACTTGGCATGATCAGGGCTTGCTGAATAATTTAGGTTGTTGGCAGCTGGAGGAGGAGAACACACACATCTAGGCAGACAGACATGCTGCTTGAGTCCTTCATATAATAGGATTGTATACAAAGCAGAATCCAGTCAGCAGTGACTTCTGTGTCTGTTTATAGGTAAACACTGATGTTCGTTTTATAGGGAAACTAGAGGGATACTTCACACAAATTGTATGCAGCATATGAGACAGATGCACTGGTGGATTGTTCAGATGACTCTGATAATCTCTGACTTTCACAGAATGCGATAACTCGAGATTTCTGAACACTGGAGCTTGCCCGGCTGTTCAGCCTGGTGCTGCCGGCCTTGCTGCCAGCCCCGTCAGAAGTCATATGAGACACAGGAACACTGAACCTGGAAGAAAGGCGGACTGCAGAAAGAAAGTATGACAGTGTGTTAGGAAGACAATGAAATGTGTCAGAGATGTTCATTTGGGAAGTAGATGCATGAATGTGCCTCTGTGGGTGAAAGGAGCTAGGAAACAGCAGACAACTGCC
Source organism: Antechinus flavipes (assembly GCF_016432865.1). Classification (NCBI taxonomy): domain Eukaryota; kingdom Metazoa; phylum Chordata; class Mammalia; order Dasyuromorphia; family Dasyuridae; genus Antechinus; species Antechinus flavipes. Next base: position 575,574,730 of record NC_067398.1, on the reverse strand, counting down.
AAGACTTCTAAAAAGTGGAAATACAGTGGGTTTTGAGTACTTATCTGATATATCAAAGTATTTGTCCTTGGTCTAGGGGTTAACCCCTGCTACCCATTCTAAGAAAGTGTTAAGTTAGCTTGTATTTCTGAGAGTGATGAGGGATTTCTTCTGAGTCCAATATCTATACTATCTCTCAGTCCAACATCACATGACAAATGATATGAATTTGTGATACAATTGGACAGGTAGTCTGGGTCTGAAATAGTTATAATTGACATTTATATAGAGTTATAAAGTATGCAAAAGATTTGTCTATATTACATCATTTGAGCTTCCCCATACTCTAAAAAGTAATTACTATAGACATTTTCAGTTGGGGAAAGTTAAATTCAGAGAAAGAATTGTCTAAAATCATGTAATTATCTTACCTGTCAAAAGCAGAAATGCTAGGCATCCCAGCTCTAAATCCATTACTAACGATCACTATCAAGTGTCTATAATGCAATCAAATTGAACTCTCTGGTCCTCACATACTCTTTCCTTTCTCTATGTCTTTGCATTGGTCATCCCACATTCCTGAATGAACCTTCTCCTTTCCTATTGTTGTTATTCATCCTTCATTTTCTTTTCCTTCTTTCCCCAGCCTCCCTTCCTTCTTTCCTTCCTTTTTTTCTTCCTTTCTTTTTCTTTCTTTCTTCCTTCCTGCCTTCCTTCCTGACTTCCTTCCTTCTTTTCCTATCTTCTATTTCCCTTCTGCCTTTCTTCCCTCTCTTCCTTCCTTCTATCCTTCCTTCCTCTCTTTCTTTTATTCTGAACTTAAAAATAAAAAGACTTTCTGTAATATAGTAGAATAGGAAAAAATGATGATACTATAAATCTATTGTGCACAACCTTCCATTCCTTTTTAAATATATAATGAAGTAAACATGAAACTTACTTCTTTTATTTCTTTCCTTCCTCCCCCCACCCCCATCCTAGAGATGGCTACCATTATATATATATATACACACACACATTCTATGCATACTTCTATTTACCAATTATTTCTTGGGATATAGTGTCTTCCTTCATAGTTTCTTTGTAGTCAATTTAAGTATTTACATTAGTCAAAATGACTTTATTGTTCAAAGTTGTTCTCAAAACAACCCTGCGGTTCCTATTTACAATGTTCTCTTGTTCTGCTCATTTCGCTCTTCATTATTTCATGCAAATCAATCCATGCCTTTCTAAGATCATTGAGCTTATCATTTCTTATAGCACAGCAGTACTCCATCATGGTCATATACCACAACTTGTTCAGCCATTCTCCAATTCATGGGTATCCCTACAAATTCCTTCATTTTCAAAAAAGAGTCTTAACTTGAATGTGAATTGGATTTAAATGAGGTAGAGTTGTGCAAAGTAATCTACCATTAATAAACAACTCCAGTACCATTTTCTGTATGAAGCCTTTCCTCATTCTCCCAATTGCTACTTCCAACTGACCTTGCATTTGATTACTTTGTGCACATTTATATTTATTCACTTTCTATTTATCGTATATATATTTATATATGTTCTTATTATCCCCCCTTTTATAACATTAATTCTTTGTAAGTAGGGATTATTTTATTCTTTGTACTTGTGTCCACAAAACATAGCAATATTATCTTTAGTGAATTGATACTTAATGATTACTGATTAATTGATTATACTATACTGATGCATCCTGGCCCTGACACATATAAATAATGCTTTAACCAGTTAAGTAAATCTTTTCCTAACAAAGCATAAATATTAATAGCACATGTTCATCTTAACAATCTGCAACAAACACTTTCTAATAATGGGTGTATAGCATGCTCTAACAATGGATATTTTTCTTAAGAAGTTGATCATAATTTGTCTATATTTCCTTACCCATAATCAAAAGCTTGACTTGGTTTCAGGATTACCATGGCTATAGAATAGATAGCCTAGTGGTAAAATGATTGGTAAGAAACCTCTCCATATTTATGCAGGCTAATCCTCAGCCAACAGATAGTCTGTTTCTAGGATTATTCTGAAAGACTTCTCAGCTTAGTAGAGCAAGTACAAGGTTTTCTCCTATTGACACAGATTTTACTAATTCAGTTTGGACTATGAGATTTGTGTCCTTAAATAGTATTCTACTTTTGCAAAAGATCACTATATCTTTTGAATTTTCCTTTTGCTGACAGGATAGGCCTTAAACTTTTTTGATAATACATTTTAATCAATAAATAAATAAATATAGTATATACTCCCAACACTGTAACTCAACTCTAACAAAGTGTTGTCATTTTGGTCCTTTCAAAAACAAAGGATAGAAACTACCTCCAAATTATGCATATGTGCAATTATACAAGTATACATAATTGTGAATATCATAAAACTTACAGTTTTAGGTCTTTAAGTAAAAATTTTAAGATGATGAGATAAAGGTAAAAATATTTTAATTGACATTTTATTACTCATACAAAAATTTTATGCTAATTAAAATATGTTTAATGATGATATTTTTTATAAAAGCAATATGATTTCTCCCTTTAATGACAGCAATACTTCTCCCCTTATAAAAATTTCAGTTTAACATTAAGATATAGGGATTTAAAAGTCTGGCACTAATTTCATTTTGTTTTGGTATTTTATATTAATGTGCCTCATAGTTGAAAAAGATAACTTACAAAGCTATATAAATACCAGTTTTCTACCAATTATACAAAGGTTTCCTCTTGAAATTTAGCTAGTAAATTTCCATCTTCCCTAATATCAATTATTTGTTCTTGTAAACTAATAGAAAAAAACATTTTTAACAAATAGTACAAAATGCACTTAAATTCTTCCTTTATAAGACTTTAAAGTAACTTAGAAAATTCAGCTTCCAAGTTTAAATGTATAGTTGGGAGAATTTTATAGGTAACAAATTTATATTGTTTTTAGAAACCCAAAGTGGAGAAATAAGTGAAAGGAAGGAATAAGAATAACTTAAGTACTTAGAAGAAAACTAAGATGATCCCTACTCTCAAAGAGCTCATATTCTATTTTTTTTTCTTTTTTAAATCATATTTTATTTTTCAAAAAAATCAGAGCACAAAGGAAAAAACATGAGAAAGAAAAAGCAAACAAAAAAAAATTTTAAAGGTGAAAAGTATACTTCTATTGAAGGTATGCTTCAATTGCTTTCATTCTCCATAGTTCTCCCTCTGTATGATAGCATTTTCTATTCCAAGAATCTTGAATCACCCTATTGCTGAGAAGAGCTAAGTCTATCATAGTTCATATTCTAATTTGAAGAAATGACATGTATAAAAGAATTCAGTTATAGGAGATGAAAAGATCCCAAAGTACTAAGATTCTTCTTACAACAGATTGGATCGCAAAGTTCAAGAGTCTTTAGATTACATTCACAAAACAGGAGGCAATGCCAAGTTATCCAGAGATTATACCAGTTAAGCAAATAGCAAGAAATGAAAGATCTACTATTGATTAGAAAAATGCAAGTTAAGACAATTCTGAAGTACTAGTATACACCTTCCAGATTGGCTAAGATGACAAGAAAAGATAGGATCTACTCTTTTTGTGGAGGAGAAGTGGAAAAACTGGGACACTAATACATTGTTGGTGGAGTTGTAAACTGATTCAATTATTCTGGGGAGCAATTGGAACTACGTCCAAAGGCTTATCAAACTGGGCATACTCATTGATCCAGCAGTGTCTTTATCCCAAAAAGATGTTTAAAGGAAGGAAAGGAACCTACATGTGCAAAAATGTTTGTAACAGCCCTTTTTTTAGTGGCAAGAAACTGGAAACTGAGTGGATGCCAGTTGGAGAATGGGTGAATAAGTTATGGTATATGAATGCTATGGAATATTATTGTTCTGCAAGAAACAAGCAGCAGGGTGATTTCAGAGAGGCCTGGAGAGACTTGCAAGCACTGGTGCTAAGTGAAATGAGCAGAACCAGGAGATCATTGTACATGGCAACAACAAAATTAAGTGATGAACATTTATGATGGATGTGGCTCTATTCAACAATGAGGTAATTCATGCCAATTCTAATAGATTTGTGATGAAGAGAGCTATCTACATCCAGCGAGAGGACTATGGGAACTGAAAATAAGTATTTTCACCTCTTTTTTTGTTGTTTACTTGTTTTTTTTCTTTCTCATTTTTCCCTTTTTGATCTGATTTTTCTTGTACAGCATGATAAATATGGAAATATGTACAGAAGAATTGCAAGTTTAACATATATTGAATTACTTATTGTCTAGGGAAGAGGGAGGAGGAAGGGAGGAAGAAAAATTTGGAACACAGGATTTTTTGCAAGGTTGAATGACAGAAAACTATCTTTGTATGTATTTTGAAAATAAAAAGCTATCTTTTTTCAAAAGAGAGAGAGAAATGAAGGATTTTAGAATCTAGTGGCAAGGCAGGCAATAAGACCTGGTGATCCTTGATCTCACTGGAAAACTTGTAGCTGATGACTCCTAATTCATTCATATGGTTTGAACAATTCACTGTTCCTATTCTCACATGCCATCTAGAGCAGTCTCTCTGGGATATTGAAAAATGGGTGAAGAGAAATATGGGGAGAAGGACTGGGAAGTTTGGAAAAGGTGATGTATCAAGAATGTCAAATTCTGCAGAGAATTCAGGAATGACAATAGAGAAAGCCATTAGATTTCTCAATTAAGAGAGCAATTTCACTTGAATGAGGAATCAAATATAAATAAGACACTGAAAACTGGAGAGACTAAAAGAATACCAGTGCTCTTAAAGGAAATAAGAAAGTTAAGAGGAGTGGTGAGTTTGGGGAAAGGAGAATGTAATGAGATCTGCTATGTAGATATCAACTCATTCATACCACTTAGCTTATTCTATTCACTTTCCCACTGAAAAAAAAAAGTAATAAAAAGTAGAAAGGTCTTACTTAATGGCATTTGCTCCAGAATGTAAAGCCCATCCACTAAGGTGCAGGCTGGTAGCCATAACATAATCTTGTAGCTGAAGACTGCTTAAAAACCTAGCCCCTTAATTAAAAAAAAAAAAAATTCACCACAAGTAAGTCAGTAGCAGGACACTACAGAATTGGAGAATTTTGAAAAGAATTTGTGTTGGAAACAAGTACATGATTGACTATTGCGGGTATGGTTCATATTCTCTGATTGGTTGATCATAAATACCCCTATGGCTTTCTCTCTTCTACCCTCAGTTTGGATATAGCAATCATAATAAATCATAATAAATGATCAGATAATATCGATTATTATTTTTATATAATGCTTTAAGGTTTGTAAATCACTTTACATATTATCTCTATTGATTCTCTCCAACAACCCTTTGAAGCATCTACAATCATTATCTTCATTTTAAAGGAGAAGAAACTGAAACTGAGAGAGATTTGCCAGCATTACAAAGATAATACTAGAGGCAATATTTGAACTCAAGTCCTCCTAATTTTAAATCACTTTTCCATTGTCTAATTGTTGTTCAGTCATTTCACTGTGGATTCTGTGATTCCATTTGGGGTTTTCTTGTCAAAAATACTGGACTGGTTATTTCCTTCTCCAGTTCATTTTATGTTCAAACCAAGACAAACAGAGTTAAGTGACTAGCTTGAGGTCTCACAGCCAGTAAATTTGAACTATCCATTGTGTATCCACTTTGCCTGCTAGCTGATCCCCTTTCTTCTATGCAATCTATTTAATCTTTTCTCAGTCATTCCCACCCCCTCATTGAGAATGATCATTTGTCACTGATATCACCAATAAAAATTTATTGAGCCACTAGACCAGGGCTTCTTAAACTTTTTTCATTTTCACCTGAGAAATTTTTATGCTATCCTGGCTACATAGGCATATAAAATAGGGATGCAAATCAAACATTTATTGATAACAAATCATAATTTTGTGACCCCACATTCAGTTATGTGATCTCATTTTGGATCAGGACCCACAGTTTAAGAAACTTTGCACTAGCTTATACTTGGTTCTTCAAGAAGTTTGTGTAGTTGCAAGAGGCACTAGGGTAGAGGAAATGTAGAATTGGTAGATCAAGGCAAGAATATGGGATGCTGACCTTTCTTACCCCACCATTATCCTCCCAAATTCATCCTGGAACTCTTGGTAGTCACTATTCAACCAAGGGACTAACAAACCAAGAAAAGAGGTTCTGGGTTAGGTGCTTGGAAGCCATTTGGCTACAGTGAGTAGGCTAATGATACCCGTCATTAATCTGGGTAATAGTGAAAGCAGAGACTTAGGCCAAAGAATAATCGTCTAAAGTGGAAAAGAGCAGCTCATCTGTTGTCAGCAGGGAGCAGTAAATTCTGTATGATGCCCATGATCATGACCCCAGAATGAAGCTCAGGTAATAATAATCATTATCATAAGCTAGAAGCACTTTCCCAGCTTGAGCTGAAGTGAATGCTATTGACCAGACAGGAATGAAATGTAGACAAATTATTCTTAAGAAACTAATTGCATCAGGTATTTTCTCTTTTGCTTTCCAGAATGTCTTCCTCTCCATCCTCTTTCTTTTTCTTTTTTTTTTTTTCCTTTTTGTGTCAGATTCCAAAACTACTCCTCCCTGTTCCTAAGACTTCTTCCCCTTCATGTATTTCTTTTTTAAAAAAAAGTTTTTGCCTCTTTCTGTTCTCAGATGAGCCTCTGTTTTCCCACCTGTAGGCTTCTTCTGGGAGCAGAAATGTCTGTGCAAAAATGCTTCATGGATCTATCTGACAGTTTCTTGTCAGATCTGATGCAACTTAATGGAAAATGCATCACAATACCTTTCCTGACAGCGGGGGATTGAAAGGGCCATGGAGACTAGACTCTCTCACCTAGATTAAGCTTGAGGCACATTGCCAGGACAGTGTGTAAGAGAAATCTGCCATTGCTCATACTAAACTACATATGTTCATATATGCTAGAGGCTTAAAGATGTACAAAATGTTTACTATATACTTACTACCTTATTAAATACAAGAACACCCTATAAGATAGATACTATTATATTACCCATTTTACAGATGAGAAAACTGAGACTCAGTAAGAGAGTTTAAGTGATTGATTCAGGGTCATATAGCTAGTGAGTGTCTAAGGAGAGATTTTAAACCAGCTTTTCCAGGTTCCAAGTTTAGAGTTCTATCAACTACTCCACACTTCCTCTCTTATGATAGCATCAAGCTAGCTCCTTTGATGAGCAATATATTTGTATAAAAAAAGAAGTCATTGGACAGGAGATATTTCTCTTATTATGTACTCTAGCCAATTTTCCATAACCAGAAATGATGTCAGTTCCATACCCAGGAGAAACTGGATTTTATGGTGCATTTATTTTGAGTACCAATTCCAACAAACAAGCTACCACCATCCCCCCTCCTGCTTCCCAGAATGAACATCTGATCACTATTAAACTGTTGTGTGTTGTTGTTACTTTTTTTTTTTCCTGGGGAAAAAAATGCTTTACAATCACATAAGCATTCCTGAATTTCAGCCAAGGAGCTATATTTCAGTAGTTCCTTACAATATACATTTCATTACATATTAATGAATTCAACAGATCAATGATCTAATAGACCATTAGGTGCCTTGTTCATGAAACCATCCATGGCCCTAAACATGCAATCAAATGAAACCAGAGCCACAGCATGACTCCAGATTGAAGGTATCACAAGTCAAAAGCTTTACTAAGATAGACTGGAGGAAAAGTGTTCAGGAAGTAGCCATACAAAACCAATGCTAATGATTTCCATAAATTCCACTATTGGTCTATTTTTAGATGTTGCCTGATTATGTCAACCCATCACTGATGGAACTAAATGACAACATTTATGGCCATGATGAGAAATTATCAAATGGATTCAGATAAATTTGGTCACTCAATGACCAGCCACTGAGCTTTTCCTGCTGTGCAAGTCATGCATTGGTAGCTATGGCTACCCACTGATGAATGAGATACAATCCCTGCCCCTCGGGAAGCTTACATGTTAGTATGATTGTTTCTGTATAAAAGCATAATACACAATCAAATGCAATAAATATAGAAAAAGTATCAGTAAAAGGTGAACAGTTACTTTGGGGTTAGGGCACCATATGAAATGACATTTATATTACTTTTTAAAGAATGAGGAGACTTTTCATATGTTGTAGAATATGATTATATAAAATGACTACATATGATATAAAAAGCCTAAAATAGCCCAATGAAGAAAGTACTATTGGATATACTATTCAGATAATTACCAGCTATATCACCTTGAAAAAGTCACTTAAACTTTCTCAAGCTCAATTTTCTCATCTATAAAATGGGGAATAATAATAATAATACCTACTACCCATGATTGTGAGTCAGGATCAAATGAGATAATATTGATAAAGCATTTTATAAACTCTAAAATCTATGTAAATGCTAGCAATTATTATTATTACTATTATTAGTGTTATGTGATCTTCAGAAGTATATTTTTTGGGAGTTATAGCTTCAAATATTTAGAAAAACTCCCTGAAGACAGCTTAGAGTGGTCTTGTCTGAATTCTGGGATATAAATGCCGTCCAACAAACACTGACAAAATGCTTGTTATGGGCCAAGTAAATGCGAAGAGAGTTCATCCAGTAAAAATAAAAATTTCAAATGAAAACTTATATAGTGGGAAACATGAGCTGCTAAAAAATATCATTTTAATCTCTCTTCCATTTTCAGTGGGAAAAGGATTTTATTTATCATTTCAATTGAGACTCTGAATATAAGTGCTGTTTCATTCAGCTCTAGGGTCTTGATACCATAGTTTCTTCAAGAAAATGAAAGGGATATCCAACCACTAATCAATTTTCCTGGACCTTCCTCTTTCTACCCTTGTAAAAACACACTTTTTAAAAATAATAATAATAATACAGCAGTGGCAACTCTGAGCTCTTTGAGCAGGAGGGCCTCTAGAGCACAAGAACCTTTTAATAAAGTCAGCTCCTCTTTGTTATAAATCATTCATTGGGTAAGAGACTCTTACAGGATTAGCTGTGTTACTCACTTTGATGAATCTCATAATGTTAAAGAGTTTAACAACAGACCCATAAAAAGGTCTGCCTCTCTTGAGGCAGCCCAAAGGCCTGGAGATACATCCACAGCATTGCTGACATTTCTGCAGAACGTCCAGCACAGAAGCACTAAAGAGACTGGGGGTAGAGGGAGGAGGGAGTGACCATTTGCATGGACCAGTCATTCAACAAGAAAAGGCTCTGTAATCTCTCTTGGGATAACAGTGTTGAGTTGACTTTCTGTGTTGTTAATGAGCACTCCAGAATAATCCTTAGGGCAGAATGATAGAGATGTTTGATAGTAGCAGCAGCTTTCAAAAGACTTATTGAATGTCTGTTTCTTTATGTGTATCTTCTGGAAGTACAAATAGATTTCTGTAAGGGAAGGCTTCTGTGCAACATGATAGGCAATCACCTATGACTTCCTATTGAGCTTTTATATCCCTGTAGGTCATCAACGAATACTTTTGCTTTCTCCAGACTTTCTCTCATAATCTTCTCCCTAATGGGCTATAGCTTTATTTTTATAAATGAAACAACTTTTTTTTTTCCCTTTCTTTGTCCCTTCCTTCTTTCCTTCCTTCCTTCTTTCCTTTATCTTTATATATCTGTCTTTCTGTTTCTCTGTGTATCTCCCTATCTCATCCTTTTTCTTCTTTCCCCTCTCCTTTTCTCTCCCTCCCTTTCTTTCTCTCCTTCTCTTTCTCTCTCTTTTCCTTTCTTTGTCTCATTGTCTCTCCCTCACTCTTCCCATCTCTCTTTCCCTCCCTCTTCCTCTCTCATTCTCCCTTTTTCCTGTCTCATTCTGTCTCTCCCCCCTATCTCTCTGTCTCTGTCTCTCTCTCTTTATCACTTTTTCACTCTTTTTTTCTCTGTCTCTGTCTCTCCCTATCTCTCTGTGTGTGTGTATATGTGTTTCACCCCGCCCCCGTTCCTGTCTGTCTGTGTCTCTGTTTCTGACTCTGTCTTTATGTGTCTGTCTCTTTCTCTCTGTCTCTGTCTGTCTCTCTGTGTCTGCGTGTCTGTCTCTGTCTGTCTATCTGTCTCTCTCTCTTTCTCTCTCTTTCTCTCTCTCTCTCTCTCTTCTTCCCTCCCTCCTTTCCTCCCTCCCCTCAAAGGAGATATTCAACATGCGTTATGATAAAGTAGAGAAAAGGAAAATTTAGTGATAGGGATTAAAATCTTTGTCCATCTGTCCTCTTTCTGCCCTTTCAGTGTTCTTACACTTTACTCACCTGCCCATATTCTATGATTATGTAGCTCTGTTTTTTTTTGTTGGTCTTTGCATGAGATGTTCTATCTCCCAAATCTTTATTCCTTAAATAGACTCCCTCTACATATCTGACACCTAGCTTCCCTGTTTTTCCCCAAGCCTCACCTCAAATATCCTTTTATGAAGTTTATCTCATTTCCTATCCTCCCTCTCATCCCCCACTCATAGCACCTTCCCTCTGATATCAATTCTCATTTATATATCTTGTTCAAACATAGTCGTTTGTTATATTGCCTCCCCCAGTATAATGTGATTTCCTGGAGAGCTGGTAATATGTTTTTGCTTTTCTTTGTATCCATAGAAATTAGCCCAATGCCTGGTACACATGAAGTGCATAATAAATATTTGTTGGCCATCATTGGATCTCATGCAGTTTGAGGTTTTTTTTATGTTGACATGCAATAACATCCATACTGAAATACTTGAAGAAATTCATTTTCTTATTGGTAGACATACTTTCTTCTCTGGTGTAGATTGTACCCTATCTACAGCATATTCATGCTATGCCTTTTTTCCTGTACCCTTTTTCTCACCTAATACCCTACTGCATACACTATTGGTCTTCCTCTAATTCTTTTAATTTTTTAAATTTTTAAAAATATTTTAAAATTTAAAAAATATTTTTGTAGAACATGGCCCAACTGTGCCACTATTAGCATAAAATTTCAATTGGTACTTAGACCTGTCCATTTTTTAAAATATTTGTTTAAAATTTGGCTTTTAGACTTTCAAAAAAGAATAAAGGGTCTGATGGGATGTCAGAAATTATTAAGTTCAATTCCTTAGCCTTCCAAATTAGGAAAGTATGTCCCAAAGAAGTTAAATGACTTGCCTGATGTCATATAGGTAATAAGTATTAATGCCAAAATTCCGACCCTCAGTTCTCAGTACAATGCATTTTCCACTGTACCATGTTGGCCTATTGAAAACTTATTGTTTTTCCCACACCACTTTCTTCCACCAAACCATGAACTTTTCCCCTACATCAAATAACTAAGAAATATACAGTTGAAAACTTAGATGTCACAAGAAAAAATTAACTCTTTTTTTCTAAATGAATTCAATAGAATAAAAACACCAAAGAGTCCATGAGTTTTGAAGATTCTTTGGCTCAGGCAAGAATTGTTTTTCAGAGAAATACCACTACTTGAGTAAAAACATTTTTTCATCAAGTCATAGCCAAGCTTTTTCTTTTTTGTTTTTTTAAAAAAGTACAAATTGCATTTGTTTTTTAAATTAAGATCTTTGCAAGTGCTTTTCCATATACCAATGAGTGAGGTTATTATGATAAACCTACAGTTCAGATTCTTCCATGTCAGTGAGTATAAGATCAGTACATGTGGCATGGGGTTTTCATAAAAGTCAAAATCTGGCAATTAATAATAAGATTATTCTATGAAATCTGAATATATTAGTGATAATAACAATGGAAGCTCAATATAAAGCCAAGAATAGCACGCCTTTGCAAAATCCTACCCAGGAGCCTCAAAGCACCAAACTGATAAGCAACTTTGGTATACTGGGCCTTCTTCCTCTTTAAAAAAAAAAAAAAAAAAAAACTGCCAAACCTATATTTTCAGCAACAACTTTAATATTAACCTAAATTTCTATCTTTTTTTCTATTATTTTTTACTTCAAAAAATGGACTCTCCCTCCTGAAAATTATTGTGTCCACTCAAACACCTATATCAACTTCAGAACAGAAAAAACAGTTTATATAACACATTAAATAGTAAGAATATGATAAACTAATCAGTATGGGAGACAACAAAATAATCTAAGAAGACCATTTAAATGGATGTATTATAAAGGTAGAAATTGAAATAGAAGACTCCCTGACTGCTATTCATTGTTGTCTCCAATAGTAGTGGGTATGCTTATGTGTGTGTGCGTGTGTTTTAATCTGCCAATTTTAACAGTAGTTTAGAAAAAAATAAAATCTCTCTTGGCAAGTTTCCAACCCAAATTGGTGACTAGATGCCTGATTTCTGTTGATTTCAATAGCTGCATCGCCCCCCCATTCTCCAGTGTACCTCAAGCCTATGTTATTATTTAGTACAGAAGAAGTAGGATTTAATGTTTTCAAGAATTGGCAACAGATTGCACCAGCAGTACTTAAACAGCAGCATACTGTATTTATTTGTATACTGTGTTTTATCCAATGTATGTAATTCTATCTCCAAATTCAACATTTGTTGGCCATTAAATAGGGAACGATTCTGTTTAAGTCAAAACAGCAGTCAAAACATGAACAATGCTGTATTATAGCTAGTATGTGAACTAAATAGTTGATACCCATTTTTTTGGAAAATAACCAATATCTTTTATTTCAAATAATACACCCTATTTTCATAGGCTGTAAGTCATACCATTAGTAATGGAGAAAAATCGTTTCAAGCTCCTGGTGAAAAAATATCTGGCATGCCAAAAGAATATTGTTATAAGCAATGTCATCAAAAACTTTAACTAAGAATTCTTTCACTTGGGGAAAAAATGGTTGAGCAGGGAAGGTAAGAAGATAGCATTTCAGAGTAGGAAAATAGGGGTGAGGGAGGGAGATAAGAGTAACAGTTCAAAAGACAGGCTGAGGGAAGAAGAGGTACTACATAGCAGAAGCAGAAAGAACAATGTGGTCATAAATGTCTTCATTCTGAAAAACAGACTCCCCACTTCTACTTGTTAGACATATACTCCCATAGAAAATAGGAAAGAAAGTAGGTCTCATAAGATGAATACCATACCCATAGAACCCTGAAAGTAGCAGTCTAAGGCTAATCAAGCAGTATAATCACTACAGATCAATGGATGAGGCAAGACATAAGGTCATAATCTATGCATTTTTGTGGGGAGGAACTATGCCCCTGAGAGAAGAAACATCCCCCAGATTTTGGCTTTCTGCAGTAAGATCTCATTACCCTTCCCCTAGGTAGGATTTTGGAATTTATTTATAGGTCTAACCCAAATCATGGACCCTGAGAACATAATGTAAATGAGATTTTAATATATTTGTAAAAAACAAAACAAAACAAAACAAACCCAATATTTAATATTTTTGTAAAAAGCAAAACAAACAAACCCAACAAGGCAGCAAAGCATATTGGAACAAGGGGTCTACCTCAGAGGCTTAAGATCTGATTTAGAACCTGCTTCTGATAGCTATTTAAAGTTTAATCCTGGATACTTAACTAAGTGGTCTACTAGGTCTGCAGTCAGAAGGACTCATCTTCCTGAATTCAAATCTATCTTCAAATCCATACTAACTGTGTAATGTTGGACAAATCACTTCATCCTTTTTGCCTCAGTTTCTTTATTTGTAAAATGAACTGGAGAATAAAATGGAAAACCATTTCAGTATCTTTGCCAAGAAAATCCTAAATGAGGTCACAAAAAATCCAAAACAATTGAGGAACAGCAACAATTAACTTAACCTTTCAAGACCCCAGCAAATTTACTTATGATATAAATTTCAGAAAAATTGTTGTTTTGCATTGGGGGAGACAGTTTGCTTCCAAGGAGTTTCTCACACCAATGTAATCATAGGTCCAGGGCAATATATAAACACATAAGATCTGAAAAGTGATAAATCAATTTAAATTGGTGGAGGATGAAGGGATAACAAAGGATGAAGGGGAGTAGAGAGAAGAGATAATACTAGATTCCCACTGAAACTGGCACATGGTTTAGTGCTATGTCCATGATGGATGTTTAATAAAATACTTCTTGAATTGAATTGGACTTGGAATTAATTTGTCTTTAAAATTTTCATTGCAAAATACAAGTTCAGCCCTCTGAATGAAGGATCATACATTATCTCAGCAATAGGGTCCACATTATTTGCTCCCCTTGTTAGCATTTTTTCATCTCTTTTATTGAACATCAAATAAATATTCCATGTCTACACTGATTTTTATTCAAATATTGAGCTTAAGACATGGTCTGACACATAGTAGGCACTTCATAAATGTTTATTTACTGACTGATTAGGAAAATAAAATTTTGGTACTATCTGTACTAGATAGAATAAAATGGAGAGCCAAGGATCATCAAACAAATGATGATTCAACAACCTAAAACACAATCTTTTTGTATCCAAGAGTCAATTGTGTATTAGCCATACCACCTTTTGACAATTTCTATCTAAATAAAGTGCTTAAAACTTTTGCAGTAGTAGGGAAAATGAAAGTTAATTTTATATTTTTTGTAGAAGAAATAACACTAACCTGGGAATCAAGGGGTCTGAAATTTTATGTTAAGCTTTGCCACTAACTAATCATGACCAAATATTTTAACCTTTCTTGACCTCAGTTTTCTCATCTGCAAAAGAAGAAAGTTGAATTAACTTAGATCCTTACTTAGGTATCATTCACTCTGTAATTCTAAAACTTTCGTCTCATATAGTTTTAGTTGATCTCAGCTCTTTCTCTGTAATAAACAGGAGGGTTATTCACACATTGAGCAGAGGGATAAATGGGATTTAGAGGAAAGAGATAGTCGAACTAATGGGAGAATGAAGGAAAATAAAAAAGAATAAGAACTCCATTGTGGAATAAGCATTAGGGCTATTGTGTCCGAAGGAAAAGAGGGGGGAAATTCCAAAATCAAAAGGAAGAGAAGTCATGAAAATTCACATTTTCATGACTTAAATATCTTTTCAGCTTTTGTAATTCTAAAATAAGTTATCTGTTATCCTTGAAGTAGAAGCCTACAGAAAAAAAAAAAGTATAACATTTACACTGACAAACAATAGATACCTTTTGAAATAAGTCAGAAATGAAGAAGAGGGAGGAAGGAGAGTAGAAGAAAAACAAAGAGGAGAAGGAAAAGAGAAGAAAAATGAGATGGAAAAAGAGAATAGGGAGCAGATTTAAAAAGGGAAAGAGAAGGAGAAGGAAAGAAGGAAAGAAGAAATTAGGAGGAAAAGAAAGAGGAGAAGAAGGAGGAAGAAGGAGAACAAGAATTTGGTCATATTCAAAATAAATTTTTAAAATTTCTATTTATTTTATTCTTAATTTAAGAAACAAAACAAGTATTTCCATGATTTAATAGAAAAGAGGGAAAATGATTGCACATGAAACTACAAAATATGTACAACTTGCAATTTATTTTAGATATATAGTAAAGTTATTGTGTAACTTTCCTCCTTTTTGCTTTTTCCTTCCCCCCAGCCTAGATATGGATACCAATCATATATATATACATATATAAATATATGTATATATACATACACACACATGCTTGTATATGTATATGTAAAATCATTCTATATATACTCCTACTTATCAGTTCTTTTCTTTGGATGCAGATGACATCTTCATAGGATGTGGTAGGCTTTATTAAATATTTTGTTTTTTTAAAAAAAAAAAACCTTTGCTAAGAAATCTGACATTCCATGGAGCCTTAAGTATATATGGTACTTTTCTGCAGTAGTTGATATTTATCATTTTTAAATCATCCCCCTCTTTTCCATTAAAAAAAATGTATCTATGTGGAATACTACCTGTGAAGCTGATTCTATAAACTTTCCACTTTTTCATTATGCCAAGAGGTGACAAACACTAATAACTTTCTTTATCTAGATTTTGAGGGTGGGGATAAAACTTTTAATAAGATGGGAGATGAGACTGAAAATAATAAGAAAACAGATACTTTTGTGATCTGTGATTCCATTCCCTTGCTGTTTTTTTGCTCCTGAACTTCAAAACAGAAAGGGGGGGCGGGGAGAGAAGCGGGGAGAGAGGGATAAATCTGAATCTGGGAAAATCACATCGAACAGATGTTGGTGAATTGACAGCCAAAAAGTTGTGACAATAGTGACAATAAAATAGATTTCTAGAGGATATTTGGAGATCAAGGAGTCTGGCTTTTCTATCATTCCTATCAGGCCAACATAGCTATGAACCTCTTGAAATTTAATGAAACTGATCTGTGGGTGACAGGCGTATCATCTCTAACTGGGTTTGTTCTGTAAAAAAAAATTTTCCTGGACCTATATTAATTTCATTAGTGCAAGTATTCCCAAGTGAGGTATTTCCTACCAATACAGAAACTACTTCATAGTTTATAGACTTGAAAAGTTACATAGGGAGAGTGATTTGTCCAGAGTCTCAAAACAAGTATATATTTGAGATAAGACTTTAAACCAGATCTTTTCTACCTTTTATCCTGGCCCTATATCCAGCATGCCATACTGTCTACAATGTCCTAAGCCAGACATCATTAATCTAGGATCCACAAACTATTTTTAAAATTTATTTTTGATAGTTTTATTTCAACATAATTGATTTTCTTTTATTTTGTACATTTGAAAATATTATTCTGAGAAAGGACCCCTAGTATTCACAAAATTGTCAAAGGGTCTATGACACAAAGAAAGACTAAGAACCCCTGTTTTCATCAAGTCAGGAAACATTTATACTTTACTAAATGCTAAGATAAAAATTATGAGTGTTAAAAGAATAAAATAAATTTAACTTAATTTTTTCTTCTTTAAACCAACATTGAAATTGGATGTTGGTTCAATTCAATAAATGTTTATTATGTTCAAGGAACATAGTAAGTTTCAGTGATAAAAGATTTTAAAATAGCATTTCTTGCCATAAAAGAGCTTTTAGTCTTGTAGAATAAAATATGTGTTCAAACAAATGAAATAAAGCCAAAATGCATGTTTGATCATGTTTTATGATTATTACAGGAAAAGCTAAACAATCAATCAAGCTACCCAAAGGTACAAAGATAAAAAAAAAAAAAATCCTAGCCCTCAAAGTGTTTAGAATCTATTGAAAATACCATAGACAGAAACACAATAAGTTAGGAATGGTGACATAAAATTTTGTGGTTGTTGATTTGCTTCAGTCCTTTCTAATTCTTTTTGATCCCAGTGGGGGTTTTCTTGGCAAAGATATTAGAGTGATTTGTACTTTCTTCTCTAGATCATTTTATAAATGAGGAAACTGAGGCAAATTAGATTAAGTCATGTGTCCAGGTCACATAGCTAGTAAGTGTTTGAGGCTGGATTTGAACTCATGAAAGATGAGTCTTTCGAACTTCAGACCTGGTACTGTATCTCCTGTGCCACTTAGCTGCCCCACATAGGACTTTACATTTTTTACAAAGCACTTTACCAATGCTATCTTACTTGAGCCTCATAATTCTAGGCAGATAACTATAATACTATTATCCTTTTACAAATGAGGCAACAGGCTCTCATAGATTAAATAATTTGCTTATGGACACATAACTAATTTAAAGAGCCAGGATTCTAACTCAGAAGTCACCTAATGCCAAGTTTAGAGTTCTTGCTAGTCTCTGATCCTAAAGTTCTAGTCATTACTTGCTTCATTACTATTTTCACCGTATAAAAAGGTAATGATAATAATAAATAATAAGCATATAGCATTTAATACTTGCAAAGTACTTTGCAGGCATTATTTCATTCATCTACTCCCACAAATTACAATTATCATCCAGAAGTAGGACCAAAGCAAATCTTACTGTTTATCACAACTACCACATTAATCTATGCCAGTGACATCAAACCTAAACAGTTCTGTGAAGATGAGCAAGTTATTCACTGCCTCTAAAACTCAGGTTCTTCATTTTTAAAATGAGACACTTAGAACTGGTCTACTTCTAAGATCCCATTCATGTATAAATCTGTGATCCTATTATCTCAATTTTTCCTTTAATTCTATATTCTTGAATTTTTCTAAGGAACTGTTTCATTGGTACACAATTTCTTTCTTTTTTTTTTTGTTTTTCTTTCTTTTTTTCTTTTCTTTATTTCTTTTTTTTCTTTTGGATTGGTACAGTGTACCCTCATTTCTTGTTATGGGATCATAGAATTTTAGAGCTAGAAGGAAACAGTGCTACATCTTTTCCAATTTCTTAATTTTATACATGAGAAAATATCCCCACAAAGGTGAAATGACTAGTCCAGGTCATAGTTATTTAGTGGCAGAAATAAAATTAAACCAAGTCTTCTGACATCATACCAAGTGCTCTTTCTAATACATCACATACTGCTTCTTTTCTGTAATTTTTCAAAGCCACCAAAGAGTGATTCAATAATCCTCTCTTCCAGTTATTTTTAGCTCCTTTGAATATAATTTAAACCTCATCCTAATGAACTAAACTGAGGATAGCCAAATTAGCTCTAGCCGTCTGTCCCTTTTACCTGGGATTTCAGCATGGAGCTTTTTTTTTTTTTTCTATCATTCCTTCCCATTTCAAAGTCCATGTTGCTTAGAAGAGAAAATGGAAGCCAAATAAGAGTCAAAGCATTCTTTCTTCATTATCATCAAAGACCTATTTCAAGCATTTCCCATATTCCACCTTTGATCTTGCATAGTCTTTTGTTGCCCTTATCATTCAACCCAAATCTTGATTTGTTCTAATCTTTTGTAATATTAATACTGAATTACAGGACTAAGACATTCTTTGGATATCAACTTGCATTTCCTGCTATTGTTTACATTTTCTATACCCGATTTTTTTCAACATTTAAGTTGGTTATTGAGTTTTCTGTGAATGTACATTAATCAATTAAGTAGCTTTTTTCTTTTTTATCAGAATTATCTGTATTGGCTGGAAGATCCACTTATTGATACCCAGAATACAGTTTTAATACTTAGGTAATAATTAGTCAGTGGAATGATTAGACTAGACAAGTAACACTATTTACTACACTAATAACAATTTTAACACTATTTATATATAGTAATACATAGTATTAAAATTCAGGGTTTACATGGATTTGATATGGAATCTTCCAAATCATTAAAGTTAAAACCTGTATCATTTCAATTCCAGAGCTCTTCATAGTTGGATACTCTGAAGTATCTTTGGAGATCCTGGGGCAGTCAGATGTGCCTCTCTAATATCCAGGTCCAGACCATTATTTCAACATATTATCTTAACACACTATATCCCTTCCCTTCAGGGAACATTAGTGACAATGGAAACTTACCAGTTTCTATGATTATGGCAGAGTTTATCAACTTCCCAGGAAGTTTCTCAAGAAAGGATCTCGACTTGCCTTGATCCGGTGTTATGTTGTTATCATAATAATTTTAGTGTCCCTTGGGATAGACACAATATTAACAAAATAATACCTCATATCAACTTTCCACTCAACACATATTTTTAATTTTACCTCATTTCCTACTTCTGTCTCCTAATTTCACAATTTAGAAATAAGAAAGTGGATAGATGGAAGAAAAGGAAAGAACTACACAGAGTTAAATATTTATGGGCAAGGAAAAAAGCCCATAAATTTTTCCCAAGCTGCACTTTATTGAACATATCAATAAGCATGTGCCAGGAACTGTACTAAACCCTAAAGATTCAAATATAAGTACAAAAAAAAAAGACAATCCCTGCCCTCCAGTTTACATTCCAATGGGGCAAAACAATGCATTAAAAGGGAGGAGAGGAAAAGGTTCCAAAATTCAGCAAGTTTTTAGCAGAGAATAGAAAGAAATAATGGATATTTGACCTGGAAAATATACCTTTCTCAAAATGGATATTTCAAGAGTTGCTCACCTAGGGAATAAGGGGGCTACAAAGGCAAAGGTATATTACAGGGGGAGAAAATAATGGAAAGAGAGGAATCTTCCAGGATAAGAAAGTTGAAAGAACAGAGGCTGAAGGAACATATATGGTGAGAAGGCAATAGAGGCATGATGATTAAGTCCAGAAAATCAGAAGCAGATCTAGAAAAGAGGAATACGCCAGAGGTAATCATGAAATAAAATAATTCAAACTTTATATGAATATAGTAAGATTAAAAGAAAATCATTTAAATGGATTTTTTGTAACAGCAAAAAAAATGAAGAAAACAAAACAAATATCTGAAATAAAAATTAGCTTTTTTCTGATTATCTTAGATTCTCTACATATGCTCTTCTGGTGTATACCTGAAAAGAAAGAATGCTCTCTGATATTTTTCACTTATTATTTATTTAAATGTTTTGCTTTAACTATGTGCAGAAATTCTTGAACTTCTTATTTAACCAATTCTATAGAGTGAAGTAAGATGTAAGGAAGCAAAACATTGGGTCCGTAAGAGAAAATCAGATAGGAGGGTTTGTGTTTACTACTTAATAATAATTGTGTTCTGTATGACTGTTAATTTCAAAATAATGCTTATTATCCTTTATGTTTAAAAACAAAACCAAAAAAAAAAAACCCTCAGCTTACTCTCAAATTTGTCTTTGATCTATTGCCTTTGAGGTTGTTCCTTGAATGTTTTCAGCAAAAGAAAAGACTAATATGGGGATAATAATAGCTCCCAGCTCAAGGACTTTTTGTAAGAATGAAATTCGTCAACATATGTAAAGTACTTTTCAAACCTTAAGTTTCTATATAAACACGCTAGCTTTATTAATAATAATAAACATTATTTTAATATCTCTAAATTAAAAGAGGTTTTCCTTCTTCTCTTCATTGTCTAATTGAATTAGGATTGTTTGGACATCTCTGGATTAGAGTTACTGGCAGTGGAAATTCTTGACCAAAAAAGATAATATGATGAATTGTATTTTTGGAAAGGCAATTGAGTAATTATACATAGAATAAATTAGAACTAACAAGAGACAGGAAGTAGGGAGACCAGCTAGCAGGCTATTACAGTAATGCAGGTAAAGATGAAGAGGATCTCCATTCTTGACATCTCCCTAGCCATAATGAGGGTGTTTTTTTTGTTTTTTTTTTTTTTGTTTTTTTAACAAGGTAAGTACTATTAACACTGAATTAGTTTGCCAACAGGAGTGACAGATTTTCTCTGTTTCATCCACAAACCCATTCCCCTTTGTAACCAATAGCAGACATTGGTTGTCTAAGTCTCAGAGTTCATGGAACAGAGAATGACACAGTGACCTCAGCCTTGTTAGCACCATGCTCCAAACATCCCTGAGAAAATCCCTGCTGAGCAGGCAATTTCTTAGACAGAGTCAAAAGCTAAATTATTGACAAGTCTTTGACCTGTCCCATTAAGGCTTCCAGGACAGTTCTACTATTCTGCCCCTGACTATGACCTCTAGCTAATCAAGGAAGTTTTCTTTCTAAAATAGACATGATACTTAGTTTTATGGCCTGGACAAAAATGAAGTTAATAGAAATTGGTAAAGATATTCAAAGTTTCATATTTAAGTTCTTCAATCTCTTAGAAAAAAGTAGGACTTATTTTATAATTTCTGCTGTTATTTACAAGGGATTTCATTTATGTAGATACTCCCAGCAGAGACAGAGGTTAATACAAACAAAAAAACATCCCTTTCTCTAGTCCTAGGAGGTTATTGTAGTTGAAAATTTCCTAATTTTGCCCCCAATTGATGGGTAGCATCTAAAAACTATCTGAGGCTGGTTTTTTAGACCACAAACATAAATAACCTACACACACACACACACACACACACACACACACACACACACTCAAACATATTTCAAGGCTGACACTGAGTTCTTTACTGGAAGCTTGGTGGCAGATGCTAGAGATTCCAGCCTTCAAGAACCCAGTGTAGCTTCAGGGATTACTTCTGACAGTGGCTGTGTGACCTCAGACAAATTAATTAAACTCTCAGTGCTTGAGCCTAGGCAACTCTAAATTTGTATTGTAGATATGGTAGTAAAAGGAGTTGTTTCACTTGGAAGGTTGCCTGTGCTAATAAAATCACAAGTTCTGTCTCTTTTTGATCTCTGGGAGGTGTTATTATTGTCAATATTTTGCAAATGAGGAAACTGAAAATGAAAGAAATTAATTAAATGGATTTCTGGTCAAATAATTATTAAGTGTATAAGGCAAGATTCAAATTTACAACTTCCAGACTTCAAATCTAGCACATTTTCTACTATTCCATATTGCTTCTTACTCTATTGCTACTTCATTTGAACCTCAAAATACTCTTGTAAGTTAGATACAAATTTTGCTCCTGGCCGAGTATGAGAGATGAGGCAGAAAAAAAGGCTAATAAAATCAAAGAAAATAAAGATTCTTAAAAAAAAAAAAAAACCAATATTATCTACAGTTACCTGAGGTATGAAAGGAAAACTACTATTATCCTCCTCAAACTACTATATATTTAATTATTTTATATTTTTTATATGTATTCTGTAGCTGCTTCCATATGTTCTTGTCTGCACAAATAGAATAATAGAATGTAAATTCCTTAAGAGGAGAGATTATTTCATTCAATTAACAAGCATTTGTTGAGCACCTACTGTGTGCCAGGCACAGTGCTAAACCCTAGAGATTCAAATACAAACAGAAAAAAAGTTAGTCCTTACCCTCAAGGAACTTACATTCCAATGGGGGAAGATAATACATAAAAGGAAGGAAACTGAAAAGGGTAGAAATGAAATCTGGAGGGCATCCTGGAGAGAAGTGAGACTTGGTTGGTCTCCGTAGCCTCCTTAACATTGACATCCTGGGAGGAATGATCCAATTAGAGGGAAAGACTGTAAGCAAATCCTAGCAAACCAGAGTACACAGTGGAAATACAGAAGAAATGGGCAGCCAGTGTCTCTGTTTCCTGGGGGCTAACACAGATTGTCTCATCAGAGGGTCTTTTATCCTTCCCATAAGAGTTGAAGAAAGATTAATTTCAATGTAAGACTGTCAGGCTTAGAATTATCTTCCAGAGTGAAAATGTTTCCAGGATGTGGTAAAGTATAGAATGATCTTTTATTTTTTATTCAAAGCACCTTAACACAGCACCTAGGAGGTCTTTAATAATTAATTAATTGTTTTTTGGTTTACTTTGATAGAAATGATTATGATATTAGCTTCTATTTCCCCTTTCCCACAATCTTTGTCATAAAGCACAGTGGACTGGCTGAGGATCTTTTGAGGAAAGTTTCTCTCAGATTACTGACGATTCCTTCTGTTGTGAATGAATTATAGAAGCCCATGACAATGCCTTTGATGATGGTTGCATTCTTTTCCCCAGAGAGAAAAACTCCAATCTATCTGTTTCCTCAAACATACTGCACATTCAAATCTTAGATCGTATTGCTATGCAGAACTTAAAGCTCCTTATATTGAGAGGAATCCCCTTTTCCCATCTTCATCCATCATTGAACTGTCATACCACACAACTGGGGTGGTTTTAACTAGATCATTTTCTGTCTTCCTTGGTTAACCTTTCTGCTCAAAGCTAACTTTGTTACTAAAATTCTGAAAGCTTACTCACTCCCTGGCCCCCAGCATCTCCACAAGGTTGTTGGGAGTAGCAATTAATCGTGGCACCTGCTTAAGAAGTTTTGCTTTGTTGTTTTTTTTTTTTTTTTAATACATAAAAGAACTGAGGCAACCTGCTTCTTGCTTCATGAGTTACTATTTGATCCTGTTATAATTTCACAACAAATCTCTCTATCTCTATCTCTCTCTCTTCCTTCCTCCTTCCTTTTCTTTCTCTCTTCCTTCCTCGTTCTCTCTCTCTCTTCCTTCCTCTCTCTCTTTCCTTCCCTTCCTCCCTCTCTCTTCTCCTCTTCCTCCCTTCCTCCCTTCCTCTGTCTCTCTGTCTCTGTCTCTCTGTCTCTGTCTCTGTCTCTCTCTGTCTCTCTCTCTCTCTCTCTCTCTCTCTCTCTCTCTCTCTCTCTCTCTCTCCTGAGATAGTACCAAGAGTAATTTAACAATTGTTTAAATCAGGCCATACCTTCTTGATCTCTCTTGGGTGGAAGGTGGCCTATTACAGCAAGAAAATGACCCCTTCCCAAACCCTACTCTCAGCAGCAAATGTTTTCCACTAAATTCTAACCTCTCTCCTCCTCTGATGGTAAGCATATAAGACCTCTGATGGAAACAGAGACACTATGGTACCAGAGAGCTGTCCATTTCTTCTTCTGTATTTCTGCAGTGCATATCTTACTCTGCTTTTGATAGTTTTGCAGGCACATAGACACACACAATTATGGTGACATTATTCACCTGAGATCCAGAGAAATGAATGCTAATATGGCTGCACCAGGAGAAGGGAGATTGCGTAAATGTCTAAGACTTTTTCTTCTTCTTTGATAACCAGAATCTGGTCCTGTTTATTCCCATTATTTTCAACATTGCTTGAAAACATAAGGAAAGTGGCGTGCGTTTGTGTGCTGATGAATATGTCCCACAGTTCCTCCATATGGGAGCATATGTACATTCATTTTATAGTAAAGGAGTTCATGAACTCATGCTCTCCTTTCGTTTTATTTTTATTTCATCTGCCTGGGGGCCTTATGCACACCCACGTAGAGTAGCACCAAATTTTATTTGCAGACTAACTTTATTTCATAAATAGAAATGGAATCAAGTAATGCATGCGGTTGGCCCAAACAAGAACTGAATTGTTTTTATTCATAGTCCAGGGTTTGTTAACTTTCCTACAAAAAGCCTTGATAACTGAGAAGTTGCAGCCCAGGCTCAAGGTGTGATAAATGTTTCTTGAGTCCTGTGGTTGTTGACATTATTTTAAATAAATCATGTAGATAGTAAAATGAATTAGAGTGAATTACTCCCTATTCACTAATACCTTCAAAGGTAATTCACAGGATTTATTTTTACTTGTTTATCTCATCAGTTCATGGGTGCTTATGATATTGCCTGATTCTAAGAAAATAACTTGCATTTTCAAATCACCAATTTCTTCAATAATTAGGAACTTGTCCATCCATAAAGTTTCTGATAATCATCAAGATCTGATCTAATCAAAAGGTCCTGACTTCAAAAATACACCATATTAGACAGGTGACATGATGCTATATTTATGCATCTTCAAGGAAGATTTTTCATCTTCCCTTAGTATTACATTCCATTTTTTTAAATACCAACTTAAACTGACAAAAAATTCTTTCTTGAAGCTAATCTCAGCTTCAAGATCACTTACTTACAGAGATGAAAAAAGGAAATCAGAAAAGGAAGTCTTGTAATGGTTGAAATCTGCATCATTGGAGAGAATACATATATCCAGTAGATATTAGAACCAATCAAATCTTGAAGTAGTCAGAGCTAATCTGAGATCCACATTCACTTGTACAAGAAAATAATTTTCAACCCAAGCTTTATAAGAACCCAAAAGGGATCCCTCTGTTTTTTCTCAAAGGATTCAAGAGCTCATGTAAGAAATGTTATTTTGCTGCTGTTGCTGTATTTTAATAAATTGCAGAAGCTCTCAGCTGCACAATCCATGGTTCTTTGGGGGCTTTAAATGTGTAAATGCTATTTTTCTCCAATGGAACAGTTGTCTTATCACCTTTTCAAAAAACATATTGCAATAAGGAAAAGACAACAGAATCTTTGCTACTTCTCCTCCTCTTTTGTGTCTCTGTGCCTTCCTTTTAAATTTATCCTTTCTGGAGATCATGGCCATCTGGGAAACATAAACAACCATTTCAGACCACAGATGCCCAGCCACATTTACTCCCTAACTGAGTTATGCTGCAATCAATTGGCAGAACCTCACCCAGTGGCTTGGCATACTTCATAGGTAAGTCTGCAAAGAACTCCTTGAGAGCCATGGACTTTCTAACTATTAGGAGTGTTACTCTGGAAACTCCTAGGCTTAGTTTTCCATCAGTTGGCATTCTTCATTGATCCCAGAAAATACATGGGCAGCATCTGTCTGTGAGTCACTATTTGCCACTGTGTAAAACCTTCATGAGATGCTCTGAATACAGAGGGTTTTGTGAAATAAAACATGGCTCTATAACTCTTCAGTGGAATTGTTCCTGGAAACCAAGTGGTAACTTGGTTCAGCATTTTCATGTTACAGATAAAAGAAGCAAGTAGCTTGTTTACACATATAAATATGCCCCTGTTAGATCCATCCATCCATCATTCATTCATTTATCAAATATTTAATATGTGCCCAATATGGGGAAGGTATGGGGTGAGTTTTCAGATTAAACAATATGTAACTCCTGCTCTGAAGAAGCTCATAATAAAAGAAATAAACCCATTCAAACTAAAATGTAAATTTATGATGCATTTAAAAATATAAAAATTATGTTCTGCTGAAAACCACTAATCAATTTGTTGTTTAAATTAATTTTCTTGGGTAATTTCTGTCTTTAATGAATAAATTTGTATATACATGATTTCTCAAAAGATTTCATCTGTGTCATATTTTTTCAAGATGGAGACAAAGACAAAGAGTATAAAATGTCTTAGACTGATATGGAAGAAAGATAATTTATTTGAATGCAAGAAATGCCATCCAAAGATATTTGAGTGTCCAAAGGAGAAAATCCAGAATGATGAAGTATCTCAAGTTCATGTAATGTGAGAATCAGATAGTGGAACTAGAGATAATAGAATTATAGCTCTAGAGCTAAAAAGAAACTGGGTTCAACCAATTTATGGATGAAGAAACCTCTCCCTAGCAATATTTGATGAGTTACCTAACATCACACAGCTAATTCATCTTTTTTTCCCCTGAGGCAATTGGGATTCAGTGACTTGCCCAGGGTCACACAGCTAGGAAGTGTTAAATGTCTGAGACCAGATTTGAACTCCAGATCCTCCTGACTTCAGAGCTAGTGCTCTAACCACTCTACCACCTAGCTGCCCCACTAATTCATATCAAAAGTAAGATTTGAACCCTGTTCTTTTGTCTAAAGTCAGAATTCTTTCCACTAGACCAAATAGATGGATGATTAGCTTGATAGAGAGATAATTCATGATGGATTATGAAGGGCAATCATATGGGAAGAAAAACAAGATCAGTCCATACTTAGGATCAATGAATAGAAGCTGCTAAGAGGCAAATATAGGTTTGCTGTCAGGAAAAATTACCTACCAATTAAAGCTATTCAGTAGAGGAATGGTCTTCCAGGAAAGGAGTGGATTTTTCTTTTTTGAGACCTTCAAGCAGAGGCTGGATGGCCATTTGTCATATATGTTGCAAGATGGATTCCTTTGGGAGGAAACGCTAGACCAGATGACCACTGTGCTCTCTTCTAATTCAAAGATTCAATGATCCTGTGATGGTCACTGTTCTAACTACATCTATAATCTAATTGAGAGACAAGAAACTAAACAGAGAGGTGTCTATAACAAGGGACAAAGACTAACTGCCAAATGAGTCTGACAGTCAAAAAGTATAAAAGGAGCTCACAGGAAGGAGTGATCAATAGGGTCCAATGTGATAAATGGATGGTTAAAAATCTCAACAATCTAGAAAACCAAACTGAATTTAATAAAGTGATATTATAATAATAACAATAATAATAAGGCAGTTAGGTGGCATGATGAATAGAGCTTTGGGCCTAAAGTCAGGAAGACTTATCTTTCTGAGTTTAAATATGACTTCAGACACTTATTAGCTATGTAACTCTGGGCAAGTCACAATCCTGGTTGCTTCAAGTTCTTCATCTACAAAATGAACTGCAGAAAGAAATGTCAAACCACTCTAGTAAGAAGAATTTCAAGTTTACGACAGGATAACCATGGCTAGAAAACATAGTTTGATCAATACCTGGGATTTTAATGGATGGAAAGCTCCATAAAGACACTAATATGATGTAATGGCCAAGGAAGCTTTTTTTGTCTGCTTTGATTTGTACATAAATTGGACTTAAGTGAGGTAGAGTTGCATAAACTCATCATCTCTCTTCCAGAGTCCTCACAGTCTAATGGCAAGAGAGAGTCAAGATGATTAGTGATGGCTTAGGATACAGTGGATGACACTGATATCTTCTATATCTAACCAAACTCTAAGTATTCCACAGCATCTGCATTAACTGCTTTCATGGCCATTGGAACAAATTGTTCTTACCCACTTATTCTGCCAAGGGAAGTCTTTACATGCTTAAAGAAGTCACCTCCCCTAATTCCCTAAGGGTCTGAGACCCTTTGGCTACTCTCCACCTGGTTTAGTCCATCTGTTGAAATTGTTCACCAAATTATGGTCACTGTGAATGCTATTGCTTTTTGGAAACACAGGTAAGAGTTGAGTGAAGATAAACAACCAAGATGGATGACCGGCCCTCACACCAGAGGGGCTAATCCTTCCTGAACACTATTTGTGTGTGTATATACAAATATATATATATATATATATTTTTTTTTTTCATTTAAAGTATACTGAAACTACATGGAGCAAAACCAAGGCGCTATTGAATATGTTAAGAAACTAAATCAATGATGAAGTGAGCAAAACTAGGAGAATAGTTTACACAATATCAACAAGATGATCAACTGTGGTGGACTTGGCTCTTCTCAGGAATCCAGTGATTTGAGACAATTCCCATAGACTTGGGATGGAAAATGCCATCCGCATCCAGAGCTAAAACTATGGAGACTGAATGTGGACCAAAGTATAGTCTTTTCACCTTTTTAGTTTGTTTGCTTTTTCTTTCTTATGATTTTCTTCCTTTTGATCTGATTTTTTTGGTACAACATGACAGATATGGAAATATGTTTAAAAGGATTGTATATATTTAACCTATATTGCTTCCTATCTTGGGAAAACAGGAGCTAAAGGAGGGAGGGAGAAAAATTTGAAACTTAAAGTCATACAAAAATGAATGTTAAAAAACCATCCTTACATATATGTAGAAAAATAAGCATACTATTGAGAAGGAAAAAAAGAAAGTAGCTTAATGGACAGAAAAATCCATTTAAGATCAAAAGCCTATAAGTGTAGAAAAAATAATTGAGGGCATAAAAGAAGAATATAATTGTTACAAATCACACAGATGTTCCAAGGTCAAAATGAGAAAAAGTAACTTTATAGTAAATCATTCCTGTCTTTCTGGAGTCATTCTGAATCATTAAGGGAGTGAACTCTTTAAGGAGAGAATCTAAAGAGAATCACAGGATTTGCCTTTTTTTTCTTCTTTTGCCTTTTTTTTTTTCATAAATGAATGTTTAGAGAATTTTACGAAGCTCTTACACAGCTTTATTTAGGACTGGAGGGAAGCCAGACTTCTATTGTTCAGGTTCACATTTCAGCTGACATGATGAAAATTCACACATTCTGAACAAGGCCATTCTGAGTACCAGGACTCAGTGTGGGACTTTGGCAAAAAGATGATATTCTAGGACAAATATGCTTTCCAAAAAAACAACAATTTTAAAAACAAACAAACAAATCAGCTGGCCAGGAAATAGATCTTTGTTTAAGTATTTATCAGAAACTTGCTAAAAATTTCAGATGAGGAGTGATAAGCATGTTTTCTTTTTATTAATTACTTTACAGAATTATTTTTAAAACCCACATTGTCCCAATATTGTCCTGTTGTTATAGAAGAAGTCCCACCTTGCTCCCAAAAATATTCAGTTCCTTCAAATTGTTATTCAGATTTTGACTTTAGATTATTTTGGGAAGCTCAGAGACTTTGGGGGGAAAAAATCACCAGCATTAATCAAGGGTAGACATTTTTTTTCATCCTTTAAATTTCCAAGATAACATACTGATTTGAGCAAATGAAAGTCTTTCACTAAAACTGATTTAGCTATTGTCTTTTAAGAAAGATTGGTCAGATTTAATCTATTGCAAAAATATTCCAATTAAGCATTTTGCAGGAAAAAAATCATGTTATCTCTACAAATTTCATTTTATTTCATTCATTTATTCAATTCAGGAAACATTTATTAAATACCTACTATGTGTCAAACACTATGCTTAGTGCTGAGCACAAAAAGAAACAAAAAAAGGACAGTCCCTATCTTTAAAAAATTTACAATCTAATGAGAGAAACAATAAGCAAACAAGTATGTACAAAAAATAGCTACATATAATATAAATAGGGAATAAAGAAGGAAGGCAAAGAAATTAAGAAGTTGGAAAAGGCTTCTTGTCAAGAGGTGTGATTTTAGGTAAGGTTAAAAGGAAGCCAGTGAGGTCATTAGTCAAGAGTGGAGAAGGAAGAACAATCGAGTTTTGAAGAACAGCCAGAAAGAATTCCCAGAGTCTAGAGATGGAGTGTCTTCTGTATAGACAACAAGGAGTTATAGTGTCATTATATCAAAGAATATGTGACAGAGGGCAAGGTATGAGAAAACTGAAAAGATAGGAGGAACTCAAGAGTTTTGAGGGCCAAAAAGCATTTTGTATGTGCTACTGGAATCAATTGGAAGTCAACAGAAGTTATAAAGTAAAATATTCATGTTTAGATAGATAGATGGATGATAGGTAGATAAACAGAAAGAGAAGTGATAAATAAATAAAAAGAGAAGTAGACGGAGGAAAGAAAGATAGATATAGAAAGGAAGAAAAAGAAAGAAAAGAAAAGAAAAAGAAAGAAAGATGAATTGATGGATAGATAAGTAGATAAATAGAAAGAGATGATAAAAAGATAGAGATGATAAATAAGTAGAAAGATAAGTAGAGAGATAAAGGAAAGAAAGATAGCTATGGAAAGATAGATGCAAAGATACATAGAAAGACAGATATTGTGGTTTAAATAAAGCTGGTTCCTAGAAATATGAATAAACTCTGAGATATAAATCTAGACATGCATATCTATAACATATATCTATATATTTTAGTCACAATATGCATGCATGCATTACAGTCATATATGTGCATTTCATATACATAGACATGTGCATATTCATATCTATATCTCAGAATTTATTCACATTTTTAGAAATCAGCTTTATTTAAATTATTATCTCAATTTCCTCATCTAAATAAGAAGTTAGACGCTGTGACCTCTCAGATCCCTTACAGCTCTAAATTTATTGGTCTTGATTAAAAAATTGTCAACATACATATTCAGACAGGTAATGGATATATAAATGAAGCTCTCCTCTTCTCTTTCAGTGCATGTCTTTATCTACCTGGCAGGTAGAAGATGAGAATGAATGAGTTGTTTCTAATGCTGCTCAGTAAGTAGTTTTGAAAAGTCAGTCAGCTGCCAAAATTCTATTTGGCCCATCAATTTGCATTGGCTTCACCCCTATTCGCCCATGGTGATGTATGCCCCAGGGAGCCACTTCCACCTATCATTTCTACTGCCTGCATTACCTCGAGGATGGGAAACCAGAAGCACGTGGCAAATACATTCAGAGACCCCCTACCAACCCTGATTGCTGGGAAAACCAAATCAAAAGCAAGAGCCAGAACATATCCAATTTCTTTTAGGCTCTTTGCCTAATTTTCATTGGGCCCGCTGCCTGATTTCACATGACATGATCTGATTTCTTTTAATCCCTAGAATAAATCCTTTAGCAGTAACTCTTCAGATACTTTGAATTTTTTCTAAAAGAAAGAAAAACCAAACAGAACTACAATTAATTTTCTCTTATACATCTTTATGATGTGAAAACAAGAAACTTATTAAATTCATCTTTATTTAATCACTGTCTTGTACATGTGAAAAAAATTTAATAGAATTAGCTCAAAATATAAAATTTCTCAGTTCTTCATTTTAGAAGGATTTTTTACTAGTTTAAAAAAAATTAATGTTCATTAGCTTTTGAAACAGTTTTCTTGTTCTAATTTTCATGTAACAAACTGAACTATGATTTAGTTCAAACCAGCTTCAAATAGGTCTCCATTTTTGTGCATATGATTATTCTTAATTGTATGAAACAAGTTTACAATGTTTTTGTCTAATTAAGACAAAATCAACAAAGAATAATTAAAAATAAATCAAAACAATGTTATAGTTATGATTTTACTCTATAAGGTGCCTTTTTTTAAGTTCAATTTTATTTTTTAGAGCAATCTTGAAAAATGTGAAATAATAGGGAGATTTTACTATACCAAGTTCTATAGACAGCAGAAGACATTAGTTATTTTTGAATTAGGGTTCTTAACTCTACTCATAATCATCTGAGATAGTCATAAGAAAAAATGCTCTAAATCATTATTGATTAGAGAAATGAAAATTAAAGCAACTTTGAGGTATACTTTACATCCATTAGATTGGCTAAGATGACGGAAAAAAGATAATGATATATGTTGGAGGGGATGTGGGAAAACTGGGACATTAGTGCATTGTTGGTGGTGTTTTGAACTGATCCAACCATTCTGGAGAACAATTTAAAACTATATCTAAAGGGCTATAAAACTGTGAGTACCCTCTAATCCACCAGTCCTCCTGCTGGATCTGTATCCCAAAGAGATCACAAAAAAGGGAAAAGGACCTACATGTGCAAAAAAAAAAAAAAAAAGTAATAGAATATCATTGTTCTATAAGAAATTATGAATAAACTAGAAAGACTTATATGAACTGATGTTGAGTGAAATTAGCAGAATCAGGAGAACACTGTATACAGCAATGGCAAGATTATATGGTGACCAACTATGATAGACATTGCACTTCTTAGCAATTCAGTTATCTAAGAAAATTTCAATAAAATGGATAGAAAGTGCCATCCATATCTAGAAAGAAAAGTATGCATTCTAAATGTGGAATGAAGCATAATATTTTCACCTTTTTCTCCTGTTTTTTTTTTTCCTTTTTTATGGTTTTTCCCCTTTTGTTCTGATTTTTCTCTCCCAACATGACAATGAAAAAAATATACATGTATGACCTAAAATAAATTTTTAAAAATGGATAAATAAATAAATGTCAGGGAAACCAATGAATTAAAATTCAGTTTAAAAATTGAAATGCAGTCCTCAGAATATTTTTAGAACCATTTAACAGACCTCGATTAAGAACCCCTGGAATAGATGGTTTTTAAGGTATTTTAAGATGGGTATAGGGAAAGGACCTATGATTTCCTTTTTATAAGGAATTCTTAGGTGAGGAGACTTCTGACTTAAAATTTCTTCACATCTCCTGAAGCATTCTCACCTTTCTACAATGCCATACAAACTTTCTGCCATAGGTTAGTTCTTTCTAGAGCCTTCATTTTGGGGGTATGCCAAATGTAATACCCATCTTGGTTGTGCTTTTGTCTTCCCAGACTTTCCCCACTATCTCTCCCCCAAAGTCCTTGCAAATAACTTCTTCCCCTCACCCGCCACCTCTTTTATGTGTTATTTTTCCATTAAAATATAAAGTAATTGAAGGCAAAATGCCTGACATATAGGTCAGCATTTCCTCTCACATTAACAGAAATAATATGCCTAGCAATTGGAGGCTACCCACTACAGATACTGATATTAATTGTTTTTTTTTTTTTCTTTTTCATGCAATTCCAAGGATAACAGGCCTCAGATTCAAGAAAGATTGGGTACAAGTCCTTTCTCTGACATACACTGGCAATGTTATCAGGCCTGTTCTCAGTGCTCCAGGGGCAACTTGCATGAGTTAACAACTGATGCTAGTTTATGTTGATAGAAGCAATTTTTCCCTAGAAATGAAATTCTTAAGTTTTGATGCAAAACTTGAGTTTTAATGATTCCATATTGTTCTCCAATAAAATTCATGCTCATTTGAAGATTTGCTAACCAATTATCTAGCCTTAATTACCAAATGGACATGGCTTCAATCAAACTTATTATTGTTAATATATCATCAAACTTATTATAGTTATTTATTATTTATTAATATATTATTATTATTATAAATTTTTAAAGACCTTAGCTTTAAAAGGTCAAGGTCTCTCACTGCATCCAGAGCCATCTCCAGTCATCCTAATCTATATCTTTTTTTTTTTTAATTGGGGTTAAGTGACTTGACCAAGGTCATATAGCTAGGAAGTATTAAGTATCTGAGGTCAGATTTGAACTTAGGTCCTCCTGACTTCAGAGCTGGTGCTCTATCCACTGCACCACCCAGCTGCCCCCTATCTATATTTTTCCACTGGACCCAGGTGACTCTGAAGGAGAAATTGAGGCAGGTGATTTTGCACAGCCCTCCTCACTTAAATCCAATTCACTTGCATGTCATGTATCGCCTCCCTGATGTCATGATCTTCTTTGAGAATGAAGGACAAACAACAACAACCTAAATTAATAATCTTAGAGAGTTGCCTAACAGGATGGGCAGGTTAAATGTCTTACTTGGGGTCACAAAACTAATGTTTATCAGTTAGGATTTAAACCCATATCATCCCGGTTCTCTATCTACCAGATTATATTAGCTAAGGTCCTTAACTACTATAAAATAATATGCCTTACTATTAATAAGGCAGCAATTATATAGAGTGTTAGGTTTTGAAAAGCACTGTACACAGTGTTATTTTATCCTCCTAATAGCCTAGTGAAGTATGGTAAAAATCCCAAATAGGGCCTTGGAAAGCTGGACATAACTGAAAAATTACTCAAAACCAACAATATTCATAATATAGGAATGTGTATTCTCTTAGTTTATTTAAAATACCAAACATCTGATTTAAATGCTAGCCACCAGGCTGTGCTTTGCTAGGTATTTGGCAGTTGCTAATGTTGTTCATCTTGCAATGGTGTTTTGCACAGTTTCTATTCTTGTACTTAGGAATTCTCTTGTACCATGTGAGTGAGAGATTATGGGACTGCCATTTGACTCTTTTCCAAGATTCAAAAAATGAGATAAAGGATAAAGCTGTTCCTAAAATCAAGAAAACATAAGTTCAAATCCAGCCTCAGATAATTATTGAGTTACATAACCTCTACCTGCCTCAGTTTCCTTATTTGTAGAATTAGGGTAATAATAACACCCACCTACCATAGTTGTTGGGAGGATCAAATGAGTTCCCAGGGGGTGAACTCTGCCCTCTGGATCAATGTCTTCTCTTCCCCTCCTCTGCTCTTTCAAGACCATGAAGATAAAGGGCCATTCTGTACTGTGCCAACCCATATCTCCCCCCAACCTCTTTTTTTAAAAATAAGATCATCTACCAAGATAAGATCAAAATGGGTCCATGACCTAGGCATAAAGAATGAGATTATAAATAAATTAGAGGAACATAGAATAGTTTATCTCTCAGACTTGTGGAGGAGAAAGAAATTTGTGACCAAAGATGAACTAGAGACCATTACTGATCACAAAATAGAAAATTTTGATTACATCAAATTAAAAAGCCTTTGTACAAACAAAACTAATGCAAACAAGATTAGAAGGGAAGCAACAAACTGGGAAAACATCTTCACAGTTAAAGGTTCTGATAAAGGCCTCATTTCCAAAATATATAGAGAACTGACTCAAATTTATAAGAAATCAAGCCATTCTCCAATTGATAAATGGTCAAAGGATATGAACAGACAATTTTCAGAGGATGAAATTGAAACTATTACCACTCATATGAAAGAGTGTTCCAAATCATTATTGATCAGAGAAATGCAAATTAAGACAACTCTGAGATACCACTACACACCTGTCAGATTGGCTAAGATGACAGGAAAAAATAATGATGAATGTTGGAGGGGATGCGGGAAAACTGGGACACTAATGCATTGTTGGTGGAGTTGTGAACGAATCCAACCATTCTGGAGAGCAATCTGGAATTATGCCCAAAAAATTATCAAATTGTGCATACCCTTTGATCCAGCAGTGTTTCTATTGGGCTTATATCCCAAAGAAATACTAAAGAAGGGAAAGGGATCTGTATGTGCCAAAATGTTTGTAGCAGCCCTATTTGTAGTGGCTAGAAACTGGAAAATGAATGGATGCCCATCAATTGGAGAATGGCTGGGTAAATTGTGGTATATGAATGTTATGGAATATTATTGTTCTGTAAGGAATGACCAGCAGGACGAATATAGAGAGGACTGGCGAGACTTACATGAACTGATGCTAAGTGAAATGAGCAGAACCAGGAGATCAATATCCATTTCGACAATGATATTGTATGAGGACATATTTTGATGGAAGTGGATTTCTTTGACAAAGAGATCTGAGTTTCAATTGGTAAATGGTGGACAGAAGCAGCTACACCCAAAGAAAGAACACTGGGAAACGAATGTGAACTATCTGCATTTTTATTTTTCTTCCCGGGTTATTTATACCTTCTGAATCCAATTCTCCCTATGCAACAAGAGAACTGTTCGGTTCTGCAAACATATATTGTATCTAGGATATACTGCAACATATCCAACATATACAGGACTACTTGCCATCTAGGGGAGGGGATGGAGGGAGGGAGGGGAAAAAATCGGAACAGAAACAAGTGCAAGAGATAATGTTGTAAAAAAAAATTACCCTGACATGGATTCTGTCAATATAAAGTAATTATTAAATAAAAATTAAAAAAAAAAATAAGATCATCACAGAAAGATGGTTTCTCCCCACAAAAAAACTGAACCAACCAATTCAATTTTAATTTCTGATATGAGTTACACACCCCTTTTCCTTTAGCCATGAGTCATTCTTCATGAGCTTTCATTGAAGGGAATGACCTCTTTATAGATTATACTTTGCAGCTTCAGATGCTGTAGCCCCAGACCTCCTCAGCAGCCATAGCTACTGAAAATAGGAAAAAGAAAGTTCTCATGACCAGTCCTTCACACTTTCAAATGGTTCAAGAAGATATGGTTTAATTAATGAAAAATGACACTAAAACAACACTAAAAAAAAAAAAAATTAGTATTCCCATCTGTTTTTTCTCTGCACCCTAAAGCCCACTAGAGCTTTCCATCAGAATCGAAGCCAAATCCTTTTATATGTATTATTTCTCCTTATTAAAATGTAAGCATTCTGTGAGTAAGAATTCTCTTGCTTTTCTATATCTATTTTCAGAGTTTAGAATAGTGCTTTGTGCATAATATAGTTATCCCTTTGACATTGCCAAGATTAGAGGCACTTATACCCCGCCATGATCTGGAATATCTGTATAAAATTTCTTGGTCCTCCCTTCATACCAGAGAAGTCTGAATTATTATAGTACTAAAAATAAAATATGTTGATATTATACAATACTCTACATATATTTTATACATTTGTGAGTTTCTAAACTTCTTTCTGTATTATCTGTTGATATTTGCATGTCATATGTAGCTTCCACAAAACTCCTCCAAAAATATCATTTAATGTCTTATACCAACCCATGATGTAGTGAAATCACAATGAAGGAAGTTGTGATCTGGCAGAAAGAATTATGATAATTCTGTGTGCTCCATAGAGACGTTTAGTTAAGACCTTGAACTAAGTCTCTTCATCCTAGAAACTCCTGAGGTTGATCACTGAACTTCTAAGACCAATACTTTATACATGATGGTGATATTCTGTTCATGTTAACCTCTGTTGACTAGTTGTGCTTAGGAGAGGAAATCAGACAAATGCCATTTTGTGCTAAGTTCTACTTCAGGGCACAAGAAAAACAAGTCTTCGTTCAAAACAACAATATTTTTGTGTGATTTCTGTTCTGGGAAAGGTTGTTTACAAAAATGTCCTGGAATCTTGCAGCTGTGGGAAAATATTTTTGGAATAATGTGTAAGTATATGTCTGAATAAGCTGTCATCCTTGGATGAAAGCTAATACAGAGACTATTACTAAATGCAAAATTTTATTGGATGTAGTAGGGATGTATGGCTCTTCTCTGAATGTAATTAACTTTTTTTTTTAATTTTTGGAATAACATAAGTAGTTCCATAACATAATATAATAAAATGATGGTTGTACATGAAACTGCAAGTCTATATGTACAACTTGTTATTCCTTTAAAATATACAACAAAACTTCCATGCAAATTTTTTTTTTCCTTACCACCTCTGTCCTAGAGAAGGCTATAATTGGACACAAGTAGGTGTGTGTGTATGTATGTAAAATTATTCTATACATACTTCTATTGATTAGTTCTTTCTCTGGATGCAAATAATGTCTTTCTTAATATGCCCTTTTAAGTTAATTTGGGTGTTTATAATAGACAAAATGTTGTTCTTAAAACAACATTGATATTATTGTATATAAGGTTCTCTTGGTCCTATTCATTTCACTCTTCATTATTTTATGCATGTCTTTCCATGTTTTTCTAAAATTCATTGAGCTCATCATTTCAGTAATATTCCATCATAATCATATGCCATATTTGAAGATATAATTTTAATAGCAGTTTCATGATATTCACTCACAAAACAATGGCAAAATTCAACTAATGATGAGATTTTGAAGTTAACCAAATTTTTACAAATATGTCTATGGTTTGTGAGCCAGTCACAAAAAATAAATCTGAATTACGGTACTATATACAGAGGAGAACAAAGACTTTTGCAGCATAGCAGAAAAGGTGCTAGATTTCAAGTCAAAGTTTGTTATAGTGTGGTTGTTCAGTCATGTCCAATTCTTCATGACCTTATCTGAGGTTTTATTGCAAAGTGGTTTGCCATTTCTTTCTATAGCTCACTTTTCAGATGAGGAAACTGAGGCAAATGAGACTAAATTACTTGCCCAGAGTCACATACTAGTGTCTGAAGTTGTATTTGAATTCAGGAAGATAAACCTGATTTCAGGCTGGATAATCTATCCACTGTGCCACTTTGCAGATTTAACTCAGAGGAAGTGTACTTAAATTCTAACTTGTAGCGAATTATATTTCCTCTGAGGGCCCTGTTTTCTTCACCTATAAAATGAGAGCCTTAACTTGATTATCTTTACAACACCATCTACCTCAAATTATATAATCCTGAGACTGATCGAATCACCCCATCCATTCCTCTACCAACACAACTGTCCCTTCAGCCTTGTATAACTTTCAGAGATTGACTAAGTCAATGTCTCTTGTACCCTTTGCATGAAGAATGTTATCTTAAATCTCGGAATACATGCTCAATCAATCAATTATTTATTCAGCATTTATAATGTGCTAGAAATTATGCCAAAGGGTGGGGACATAAAGAAAAAAGAAAATCATTTCTGTCTTCGAAGAAACTTATATTCTTTATCCTTTCTTTTATGAATCTTATATTATCCCTTTATGACCCCTAAATTACTTTAAATCATGTCATTCTTCATACTATCCACTTTAAAATTGCAATTCTTTCCCTTATGTCTAATTAGATTTGGACTGTGTTTTAACACATTGCAGTGGAAGGCTCATTTTATTTCATTTTTTAAAGCAAGTTTTATTTTATTTTCTTCTTTATTCTCCAAGAAGATAACACTGGGATATTGCACTGCTGTTCCAGAACTGGCTTATATCAGCTTTGGAGAGCAGGTTGTTAAATTTTTCAGTGTGAAATTTTATATCTCAAAAATCAACAAGTACTATAAATTAGTGTCTGGTTTATTGTTTGTTGATTGTCTGTATTTAAGAAAGATAGGCAAAATGTTAATAACACAAATTAAATTTTAAAGTGTCATGCATACTCCCCTCCTCAGAGCCTGTTGTTAAATATTTACTAGCATATATCCTGTCAACTTCCTTTTTCTAACACTATCATTTGGAACTTTGAAAGCATCATTTTAAGTGAAATGATCTTAGAAAGGGATAATTATTTTCATAGTAATCATGTAATAAATGGAGCAGAATTTCAGAGCTTTAATTAAAATATATTAATGACATATATTTGTATGTATATATATACATATATATTAATATAATATATAGGCATAGGAATATATACATTGGCCAGGTAAATTTAAATATGGTATACTCCTATAATTCATAATGAAGCAATCATTTCTGTTTCATTATTTTCATTAGCTTGATATTGGGTTAGTTTTGCCCTTAAGTCAGAACAAAATAATAAGAGGTGTCAAGACAGATGAAATGAAGAAAAGAAGCAGTTCTACAGATTTAAGATACAAAGCTATGTCTGAAATAGGAGAGTAGGGAGATAAATGTTCTTGTGAAATTGAATCATGTGATTCTTACTTCAGTTCTCCATTTTATTTTATGTAGATGGAGTCACAGATCACTGATCTTATCCCTCTCGATATCTATGAGATCTTAGACAAGTCACTTCCAGTTTCCTTAAGGGTAAAGTGGAGTGAATAATTCTTACACTACTTTTTGCTGCAGGGTTGTTTGGAGGGGAAGGGGGAAGAGCACTTGCTAATCCTTAAAACTCTGCTAAAGTTATTATTACCATTACTGAGAAATCAGTGAGTAGACCCAACTGCTGCTTATGCTACTGAATCTTCAGTCTCAGAATTTTAATTTATCCTGCAAGTGTTTGTCTTTGGGGATTTATTCATCTTCTATTGCAGTTTTTAGAAGTTTAACCTAAGAATTAAAATGTCAAATATGTTTCATATTTTGTATCACCATGATGTATCATCCATCATATATAGCTGGAATAGAGTTATATAATTGGTATAATGTTAGATATTATATAAGGTTATAAGAAGGGTCCCTGCGCTCAGAGTGCTTACAATCCAGTTTAAGAGATAGAATAAATACACGAAAATATAAATAACATTGCAAAGAATCACACATGAATTAATCAATCAAGATTGTCACCTAGCTTTAAATCTCAATACCATCAGCTCAACTCATTAATAAATTAAAAAACATTTATTGAGGACCAGTTATGCATTAGGCACTGTATTAGTAAAAGAAAAGAAATTAACTGGTCCCTGCTTTAGGAAGCTTGCATTCTATTCCATGGAAATTATTAAATGATAGTATTGAGGGTAGAGAGAAAAGACCTTGAAAAAAGGTCTGGAACAAGTGGTATTTGAATTAGGCACTAGAACAATTGAGTTACTAGAGAAAATAGTAAGTAGAAGAATGGGGGGTGGGGGGAGTGATGAAAAAGCAGAGACATTTCAGTCAGAGAAGAATAAAACGTCCAAAGAAAGGCTCATGTGTAAAGGATGCACGTGACCCATTCAGAAAACCACGATTAGACTAGTTTAATTATCACCAAGCATTTGTAAAAACCTAGAGGTCAATAAGGTCAGAGAGTTAAGGGCAAGATCATGGAATACCTTGAAAAGCTAGCTAAGGAGCTGGATTTTGTCCTAATTCCTTTATCCAATATTAGCAATAGGAAACCTTAAGAGTTTTGAACAAAGCAGAGTTCTGGCTAATGAAGTGTTTTAGAAAGGTTAACCTAGCAACAATATATAAATACAGTGTAGGGAGGAAAGACTGGAGTCAGAGAGACCAGTTAGGAAACTGTTGTGACTAGTCCAGGTAATCATATCTTTGCTGTCTCTCTGATAGAGATCTGGTCATTGTTTTTCCTTGGGTTGTGCTTTTTTTTTTTTCCTCCTTGAATTTTAACTTAGAAACATCTTTGCTAGGCGTGGCTAAGTGTGCTTTGCAATTTCCTTCCTCAGGGAAAGATTTAACTCCAAGAGAAAGCTGCTAAACCTCTCATTCAAACTTGCAATCTTCATTCAACCTAGAAAGCCATATAGCCCGAGGGGCCTTGCACAGAACTAAAAGTCTGAGGCAGATCTCCAATTTGGGGTCATTATTGATGCATAGTTATCAATGGTTTAGTAGTCACCTGTACAGATAATAGGAATCAAGCCCTCAAGGGATTAGTTCTGGCCTTGTACTAATTAATACTTTTTCCTATGCCTTGATTGCATAGAAAGCTAGTCATTAGGTTGGAAAGCAGCATGTAAATTCTCTGGACTGAAAGCAACTCGAATGTTGATTATCACCACCTAAGGTGACCAGAAAAAAAAAAAAAATTAATGAAAAATCTCGTTAAAAAATCACTAAATTATAGTGATAAATTTACAACATTAGAGAATCTAGACTCCTTTGGGAGTTGTTTTAGTATCTCCCTCCCTTGGGATTTTAAATATGCGATCTATTACCATTTATCTTTACCTAATGTGGGAATCAAGAGTCAGTCTTCGTGACATTTTGAGGCAGCCATGAAAATAAGTAATAGCTGATGAGCCCAAAGACTGAAAAAAAAAAGAGCGAGAGATACAAAGAAAAGCAGTGGGTTAATGAAATGAGACTAATATATATTTAATATTTGATGCTTCCTTTGTTCCTTGAGAACAGAGTATTATTTATATGGGACTTTCTTAGTGAGTAGTTCAAAGCATATTTGCTGTCTACAAATGTTTTAACTTTGTAACAAATATGGATAGAGGGAAGATAGCAAGTGTCAACCTTTCAGGCCAAACAGAATAGTTATGGATATTGTAGTTAACAGTAAAAAGTATTAGAAGGTTAGTTTTGATTCATATTGCCTTTATGATTTCTGATATTAGGACTCTACCAAGAAATTGCTTTATCAAGAATGTGTTGAGGACTTATAACATTGAATGCTTCCAAAGTCTTTAGCAAAAATTAGAAACCTTTCTTATTTCTTCTAGATTTGCTGTCTTCTTTCCCTCTCTAAATATTGTATGGTTATTTTGCATTTATTCTTTACATATTGATTTTATGAGTATTTTTACATATATCTGTATAAAAGCTTCTTAAGAACAGAGATTATTTTATTTTTGGTTTTGATTTCTCTATTATCTGGCTTGTTGAAAGCATTTACTTGATATTTATTAATTGATTGATCATCATA
Source organism: Antechinus flavipes (assembly GCF_016432865.1). Lineage (NCBI taxonomy): Eukaryota > Metazoa > Chordata > Mammalia > Dasyuromorphia > Dasyuridae > Antechinus > Antechinus flavipes. The sequence goes on along the minus strand of NC_067398.1, from coordinate 575,532,211 downwards.
CCCATTCTAGAGATCATTTTAAAAATCATCTCCCTTTGAGATCCTTAGAGGTAGACAGAGTCAAATGACATGCTTTCCCCTTTAAATATCACCTTTCCTACAACTAGAATTGACAAATCTCAAGGAATGTTTCCAATAGGCTAGTACCCAATAGGCTGTGGATAACAAAGAGTGACAATTAGATTGTAATATATTTATACCTATATTATGATAGAAAGATCTATGAAATCTTTTGATTCTCAGCCTTCCATTAACCATAAAGCATTTTTTTCCTCATTTTTCATTTACCTCTGTACTATAGGTATTTTCAGATACTCCCTGGGCAGCATTTTAAATGCCAGAGGACCAGAATTACCATGGGGAGGCCTAGTCTCTGATACAGTCCAATATCCTTCTACAATTTCAATGTACCATTTGGTAACATATTATGTGACCAGCTGAGGAATTAAGCTAGAATAAACAGAATGCACTTTAACATTAACAGGGATATTTTACAAGAGAGATATTCTCAAGTCTTGGAAACTTAACTGCATGTTACCATATTGTCTTCCTTCTGCTCCCTCTGTTTCTTCATTTTCACATATTCTTCCATTCTTTGACGATATTTTACCCTAAAGTGTTAAGAAACTGAGTCATGTCCTCAACTCTGTGTGTGTGTGATTGTAACACACACACATATACATATACATATATGTCATATATAATATATATGTATCTATTATTGGTCCTTTTATGTCTGTGAAGAGTGGTTCTGGTACCTTTCAATAAGTTAACTATTTGGATTATTTCATATTTAATTACTTTCCCTCTGTTTATTATTTCCAAATTTTCTTATATATAACTTATTTGTATAGAGTTATGGGCATGTTGTTTACTCTATTAGATTGTGAGTTTCTCAAAAGCAGAGAGTGCCTTATTTTTTCTTTGAATCGCCAGCACTTAACACAATACCTGGCACATTTTTGTTGTCATTCAATCATTTCAATCACCTTTGACTCTTTGTGACCCCATTTGGGGATTTCTTGGCTAAAATCCTGTAGGGGATTGCCATTTTATGAGTGAGGAAATGAAGGCAAACAGGATTAAGAGACTTGCTCAGGGTCACATAGCTAATAAGTCTCTGAAACCAGATTTGAATTCAGGAAGATTTGCCTTCCTGACTTTAGGTTCCACACTCTATGCACTGGACTACTTAACTGCTCAGAATACGTACTTAATAAATGCTTTATTAACTGCCTGACTAATTTCACATGATCTCTTTATGGACCCATGTAACAATTGGAGTCAAAGTAGTAAAGGGAAGAAAAGTATCATATTTCCTGAGTTAATATTCTGGCTCTGCAGCTTTTTATTTCTGTGATCCTAGGCCAGATTTATTTAACCTTTCTGGTCCTGGTTTCTTGAGCCATAAATGAAAGGTTGGATTCCAAGGAACTGGATTCAAACTCTACTTCTGCTCTTATCTATGTAACCTTGGGCAAATCATTATCTCCCTGAATCTCATTTTCTTTATATATAAAATAAAGGGGTTGAAAAAAGCAACTTCTAGGTCCCTTCTAGTTTTAGATCCACAATCTTACATTTCATATATTAATTACTCCTATTGTTTTCTCAGAACAAAGTCATGTTCTCTTTTACATGAAATGGTTTTCCTGAAGTCTCCTAAATGCAAAGTTTCTCAGACTTTATAAGACTAGTGGAGGAGAAGTACTTTTTTTCTGAAAGGTGTATCTTCTTGTAGTCAGTGACAGGTAAACTGAGGCAGGAAATGAATCAGATGTTTGTGTAATCAAAACATCATTTAAGACTCAATCTTATTTGCTCTTTTTTTGAAGACTAGTTACTTAAAACAGAATTTAAAACTTCAAAAAGAAATGTCTAAAGATAATTACTAAAGCCTATGATATTTTCACTGACATTGTTCCATGTTCTTAGGTTGTTTTCTATGTTGTCCTGACATATGTTAATCAACGTATTTGTTAGCCCACAGCTTGAGTATTGTATTTCTCTGGTGGCCAGCTTATCATCTTCCATAATTATTTCAATTCCAATTAATGCTGAACTCTTGTTTTGCAGGGTTATTTACTTGCTTCAAGCAATGAAACAACATGACACTTTTTTCCCCTTTGCTTTCCAGGCATCTGGTCAACTACAAATTCAATTTAATGTTCTTGTCTTGGCCCTAACAACCGACTTTGTTGACCATTCTCACCAGATCCCTGGTAATGGTAATCATTGCCCTCTGTTACAGGGGAAAAAAAGTCTTACTAATAATACATCACATTGGCAGAATAATCATGAAGCGATCAGAGCTAGTCATCTTGCTAGGATAATAATAAATGAATAAAACAAATAAGAGAAACAGAGAGATGAGGGGGGAAAAAAGAATTAAGAAAATCTAAGTTCAAAGAGATTTGGGGAGATTTTTTTAATCCAAAGAATGGGGCCAAAAAAAAGCAGGAGAATAGAAAGAAATGATAATAAGAAAAAAAGCAAGAATAAGGCCAAAAGAAAATGAGATCAAGAAGACTTAAGGGAGGTTGAAATTAGTTAAATGGCTGAACTGGCATTTATAGTCAATTGTTTCCTAGCCTTGTCCCATTGGTACTACTTGTGGTATCATGTTTGACTTCGAATTAGGAAGAGCTAGGTTAAATTTTTGCCTCTTAAACATATTAGTCATATGATCAAAGGAAAGTCAACTACCCTTTTCCAAACTTCAGTTTCCTCTTCTTTAATATTAAAATAACAGTGCCTAACTATCACACAGTGTTGTGAAGCTCATGTGTGATAATGTAATACTATCTTAAAACTGCTATGAAATGCCAGGTGTTATTATTCCCAATTGTTTTTCCACTTTCTGTTATATCAAGCATATACCAGACAGAGTTAAAGCCCATCTAATAGAGAATACTCACAGACACTCCAGACTTCCATTTCCTGAAGACTCCATTATACCCATCTTTGTATAACTGAAGATTCTTAAGAGCTAAGTTTTTCCATCCCTTTGTGTTCTTACACCATTAAGATACTAAAGAGGAAGAAGTTTCATTAAGATGAACCCCCTTAGGACAACCTCCAGATTTCATTGTCCAAGTATAATTGAGTGATTATAATAACCTCATGCTAACACTGACCCATCAAATAATAAGTTGAGTAAAACAGACCACCTTGTGGATACCACAAGGTCATCAGACGGTCAGTAGGGTGGGAATGCCCTTTTAGAGAGTTCTGTCTTATGCAATTTCTAAATAATACTGCATTAAATTCTGATTACCCAAGAGTATCCTGTTACTTTAATATTCCAACACCAAATATGGAAGCACTCTTGAGAAGTCTTAACAGAAGAATAGCCAGAGAGATGCACAATTGGTTCAAAATGATTAAACAGACCCTGTTGGTGGCCTGTAGATGTTTATGATTAATGTAGATTTAATCATTAGCATTCCATAAGAATTCAGCTCTTCTAATTGGCTTTTTCCCCCACTGAAGAATATATTCTTTGTCTGCTAGTATTTTGAATGTTGCCAATCAAAAGTATTTCTAAAAGAAACATAAGTGTATATACGTATGCATGCACATATGCACCTATGTCATGGACTTATCTCTAGCATCTCATATGTAAAGACATTTAATTTGGCATGGAAAGTTATTGGACAAAAGACAGAAAAACAAGGAGTCACCATTTTTCTCCTAATTATTTTGTATTGAACTCAGTGACAATGAATATGAATACACTTTCAGCTTTTAGGATTATGTTGGACTCTGAAGCCTGCAGTGGCCTTCATTAAAACAGATGCTTTCACCCGAGCTGCTCAACTCTGCAGGCAGTGAGCTGACTGATTGAAGCCGGCACCACTTGGTGGGGAAGACTAGGTCTTTCTTTTTGGAAACATCAGCAGTTCGAAGAAAAATGCTGTTTTGTTTGATTTGGTTTTGAATCTGAGTAAAGTTTCTCCTTGAAGAGCTTTAAATACAGTGTTGGGAAAGGGGGTGTGGAGAGGGAGAGAAATATAATATTTTCTTAGTTAAAATATTGTCTCTCACCTCAAATTCAATGCCATTTTTATACTCATTAAGTGACCGCAATCCTGATCACGTGAACCAAACCCATTCTGTCCATTGTTTTTAAAAATAATAATGAAACAAAAAGCAGGTGGGAAATATAAGAAATAGAACGTTTCATATGCTGTTTGGTTATATTCATCTTCTCGAAATATTGATATGGAAGAAGGCAACAGAGGGTAATGAATTTCATTCCATATGTTTCCATAATGAGGTGTTTGCAAAGGTTGGAACACCTATTGATCGAACGGCTTGATATCCTCGATCCAGCACAGAAAGGGAGGTATTGCCCACTCATCTCGTCAGTCCTGGGGCGTGATGTCATTTGTTTTGTTTGTTTGTTCAGGGCCATTGGGAAGTCTTCCTCAAGTGCTCAGATCCCAGAGGTCTCTCAAACACTTGTTTCTCCACCCACCCCCATCTTCTGACTATTCCTACAAAGAAGTCTCATTGGAAATAAGTAAGCTGCACCTTCAGATGATAGGGGCCTTCCCCCTTCCCGCAGGTAACTGTCAGTCAGACAGTGTGTGAGGTAGGATAATTCCATCTGTGCTGTTCAGATTGTCAGCTGCATTGTTCTGCTCAGTGTGATGGGGATTGTGAAAAACAACCAGGACGGATGATTTTAAGTAATTGCTCTGACATAGACTGATTACTACCGTAACAACAGTCAGTTATGGTTAAGGAATAGCCCTGGCATATGGTATACATTTGATGTGGGAAGGGGAGCAGGAAGAAAGAAAGAAAAAAAAAGCTTTTTTTAATTTTACAGATTGCTTTACATTGAATAGTCTTTGCATATTCTTGTCCCAGGCTTCATCTAGAAAATAGCAACAATAGACACATGGGAGGAAAAAAAATCTAAATATTGTTACAGATCAATGGATGGAAGAATATATTTAACAGCCATTAAGATAAACTGTAAAAATGGTTCTTCGTTTTCGTTAAAGTGGTAATTATTCTTCTCAAAAGCATTTATCATTCTGCACATTTGGGTTTGTTTTCTGCTGTGAGTGATCCTTGATCACCCATTTTGAAATTTTGGACTTTTATAGATTGTTTAAAACAATTACATTTATTTGAGAATAGTTAAATAATTTATATTGGTAGATTTTCCCTGAAAAATTCAGACATTTCATTCATCAAAACATAATTTCATACCATTAATTTATATATCAGATTGTGAAATAGTAGATACATAAATTACACATAAGGGTATAAATTATCTGCTATCATCTAAGAGAATGGATTTTTTTTCCAAATTCCCTAAATGGATTTCCTAAAAATATAAGTGAAAGACCTAGTTGCCTGAAATGGGTTTGAACTATATAGGTCCTTTAAAAGGATGAAGGCACCCATTTACTGTGCTTCTCAGCCCTGCACAAAATTAGAAAGAGAATTGAAATTTTATTTTATTTTATTTTATTTTATTTGCAGAATTATTCTAAGAAAGGATATATATTAGATGATATGCAGAGCAATGATCTCAAAACCTCCTTCAATGATAATTGAGAGGATAGTGGTTTCTTTTTTTTATTTTTTTTTTTTGGTAAATGGTAATATATTCAATAAAATAATTCAATACTAGATAAATAGGAAAGTCGTTAGGAATAAAAATTAGGTAATAATTTAACAGTGTGAAAAGTAAGTACAGTAAAGTACATCTGAAGGACATTAATTACTTCTATGTGTGTGAGCTTTTGTTGAACATATAATGGCAGTTCCATTCTGCTCACAGCATTTTAACTCATTACCTTGTAAAAGTGCTCCAAGATACCTTGGGTATGAAAGGTGCTATTTTAAAACTAATGCTACTCAGTATTAATTAGCAATAAGCTAAAGTATTCTTCCTTTTTTTTTTTTTTTAAACCGATGTTGGACAAACCAATTTTGGGCAACATGAAAAAGGGCTCTGGATAGTTTCCTAGGAATTCTAGCATGAAATGATTTATTAACTTATCAGCAAAAAGGCTACTCTGCTTTTTACAACCCAAATGAGAAAGCAATAACAATTGGCAATATGGGGGCACTGCTTCTGCCCTGGGAATTTTGGGGAGAGCCTTTCTTGATAACTGGAAATGTAGTAAAACAGAGAAATGAAAGATTTGGTCTCTTTAGCAGTGAGCTAGGGAATTTTCTATAGTCCCTTTTCAGGTCAGAAAGTTGCCTTGAAATTCTTTAGAGAACTGGTCCAGGAAGAGGAGTGCATCTTCTGATCCAGAGAGGCTTGTTCAGTTCGTGAGACCCAATTCTGAGTGGGCTTATTTCAGTTGTTTTCAGAACCAACTGAATTCATACACAAATTCATTCATTCATTCATCTCAGTAGATTTTTTTATATATCAATGTGTGAGGAAGAAAGCATGATATTATTTGTAGTATTCTATGCCCATAACTCCACAATAGAAAGGGTGGGGTTCCTTTTGGGGGGCCAAGCTTGTTCATTATAATTTCATAGCATTGAGTTTTGATTCTATTACTGTTGTTCCTACCATCTATATCATAGAAGTCAATGGATATTATTCTTTTCCTGGTTTTGCTTGGTTCACTTTGAATTAAAGGCTTTTCATGCTTTTTTGTATTCAACATTTTTGTTTCTTATAGTGTAGTAATATTTCTTTCATATACCCACAACTTTGTTTAGCTATATTCAAATTAATGGCATTTATTTTGTCTCCATTCATTTGCTACTGAAAAGAAAAATACTGCTATAAATATTTTGAAGTATATGGGACCTTTCTTTGATCATTGACCTCTTTGGTGAATATTTCTTTAGCAGTGGAAACTCTTGGTAAAGAATATGGACTTTATAGTCAGAGCAGAGATAGATATTCTCTCAGTGCCGTCTGATATCTATGAGGACTAATTTAATCAGCCATTCTAAAGGGAATATCCAAACCCTTTAGGCTTTCTTTTTGCTGTTAAAAAGAGTTAAAAGAATGGCTTTCTAAAGTCTGGAGGTTCAGAAGGGTGATACCCTTTCCCCATTGGAGCAACAAGCCATGAGATCATAGTTCCTAGAAAAGCCTGTTTCTGGGATGAGGCCATCTTCTGATTGAGTATTCTTTGGGAATAAGAGATCTCCGAATGTTTTTGGCATTGTTTCTACCTTCCTATAGCAGTGCACTGATCTACTGGCTATAGAAAGAATGGAAACAGCAGAGATAATGACAGATGGACGAAGAGGGAAAAAGTCACCCACAGAGAAAGAAACCTATAGCTCTATCAACTAGACCATTCTGTCTCCCTAATATGTTGTTGTTGTTCAAACCTTCAGTCGTGTCTGACTCTTTGTGATCCCGTGTGGGGTTTTCTTGGCAAAGATACTGGAATGGCTTACTCTTTCTTTCTAATATAAACCATAATATAAAAATGATAATTTATGGCTGATTAAAGACATTCAAATTACTGAAGCTTTAGAAACTGTTTTCTCCTGTAGTGGATAAGGAATATATAGTAGGGTTCCTGGTAATGTGAAGTATCTTTATTTTCAGCATTTTGCATTTGGTGATCAATTTTTTCTGATGTGATTTTAAGCAAGCACAAAAAAAAAAAGTGAAGAACCTATTGGAAACTATCATTTAAGATAAAGCAATGAGAGCTTGTCAAAAGCTTTTATATTACTTCAAAGCCCTGTGTTCATAGAATATGACTATTCATTTCTACAAAAGAGTAAGAAGGTGCTGACATGTTTTGTCAACATGAGTTGTCTAAATAAAGCTTGTGGCAAGCATACCTTAGACTATAAAGGACAGGTTATTGTCCTTTTAGATTCCTATGTATTTCTGAGATAAAAATACAAAATTCTCAGCTTGGCTTATAGAGCTATTCACAACCAGACTTCAGTATACCTTTCCAGACCCTCATAAAATCTATTTTACAGACAAACTGTCTTATTTGCTGTTCCCTAAACGCTACATTCCATCTGCTGCCACCATACTTTTCTATAGTCTTCCTGGAATCAGTAATATGCTGGAGTCAGATCCAATAGGCTAGGGAGATTCAATCATTAAATTTTCAATGTGATTTTTACATCTTGGAAATAAGCAACCACTATGTATCAGAACTTGTTTTATTGTTTTGTGCAACTAAATTTAAGAAAGAGAAAGTGAAGGAGAAAATTTTAATAATGCAAATCAACCTTAAAAGTGTGATATGAGTTTTCTAAGAGCTAAGTGTTAAACATTTGTGGGCATACCATTTCTACAATGCATCCCACCTTTTGGGAAAGTTTGAGAGAAAAGAAACTTTCATTTTTTCCTAAAACAAACAAGCAAACCTCGAGGAATCTATTGGTTATATGGTAAAGTTCTTGGAGATGCAGCCTTTTGAGAGGTCACACAAAATATCCAAAAACAAGACTGCTCACACATTGTTCCTAGGAGATATGTTTTGATAGTGATGGTTATAACATCCTCATATGCTGGTGGCTGGTTCAGGCAGATAAAATGACAATTCAGGATACCTAATGAAGCACTGAGGAGCTACCTGTTGCTATCATCCTGGCATTTTGTAAGCTAAAGAAATCATTCTTAGACTCAGGACCCCCTGATATTACATTCACTACAAAAAGACTGAACCCTTACTTAAAGGCAGAGTTGAACTCTTCCCTTCTGAATCTTTTTTTTTTCTCTACTAAAATTAGAACTTTTCAATGTTACTTTTTAATTAGGTGGTTTTGTTTTTAAAGATTAAACTGTGATTGTTCAGCATGTGATGAGAATTGGTAATATATCTAAGGACTTCAGATAAATAAAAGTATCACCTACCAAAAAAAAAAAAAACCCTCAAGGTTTGGTTCATGTGCCATTGGCTATAGGAAACCTTTCCTTATCTGCCTAGTTATTTGTCAGCTCTTTCTCTTCCTCAAATTACACATATACATACTCATACACACATGTACTCATATTGGCACATGTGTATACACAAATAATATTATGCACATAAAATATCTGTATAAGACATTTATACATAAACATGTATATATACATATCTTATTATATAAATATAAACATACATATAGCATCCCCTCATCCCCTCTGAGTTGCTTACTTAACTCCCATTAACAATGGAGGGCCAGTCCCTGAAGAGTGACTATTGTACTTTTAAATATATTATGGGCAACTCTGAAGAATTTGGGATATCTTTAGTACTATTGTTAATGAGCCTCCATCTAGTATTACTTTCTTCTAGCATATGTCTAACATAGTTGATGTCTCTTCCGTTATTTAACTAATTATCATCAAACAACTTTTACAGAGATATATTTAACAACAAAGGGACTAAAATATAAGAACATCTTCCTCAAAAGATGATTATATAGTATACTGTTCTATAAGTACATATGTAATCCAGGAGAAAGTAGACTCAAGCTTAAAGAACACAAGTAGAAAATGGTAACTCAACTGCTCTTTGTTGGATGAAAGCCCTCATTTTCTTCCTCATGAGGTTCCCTTAGAATGCACCACTTTGCTGAGTTCTAAAATTCAGTACCCTTATAGAGCTCCAAAACTGTTTTTGTTCTTTTTATATAGTCACAGATTGAAAGTCTAAATCTGATGCTTCAAAGGTCAGAAGATCTTCCTTTAGTCAATAGAGTTGGAGAAAGAAACAGAGAATTTCTATCCCCCCTCCCTCCAAATAACTCCATTTCAGGGACTTAGCACCCAGTTTATGCTTTTGATTGATTCAATAATTATAGATTTGTCTCATTTTATCCAGTGGCTAAAATTGTTTAAGAACTTTTTCAGCACCTAGTTTATGCCTTTGATTGATAGATGGACTCAACAGAGCCATGTAAGAAATATTTACATCTGGTATACACATTTGACTGACTCCCACCTTCCTAGTTTTCTTACTCTTTGATTCCCACTAAGTACTCTCCAATACAGTAACATTGGCCTCCTGGCTATTCCACAAACAAGACACTCCATTTCTCAATTCCAGGTATTTTTTCTGGCTCCTTATTCCTGGAACACTCTTCTTCCTTCATTATGACAATTGAGTTGACTTTCTTTAAGACACAACTAAAATAGGAAGTCTTCCCTAACCAATTTTAATTCCAGTATATTCTTCTATTAATTATTTCTTTTTCACCCTGTACATAGTTTACTTTTTAAATATTCATTACATGTCATTGTCTTCATTATATTGTAAACTCTTTGAGGACAACAATGATCTTTTGCCTCTTCTTATATCCCTAGTACTTATCACAGTGATTGGCATATAGAAGGCACTTAATAAATGTATATTGAACAAAATAATTAAATGAATCAATGCTTCAATGAGAAATCAGGCCTCCTATATTCACTTAGAGTAGGGTGTGCTCCTACCCTTACATATATGCACATATACATATATATTTATATAGGTGCACATGTTTATATACTATGTTCACCAAATAAAATGCTAACTTTTTATGCACAGACACTGGTTCATATTTGTAACCTTAGAGTTATATATGCTTTTTTATAATATATTGGATTGAGAACAATTTCAGAATCAGTTATCTATGTGTTGTTGAATCATTGACTGGTCAGATCAAATATCAAATAGAAGAAAGAGTAAAAATGAGGAAACAGTATATATAATTATAATAGCTCCAATTCAATCTATCAAACACAGCTGATGATTCTGAAAAATTAAGACAAAGACTATTTCATAAGTCTTTATGACTTAAAGAAAGCCAAAAGCCCCCAAAATTCCTCATTCAACAAATATTTGATCTCTTTATCAAGCAGAGAAATATGTAAGCCAAAAATGATACCTGTTTAGAACATACAATAATTTGCAAAACAATTTTGAGTGTATCAGGATCCCATTAAACCAGATCATTTGTATCCTATATATAGATGAAACTAGCATAACAAATAGATGCTTAATAGCATATATATACCAACATTTCTATAGAGAGTTTGTCTTATCAAGGTTATAAAAACATGTGAATCGACCAATTCAATGCCCAGTGTTCCATGTAAGAAAATATAGATAGTACTTAAGAAGACTGAGATTAATACCTGGACCTGATCAAATACATAATGAAGAAATCTGCACTGGAAATGGTCTAATTTAAATTTTACACTAGTATTGTATACCTTACCAATTATAGTAGTTTGATACTGTTCCCAGAATTGAACACATTGTTCAAAATGTGTTCTGAACAGGGCAATGTCCAGTAGAACTATCGATTTTCTGTCTTGAACACTATGATCTCTTAATGTAGTCTAAAATTGTGCTTTTTTCTTCTCTGTGACACACATCATTGATCACATTGAGATGGCAATCCACTAAAATAGCCTAGTCTTTTTCCACAGGAACTCTTCTCTGTCCACATTTCCTCCATCATATATAGAAGAGTCAATGCTTTGAGCCCAAGTTTAGGACTTACTATTTTCCCCTATTAGATTTCATCTTTTTCAAGTCAGACCAATACCTTAAAATATAAAATCTTTTTATATTCTGACTCTGACTTTCAATGTATTAGTTTAACCATGGCTAAATGGACCATGTGGTAATCCAAAGCAATTGCTAAGTCAGCAATCACTAAGGCAGTCTATGAATTGGCCATGTTGCAGTTCATTTAGTTTCCATCAACTGACAAAATCTTACTCTGTGCTCATCCTTCCATAAATACAAAGTTTGGCATAATCTAGTATATCATTTAAATATTTTAAATTAAATAATATTGTTCAAAGGCAAGTATAAGAACCTTTTATAGGATGCTCCTGCAAAACAACTAGGGATTTTTTTTTCATTCTTTGAAATAAAATCATGTATTTGGGGAAAAAATGATTATTTTGAAATCTATATATTAGTGACAATAATATTTCAATTTTCTTGGACATAATCATCTAGAACTTAGAACATTTTTCTTTGGGGAAACAAAAACTAATAGATTTCATTAGACCAATCGAGCCATTATTTAAGATGGGCTCATGTTCTTATTTTCCCTGTAAGGGTTAATTACAGAAAATATAAATAATCAAAAAGTGAGAAATGGATATAAAGGAAAGCATTAGATTTGATTATGAGTACTTCTTAACTCAGCTTTTAAGACTCTCCCTTTTGTGTACCTCCAAACCCTGACCCAAATCACCTTTTCAACTAGTTGACCTGTATTTAAAGATCCATTCACTACCCTTCTGATTCCATAGAAATTAAGCAAAATAGATGTGATTGAACTATGGTTTTCTTATTATTTATGATGCCATAATTAAATTAAAATGTTGTATCTATCCATTTGAATCTAAACTCATTTAGACCAGGGACTGCTTCATTTTCATTTTTGTTTTTTCTGATGACTTTCACAGTACCTTGTAGATAGAAAATATTTAAACATTTGTAGAATTAAATTGAATCATTAATTTATACCATGGTCCAACAAATTCTTACCCTGCATTCACATTTAATGCCTCTATCTCTATCATCATTACATTCAGTCTGTCTATAAGATATAAAAAATAAGCTTCAGGTTGTTAAATTTAGAAATTGTCTAGTCTAATTTTTTTTATTTTACACTTATTTTACAGATGAGGAGACTGAGGCCCAAGGAAGTAATCTGACATTCACATGCTCAAGTTTAAAAAAAAAGAGAGAGGCAGAATTCAAACTCTAACTTTAAATTCAACACTCCTCCCATTTTGCCATATTGCCTCTTGTCAATGAAGTACCAAACAAGTTATTTAGCAGACCTCTATTTAACCAAAATAAGTTAAATAGTTGTCCTATCATTGTGTCATCATGTTCCCCTATAGTGCTCAGCCAGTTTCCTACAAATACTGAAGATGTCATCCAAATCTGCCTTCCTGTTAATAGCATATTTTTCTCAAGCCAGCTAGTTAGAGAAACCAAACTATAAAATTATATTTGCAGTAAAACCTTCTTTCAAGAGATTCTAAAAGAATAGATTCCTCAAATAACTGAAGTTAATCAATTCAAGTTTTGAAACTTAAGGGAAAAAAAAATCTAGATTTAATGATATACTTCCCTAACTTATTAAATAGACTATACTGAATAAAATTTAATTTTTTTTCTCCTCAATAATTCTCAGCTACTCTCAAATACAAAAATCGTGCTGTCTTTCAGTGACTGCCTTCTGAGACCACTAAGTTGATAGGGCTCTTTGTCCTCATGCTAAATGGGTCCAGAAAGCTGTACTTTATAATGATTCTTCTGCTTTCTCCCATGCTATGAGCCTTAGTTTCTCAGTAGGTCTCATTCCAGAAGGGGCTTCCCATCCCTATCTTAACCTTTTCCCTGCTGTAATTTATTTATTTATTTATTTATTTTTTAATAACTTTTTATTGATAGAACGCATGCCAGGGTAATTTTTTACAGCATTATCCCTTGCATTCATTTCTGTTACGATTTTCCCCCTCCTTCCCTCCACCTCCTCCCCCGGATGGCAAGCAGTCCTTTACATGTTGAATGGGTTGCAGTATATCCTAGATACAATATATGTGTGCAGAACCGAACAGTTTTCTTGTTGCACAGGGAGAATTGAATTCAGAAGGTATAAATAACCCGGGAAGAAAAACAAAAATGCAAACAGTTTATATTCATTTCCCAGTGTTCTTTCTCTGGGTGTAGCTGCTTCTGTCCATCTTTGAACAATTAAGGCTCTCTTTATCAAAGAGATCCACTTCCATCAGAATACATCCTCAAACAGTATCGTTGTTGAGGTATATAATGATCTCCTGGTTCTGCTCATTTCACTCAGCATCAGTTCATGTAAGTCTCGCCAGTCCTCTCTGTATTCATCCTGCTGGTCTCCCTGCTGTAATTTAGAGGAAAAGTGAAAGTTTTCAGGGGAAACCAGATAACTAAACTTATTAAGATAATAACCCAATTTTACACACAATCTTCCAGTCTATGAGTGACTCAACCCTCTACTGAAGAATAAAGGGCATGAGTTTTGCTACAGCAACTCTCCTTGCTCCTCTGAGATTTCACTTTGAGGTTTGTTGTTGGCTTCCACATGGTTGAGGTCACCAGAAGCACCATTTTACTAGTAAAAAGTTATCTGATATTTTTCATCAATGTGGTTACTTCCTTCACCAGTGAAAGTCCCAACTCCTCCACACTTCAGTGTGTGCTTGCTGCCATACTTTTTAGGATGATGTTTCCAAGATGTTGTCAGATGCTCTCTTTGAAGACCATAACAAGCATCCAGGTCAGCAATCACACTGATGGTAAATTATTTAATTTGAAAAGGCTACATCCAAGACAAAACTTTGTGCACTAAATGCAGATAAATTCCCTACTGCTTGTGCTAATTTTGGCCTAATAATTAACACCAAGGAAATAGAGGTCCTCCACCAGCCAGCACCTCACCATCCCTACATGGAAATTTTGAATGCTGTAGACAAGTCCACCTATTTTGGCAGTATACTTCCCAGGGATGTATATATAGATGATGAGGTTGGTGCACATATTGCCAGAGCTAGCTCAGTATTCAGGAAGCTATGAAAGAAAGTGTGAGAGAGAAGAGGTAGCAGGCTACTTTTCAAACTGAAGGTGTACAGAACTAACTGTTGTGCTGACTTTACAGTTGCAAGTCTGTGAAGCAACTACTGTTATAGTGCCAGAAAACTGAACTGCTTCCCCTTGAATTGTTGTAGGAAGAATCTGAAGATCACTTGGTGAGAAAAGATATCAGACATTCATTCAACATCTACTGTAAAGAGTTCAACTCCAATGGGCTGGCTACAAGACCAAGACCCAGATGCCAAATGCACACCTACCTAAGGGACTATTTTAGGGGAAGTTACACAAGGCAAGCACTCCCACAGTGGTCAGAAGAAGCAGTACAAGGACACTTTCAAGGTCTCTCTGAAAAGCTTTAGGATCAATTGTGAGTCATGGGAGACACTGACATAGGACCACTCAGCCTGGTAGCCTATATCAAAGGTGATATACTCCATGAATAAAGCAGAATGACAATAAAACAAAGAAATGTGAGTTGTGCAAATCCAGAGACAACTCTCTCCCAAATGGTTTAATGGAATATTTGTGTCCAACAAACAGATGGTACTGCCTTCTCAACTCAGACTGATTAGCCACAGCCAAACATGTTACTGCCCTCACTCCAACATCACGAAGTCATTAATATTTTTTCAATGATGAAGGACAAATAGCAAAGGAAAGAATTTTGGTTTCAGAAGAAATATGGCACTCCTCTACATTTCAAGGATCATAGATCCAATAGAAGTCAGAGGCAGATCTCAAATACAATTCTTTCTGTATTCCACGGCCAGCTGTTGATCCATTACACCAGAGATGTCAAACTCAAGAAAAACTGGATTTCTTGTAATTATGTACTTGTAATTGTAATTGTAAGACTACAATATAATTAGGAAACATTGTGCCAAATAAATAAAAATGCAATAAAATAAATAGTACTATCGATATATAATATTGAAATAATAAAATATTTTAAATGATAATATTTGATAAAAAACAAATATATAATACTATATCTTAAAACTAATTTAATGTGTAGTCTGC
The DNA here is from genome assembly GCF_016432865.1 of Antechinus flavipes. Lineage (NCBI taxonomy): Eukaryota > Metazoa > Chordata > Mammalia > Dasyuromorphia > Dasyuridae > Antechinus > Antechinus flavipes. The sequence continues at coordinate 575,516,642 of NC_067398.1, read as the reverse complement.
AGAGATCCTTGTGGGCAGTTTAATAGCCCTGTCTTCCATTTGAGTCTGAGACCACTGCACTATACTATCTCTCTCTCTCTGAGTATAGATGTGGGAATCCCTGTAACATATGTAGTCTACAAGAAGAAATATTTACAACCATGTTGCATTATTTCTTTATTAAAGGATTTTTCAACTAACCAAAGAATAGGAAATACTATGGTTCCAAAAACTATAATATTCCCATAGCCTACAAGATTTTCTTACTTGCATCCTATCAGTGTTTTGGTCTTCCCAACCCACTTGAGTATATTCTCTAACATCAGTATATTGACTCCTCCTCCTATACTCATTTGAATGGTTTAATGAGGTAGCAGAGTAGATAAGTAACATCTTGGTCATCAGGGCATTCCAACTCCTTAGAGAAGAGCAAATATTTCTTTCAATATGACAAGACCCAACAAGTTTTAAGGACAGATATACCAGGTGGAATCTTTTATCCAGGAAATCTTTTTTCTTTTCTTTTTTTTTTTTTTTTTTTGAATAGCTATTTGTCCTAAGACAAACATAGATTCTGTCAAAATAAATAAAAAAGGGAGAAGGTAAATTTGAATGATAAATCCTCAGCGCATGAATTTTTTTAAATGTATTTTCTATTGTTGTAAGCATTCTTCCTATATAGACTAGGATGTTTGATAATACTTTTTTTAAAAAAATATATCATTTACTTAAAATAGAGAACTGGACAGGACAAGTGATGATTGAAAAGATCTCTGTGATATGAGGTGGGGGTTAAGGATAAGCAGAAAATCCATGTACAGTCTGGTTGTTACAAGTTAAGTCCCTCTTAACTGATTTATTTTACCATTTTTGTTCCAGTAACCTATTTAAAAATGCATCCATGCATAGATCGCCCCTATTATTAATAGTAAATGTGCATTTCAACCTGTCAAGTTTTTGTAGCCCCACTTTTGCAAGGTTTTTTTTTTTTTTAAGAAAAAAATTTTTTAAAAGCAAAGGCATTTCCTAGGGCACATGCTGCCAGACACCCAGCATTTATCTTATCTCAGTTGATGACTTTCCTTTTATCCTGAAATGATTTGACAATGACTCTATGATTTCCTGTACAAATTACCCTTTGAAAGTGGCAGTGGCGCTTGGCAGCGATCTTCACTTAATTACTGAGTGGATTATTAGCATACGGCTTTTTTCCCCCCTTCATTTCTTTATATCTTCTAGATTGCGTTGACAGTTCCCTTTCATTGCATGCTTTAACTCACTGAATACTAAACATTATGCAGATTGCAGCTGAGAAGTACCCAGTCTACTCCTAAACCCCTAGTCTGCACCAGAACCTCCTGGATGAAAAGTAATTTGCAGGTCAGAAATCAATAGTGTACCTGAGAAGTGTTTGTAAGTCTTCTTATTTGTGAACCGGGAAGCGGGAGGAGGAGAAAGTACTTTTCAGATGTTTATTTTCCAAAAACCGGGTTAGTCTCATCCCTGCCTTTAATACCCTCAGTCCTTACAGAGACTTGAAGTCTTGAGACGCTATTTCTTGTTTAACTCATTTTGCTATCTAACTGGGAGGTGGGGGTTGGGAATGCAATTTAGGGTGGTAGAAGAAATCCCAGTCTCCAGATATTGTCAATCAGTTTTCCCTCTCAGTACAGTATCTCAAGTCAGGTGTTGATAAGCTGAACTCCTCTGTCATATGCAAATTGTTATTTATTATTTGCCAGACCAAGATAAATGCAAATGATAAATCACACAGATCTTTGCTCCCCTCTCAAAAGAAACGTCCTTCTCTACATTGGTTCTCCTTGATTAGAAGGAAAAAAAAATAAATCACAGCTTTCTGTGGCTAGATCTTCAACTACTTTTTTGCTGAACAGCTATTCGAAGTGTCTTTTGTATTATGTATTTGGAGGGTTGGGGTTTTTTGGGGGGGAGGGGAGGATGTTTGTTTTTTCTCCTGGGGAGAAGAATACAGTAGATGAGTGATTTCAAGACTTGGTGGAATCGACAAGAAAGCAGTGGGAGTCAAAGAGGGTAGGAGGAAACAGCTGGGTGCTGACTATGTCATCTCCATACCAGGACTATCAACCACCAGCTTTATTCTTCTAGTGTTACATCTGCTATGAAATTTGGGTCTTCCAGGTGGCAGCCCAACATGTTGTCCAGTGCTATCAGGCCATTTAAATGCTTTGAGCTAATGCTGCATATCCATTTTCTAAACAAGTTAGCAGATACCATATGCAGCAATTAAAGTTTTATTGAGTGGTGCTTGCTTACCATACTGAATTTGGATTGGCTACCATCTGTCTCAAAGCCTGTAGTACCATCCCTGTTGCTTGAGATAGCATTTATAAGAAATGAAGATTTTTCTCAAGTTCTGAAGAAGCTACTCACATTAATTTTCACACTCAAGGTCAAGGATAGAATTGGTACCCCTAAAATACAACAGACTGACCCAAGACTCAGCCAAAAACTGAGGTGTCAGATGTATTGGACTTTTTTGGATTATGCCTTGAACTGGCGAATCCAAGGTCTAGGGTTGCTTTAGTGACTATTTTCCACAAATAAGCACAGCTAACTATATTATCGATCGGATTTATAGTTTCTATGACAACTCAATGAACCAATGTAGTGTCAGGATTTAGAGCTGACAAGGAACCTTAAAGGGTCATCTGATCCAACCCTTCATTTTACTGATGAAGAAATCGAGAACCCAAGAGCCGAAGTGACTTGTCCAAAGTGAAAGACACAGAATTATTTTGTTTTAATGGAAGTGGTTAAGATTAATTGCATTTCCTTCTAGGAAAATTTTACCTGAAATAATAACAGCGAAAGGGAATTAAAAGGGAAAACATAATTTTACATATTGCACTGGGAAATCTCTATGGAGGCAAAGCAGTTTACGATCAATCAGAGCTGAACAAAAGGTTTCGGGGAAAGCATTTATTAAAAGTTAAGTAATGCCTAAATATATGAGCCATGACAGTTTACTGATACAATGTTTTGTTTGGTATTTTCAACAGGCATTTATCTCTGTAGCTTTGACCTTTATGAATGTTGACAGGGTATAACATAGCATGGTAAAGCTCAATACCTCTTCATAGTTTTAGAGCAATTACTTAGGTCTCAGTGTGGGCTAATGGACAAAGAAATGAAATACAAGGCTGCCACGGAATCCTTGTGTGGGCAGAAATTTGATAAATTACTTGATCTTTGTGGCTATCTCCATGTGTAAAACTGAAATGCCATATTAAAGACACCAATATGGCAGAGTAGATAAAGTCTTCAATTTGTACTTCTGGTTTCCAATCCACTCATGAACATGTGTTGCTGTGATATCATGGGCACATGATTTAACCTCTGAGTCCATCTCTTTATCTGTAAAATGGGAATAATAATTCCTTTAGTAATTATGGCACAAATTTGTTGTAAGGATTAAAAAAGATCAGATATGTAAAGTGCTTTGAAAATTTTACAGCATTATATAAATGCCTGTTGTTTTTGTTATGTATTTCACCTCCTTGGAGTATTCTGGGAATTAGCAAATTAATTTTTTTAAAAAGAAAGGTCCTTTACATAAACTGATGCTAAGTGAAATGAACAGAACCAGGAAATCATTATATACCTCAACAATGATACTGTTTGAGGATGTATTCTGATGGAAGTGGACCTCTTTGATAAAGAGATCTAATTCAGTTTCAATTGATCAAGGATGGACAGAAGCAGCTACACCAAAAGAAAGAACACTGGGAAATGAATATAAACTGCTTGCATTTTTGTTTTTCTTCCCGAGTTATTTATACCTTCTGAATCCAATTCTCCCTGTGCAACAAGAGAACTGTTCGGTTCTGCAAACATATATTATATCTAGGATATACTGTAAACTATTCAACATGTAAAGGACTGTTTGCCATCTGGGGGAGGGGGTGGATGGAGGGAGGGGAAAAATCAGAACAGAAGTGAGTGCAAGGGATAATGTTATAAAAAATTACCCTGGCATGGTTTCTGTCAATAAAAAATTATTTTTAAAAAAAGTTGCTTAAAGAGAAATAAAATTAGTAATTATAGAAAAAAAAAAGAAAGGTCTTAATCATTTTTATATGTCATGGATCTCTTTTGAAGTCTGGTGAAGACTTCTTTATAAATACATATCTTTATATGTATTTATAATATGTCTTTATAAATATATAAAATAAAATATATACTAATATAGAAAACCAATTTTATTGAAATATAGGAATCAAAATATTTTTAAAGATCACACACACCAAATTAATTCATGCTTTAATGAACAAAAATAAGAAATGAAAATGCTATAATTTATATTAAATATGTATATACATATATACATATCACATATATATGCTGTTTAATCAACATGGGAATGTCTTCTACAAATTGAGAGCACAATATATGTTTGACTAAGTATATAAATTCTGGGGATTTGCCTGAAGCTTATATATTAGGTAAATCATTTGCATCAGGTCATCTAACCAAAATAAGGACAAAAATAGGATTTAAAACCAGGAACCCTAATTTTAAGTCCAACTCTCTATCCTCCATGCCAAGCTGTCGCTACATATAGGCTTGCTCAAATACATACATTATTTTAATAATTATTTTTTCTTTTAATCTAAAGTGAGGAGAATACTAAAATCATTATTGTAACTTTGTTTTTCTTTTAAACAAAGCTGGAAGGGAGAGAATAGGGAAATAAAAATAAAATAGAATTAAAAAAAATAAACTGAAGGTGGTAAGAAAATAGATTCAGGAAGTTTTAGTAACTTGGCCCATGTTACACAGCAAGTTACTAATAGAACCATTCTAAGAACTTACATTCTCAATGAATTTCAGTCTGGTATTTTTATGACATTACACTGTAGAGCTCCTCTTTAAAAGAAACATGGTAATTCTTTCCCATATTCATTATAATTCCTCTATCAGACTCACATAGTATTGGTATTTATGCTGAATGGGAGGATCAGAACTGCTAGTTGTCAACCTCTGGTGATTTCAATAAAGTAACAAATTAACTTGCTTATTAGCCAAAATTTGTTGGTTGACTATCCTGGCCTTGCCACTATCTTCGTTTTAGCAGCTCTTTTTTCAATTCTTCTTGGACTAATATTCACCCAACTCAAAACAAAGTCTAATCTCAAGGAGTATGATGTTAGCAATGTGATTTCACCTATTGGTAATAATGCACATTAGCCAAAGTAGCTCCTCTTTTATGTGTCCTTTCCTGGTGCCCTTATTCTTTCCTCCCACTGAGAACAATGGGGATTCTATCTGCATAAAGCTTGACTACCTTTTTCAAAAGAATAAAACAAACTGATGAAGATCTTGAGCTTAATTAAAGAACTTTCATTTTCCTGTAATGAAAGGTCAGTAGAAGCACAGAGAAACTGCAATTTCAATTATTTATTGACTGTGCTAATGTTCTTAATTTAGGAGCAGTATTTCTCCAATTTTTCTAACTGTAATTATCTTGTAATCATTTCCTCTATTACACAACATTGTAAAAACTTTTACCATTTCTTTTCCATGTAATTTTAATTATTATTATGAGTTACATTCTTCTCACCTATGTTTCATATTCTTATTATCCTAACAAAGGGATCATTTATTTCTGGTTAGTCTAAAACAATGGTAGCTAGAATATGAAAATTGGTTATATTTAATATATTTTCAATTCTGAAAGGGCTAGAGTGAGGAGTAATGATATAGATAAAACTTACTATGTTGAGTTCAGAAGAACTAGGTTTGAATCTTGGCTTTGACGTTTACTAAATATATGACAGCAGATATGTCACTTATCTTCTCTGATTCTCAGTTTTCTCATCTACATGATGCTTCGAGGGATTGTTGTAAGAATTACAAATTGTTGTAAGAATTACAAATATGTGTAAAGCATTTTCCTACTCTAGATTGCAAAGTAGGAGTCTGTGTGCACAGAATATTACACATATATATTCACATGCCAGATATATTTGCTTACTTAACTTTTTACTAACAAATTTTTCTAATTATAATGGAAATTACTATTGGGGAGATCTCATGGAAAAATGATTGTACTGCAAACAAAAAATTATGAAAAAAAACTTAAAAAGTAATGTATATAAGGTTTTATGTTACCTATATAAAGATTATATAAATATAAACAATGAAGAAGGCAGTGACTAATTATTAAGTAAAGAAAAATTATCATTGTTCCAGAAGTATTTGGTGATCAACACCTTCTTTGTTACTATAATCTTATTGCCAAAATTATGCTGGTGGAAATTTGAAAAGTGTCTGATTCTAAAAAATATGGGCAAGAGGTGTATTTCCATTAAGATGGCCTATCACTAGGCTGATGTACAGGAGAAAGCATATTCTTGTGAAGAATTTCTAAGTTTTTAATTACTTACTTTTTAAATACTAATCACCTTTCCATTGTCATCCCATTAAATTCAGTTCATGAAGCATGTCTCATTTTGTTACTTATTTCAGTGTTTTACCATTACTTGTCATATATTGGAAAGTAGACAAGGCATAACTTAGATTAGTGATTCTCAAAATGCAGTAAGGGAACCACTAATCATCCCCACGACTTTGACAGAAGGTTTGCTAGGTCAAAATTATTTTCATAAAATTATTGTGACATTTAATTTCTAACAGACTAAATATAAATAGATAAAGCCAACATAAATACAATCTTTGATGGGGTCCTCAATAATTTTTAAGAATGTAAAAAAGAAGTCCCAAAAAAGTTTTGACAAATAAAGATGAAAAATATTTTCTAATAAATAATGATCTTGACATTTAAAAATAAAAGAGAATCTAGGCATTATTTGTGCTTTGAATGATCTTATTTTCCATTACCATGGACCAATAAGAGCTGTCATCCTACATTCTATTCTGTATTATCAAGTAATTTTTAGGGTCAAAGCCCAAAACATGATTTTTAAAGTCTTTGTGATTTGGTTTATACTCCAATTTCCCCCCATGTGTTTCTAATGTACTCAAAGACTAACCTACATTCTTTCATACATATGGGTTACCACAAATTGCATAATAGCATTAAATTTATAATCATTAGGTATGATCTGAATCTTAATTTTAATATTATCTGTGTGATTTGGGGAAAGTTCTTAAACTACATTGGCTTCAGTTTCCTTTTCTGTTTTGTTTTTTAAGGATAATTGAGTTAAAGATCCTTTGCAGATCTCTTTAAGCTCTAAATATTTGTTTCCATGATCTTCATTTAACAATAGGGTCAGCATTGAATCATGCTGGAATTTCACTCTAGCACAATATTGAAGAATTCATCATAAGGCTTTGGGGCCGTCAACAAAGATTTATTCATAGCCTGATTTTACTATTAACCACCTGTGTGGTTACACAGATAGAAAGTAACTCAGCTCTTTCTGAGCCCAAGAATAGCATTTTATCTAGCTAAAACCTTGTGGAGAACAGGAGTAATGTCATGGCCCTGGAAAATGACAAATGTTTTTCCAGGTTAAAGAGAAAGAAGCAAAAAATGAGGAGGAGAAGAAAAAGAAAAAAAGACTGAAAACTAAATGAACTCTATTAACTAGGTCAGTAACCTTAACATTGATTACTGGAAAAATTCTGGAATGTATTATTATTATTATTATTTTTTTTTTTTGCTGAGGCAATTAGGGCTCAGGGTCACATAGCTAGGAAGTGTTAAGTGTCTGAGATGAGATTTGAACTCAGGTCCTCCTGACTTCAAGGCTGGTGCTCTATTCACTGTGCCACCTAACCCTGGTATGTATTATTAAAAGAATGATTATTGAATAGCTAGAAACAGAAGGGATACTAAAAAAAATTGTCTGGAAGAATAAAAGGTCAAGAACATCAAAGGAATTAATGGGAAAAATGCAAAGGAAGGTGGCCAAGCCATTCCATCTTAATAAAGTGCCAATCATCAAAATCATTTGGTATTGACTAAGAAATAGAGTGGTGGATCAGCGGACTAAGTTAGGTACACAAAACCTAGTAGTTAATGATTATAATAAACTATTGTTGATAAACAAGATTCCAGCTTCTAGGATAAAAACTCACTATTTGATGAAAACTTCTAGGAAAATTAGAAAAGAATATGGCAGAAACTAGGCATAAACCAACATCTCATACTCTATACCAAGATAAGGTCAAAATGGGTACGAGATTTAGACATAACATAAGCAAAATAAGAGAGCATGGAATAATTTACCTGTCAGATATATGTAGAAGGAAAGAATTTGTGACCAAACACAAGCTAGAGAACATTATCAAATGAAATTTTCATTACATTCACAATATATTCCATTAATAATGAAAATGATAATTTTGATGATAATAAATTTTAAAAATTACAGATGCAAAGCCAATGTAATCAAGATTAGAAGGAAAGCAGGAAGCTGGAAATTAATTTTACAGTCAGTATTTCTGACAAAGGCCTCATTTCTCAGACAGATAACGGAATCAATTTTTAAAAATTACAAGACATTTTCTAATTGATAAGTGGTCAAAAAAACATGAACAGGCAGTTTTTAAATGAAGAAATTAAACCTATATAGTCACATGAAAAAAAATTCTTTAAATCACTATTATTAGATAAATACAAATTGAAACAACTCTGAAATACCACTTCACACCTATCAGATTAGCTAATATTACAGAAAAGGAAATATAAATATTGGAGAAGTGGATAAATTGGAACACTGCAGAATTGTTGGCGGTGGAATTATGAATTGATCCAACCATTCTGGAGACCAATTTGGAACCATGCACAAAGAACAATAAAGCTACATACCCTTTGATCTGGCAATATCATTGCTATATCTGTATCTCACAGAGATTATAAAAAAGGGGAAAGGACTCGCATGGACAACATTTATAGAAGTTCCTTTTTTGTACCGGCAAAGAAGTGGAAATCAAGGGGATGCCCATCAGTTGAGGGATGGTTGAACAAGGTGTGATATATGATTGGAATGGAATACTCTTATACTATAAAAAATGATAAGCAGGCAAATTTCAGAAAAACCTGGAAAGTTTTACATGAACCGACGCTGAGAAAAGTGAGCAGAACCTTTGTACGTAGTCACAGCAACATTGTATGATGATCAACTATGATGGACTTTGCTGTTCTCAGTAATTCAGTAATTCAAGACAATTCCAAAAGATTCACGACAGAAAAAGCCATCCATATCCAAAGAAAGAATTATGGAGTCTGAATGCAATCTGAAGTATACTATTTTCACTTTTTTTTAACTTATTTTTTGTTCTTTTCTTTCTCATACTTTTCCTCTTTTGTCTGATTCTTTTTTCACAACATGATTAATGTGGAAATATGATTAATATGATTGTACATGCATAACCTATATCAGATTGCTTGCTGTCTGGGGAAAGGGAGGGAGGAAGAAATATTTGGAATTCAAAATCTTAATAAAAGTGAATGTTGAGATCAGCAAGATGATTTCAGAGAAGCCTGGAGAGCCTTATATGAACTGATGCTGTGAAGTATGTAGAACCAGGAGAACATTGTACATAATAACAAAATTATATGATGCTCAATTCTGATGGACATAGGTTTTTTCAACAATGAGGTGATTCAGGCTAGTTCCAATGATCTTGTGATTAAGAGAGGTATCTGCCCCAAAGAGAAACCATATGAACTATGTGTAGATCATAACAGCATTTTTATTTTTTTGTTGTTATTTGCTTGCATTTTATTTTCTTTTTCATTTTTTCTTTTGATCAGATTTTTCTTATGCAGAATGATAATTATGGAAATATATATAGAAGAATTATACATGTTTAGCATACATTGGATTACTTGCCCTCTAGGGAAGGGGGTGAGGGGAAGGAAGGGGGAAAAATTGAAACACAAGGTTTTGCAAAGATTAATGTTGAAAATTACCTATACATATGTTTTGAAAATAAAAAGGTTTAATAAAAAATTTTCTCAAAGAAAAGTAAATGTTGAAAGCAATCTTTACATGTTATTGGAAAAAAATAAAACTATTAGGCAGAAAAATATTAGAGAGAGAAACAGAAGGGATTACTAAAAGCCAGAATGAGTTCATTTTTTTGAAATGCTCTCTAAATTCATTTCTTATTGTAACAAGTTACTAGATTGATCAATCTGAAAAAAAATGTGGTCAATATAGAAATTTCTAAAAGTTTTAATGTAGTTTTAAGCTATTAAAACTTAAAACATGTCCCCAAATGAACATTTTGTACAGTTGACTCAGGTTTTAGCAAAGCATTTAACAGAGTCATGCTATTTTTTGGATAAAAATAAAGAGACATAGAGGGGTTAGAAGTAAAGTTAGATGGACTAGGAACTCTTGAGTGTTTGGATACAAATAGTAATAATTAATGGTTAATGTCACAAAAGAAGACTCCATCTAGCTATCATGCCATCTTTCGCTTCTTTACTACAAAATGTCTTGAAAAAATAATATAAAATAATGTTTCTACTCTTCTTCGTCCTTGGGTAGGTAGCTAAGTGGCACATTGAATGGAATGCAACATTTGCATCTAAGAAGATCTGATTCCAACCCTGTTTCAGACATTTATTAATTGTGTGGTTTTGGTTACTTTATTTACCCTGCCTGAATCTGTTTCCTCTTTGTAAAATAAGGATAATAATAGCTATTTTAAGGAACTATTTTAAGGAACAAATGAGATAACATATATATATACATATATATGTATATATGTATATATATGTGTGTGTGTGTGTGTGTGTGTATGTGTGTGTGTATATCCTTTCAGAAATGTTTAAGAACTACATAAATACTATTATTATTATTATTTTCCATTCTGTCTTCAATTCTTTGCCCTCTGAACTTGTCCACAACTATTCCAATGAAACAGCTCCATCAGTGGTCACCAATGATTCTCTGAAAGAAAACTGAAAAATTAGGCATTAAGATCATGGAAAATATTGAATGCCAGACTATAGCTTTTATATTTTTTTCAGGGACAATAGTGAGCCCTTGTGGGTTTTTGAGCAGAGAGATGAGTGATCCAAAAAGTAGTATGGTATAATAGAGCACAAGACTTGGGTGAAAAAGATCTGACTTTGAATCTTACCCCTCATAGTTACTAGCCAGATGTCTATGGACAAATCCTTTGCCCTCTCTGAGCCTCAGTTTCTTGATTTCCACAGTGGGGATAATAATACTATAATACCTTGTTCACAGGGGTTGTTGAAAGAATTAAATGCACATAAAATGCTTTTCAAGTTGTGAAGCACTCCATAGATACTAGTCATTATAATCCAACCATTAGATTGATTACTTTGTCTTCTAGGTGAAGGATGAATTGGAAAGACTCATTGCAGGGATACCCATTAGGCTATTTTACTAGTCCAGGTGAAAGGTAATTAGGGCCTAACCTTGATTTCTCTGAAGAAATTAACAAATAAGAAACTTAAAACTCTGGGATGGATTATTAGGTATACATCAGAGATTTAACTTTTGTGATTGTTCTTTTTTTAAACTTCATTTTCTATTTAAAAAATCTTTTGCTCTTGAAAAATGTTTGGAATTCACAGACCTGATAAAACTCCAAGGGATACCATCATAGTGTGGTATAATTTGTAAAATTAAATGAGTTTTCAAGGTAGATTTTACACATGTTAATTAATACCATTTAAGGAATGCTTGATTAAACTAGAGACTATTGCACATACAAAAGTGTTTGAACAAATTAGAGTAATAGAAAATTGATACCAAAAATGTGAATGCAATTACCATTTGACCATGCTTATCTAAAAGCCATAAGCATTAACAGCTTATTTATGCAACAGAATAAATAAAATAATTCTCTGCTTTTAAACCAATAATCTCTTTTTAACAAATGTAGCCACTACTCTCAAGAATGAGAACAAAGAGAGATATTTAATGGATTAAACACATTTCAAGTCAATCATATTGTTATTTCTAAAATGACAGCATTGATTGTCAAGCATACACTTAATCAATAGATTAAATATATATTAATTAATGTTTATTCAAATGAGATTAATTATTAGAATTTCAGATCACTGAAAAGTAGCGTGTGTTCCCATCTTGGTACAATTTATTCTTTGGTGAAAACACAGCAAGAGTCCTTAACAAATGACTAATGTCATCCATAGCACTGGCTGCCATAGATGGAAAGACCCTGTCCTGGCTTGAAGACTTTTGGCCTGCCTTTTATCTCACATGACAGATTGAAAGATATAAGGGTTTCTCCAAGGACCAGTCTTTGTCAATCAAACTGGAGGGTCCCGGCAATGATAAAAGTCCAGTAGGGGGTTGAAAGCTCAGATGGTGATGGCAGTACCAAGGGAATAGTGAGTGAGTCCAGCTTGTGTCTGTGAGTGTGATTGCTCCTGGAAAGGAGAAAAGGGAGAAGCAAGGTCTTAACATGTTTTAATTTTGTGGTTACTTACTATTTTTATAGCCATTTGTGATTTTCCTTTCTCCCTTGAGAAAAAAAAATGCATAAGCTTTTGGCATCTATTCTTCATCCTCAAGAGCAAAAACATTATTTGATATTCCTTTCAAAATCATTCTTGTCAATGAGGTACCAGCACTTCTCTTAGGACATGTTAAATATATAACCAGGAAATAATCTCCATGCAGAGTATACTATTAAATTGGGAGAGTTGGGGACAGGAAATGGTTTTAAGAAATTCCAATTTCCCATTACCTGAATTATGAATGGCGAGGGAATCTAACGAAGAGGACATTGGCCTGGATAGCAAGAAATTCAGTTTTACTTCTGTCTCTATTGTTTATTAGGTTATTCTGTTAACTATAGATACATTTCTTCACTTTCAAAATCATAAATTTAAAGGTATAGTGGTGTCATAAAATCTGTGCTTGATTTGGAAGGTTTTATCTGGACCTGGATTTGACCTGGCTTTGCCATTTACTGCCCATCTGACCTTATTTGGATCACTTAACCTCTTTGGACCTAATTTTTTAACTGCAAAATGAGAGGATAGTACTAAATAATGTTCAAGATCACTCTCAGCTCTAAATCTCACATATTAGCTCAATGACCAGTCACTGGATTTAAAAACCTGGATTCAAATCTCAGCCTGTGAAATCTCATCTAATTATTTAATTTCTCTAGGCCACTATCACTCAATTTTAAAATAATAGGGTCAAATTAGATGATTCCTAAAATACTTTCTAGCTCTATGACTTATTATCTAAAAGGCAAAGAGGAGAAAATAGTGAGTTCTAAACATAAGCAATGTACAGAATGGTATACTGGTTAACAATTAGGTCTCCAGATATATATATGTATGTATGCATGTATGTATAGATAGATTATAAATATGCACAGCACACCTTTAAGTTTAATCTGCATATTAACATTTTCCCTTACTTTCTTAAATCTAAACACTCAACAAAATGACAAACCAAGCCTTGATATGCAGTATTTGCTAGTTTTTGAAGAATAAATGAAAATTTAACAGTTGGCTCTTGGGAACTAGTTCAAATGCACAAGAGTATGAAAATGTAGGATAAAATTTGGGAACAACCAGTAATCTATTTGTAATTGAAAACAAATCAATTTCAAAACATGGTAGAATGTAAAAAAAAAAAAATTCATTTGGATCTGAAATAAGAAGATTTGAGTTCCTAGTCCAGTGGAGCTGCTCTCTCCCTATGTGATTTTGAATATCATTAACCTCTCTAGGTCTCCCTTTCTTCACATGTAAAAATCAAGTAGTAGACTTTTGTAATCTGTAAGGTCTATTAGGTCCAGAATCAAAAAAATAGAGATCATGTGGGTCATGTAGCTCTACTTTTGGCAGTACAAGAAATGTCTCCACAACAAAGGTTCATATATGTGTTTAAAGGAAATGATGTCTTCTCAACTGTAACTCCAGTCTTCCCTTCATCTCATCATTCTCTTTCTTTCCTGTTTCGAAGTAGCCACCTCTGCTTTTGAGAAACTTGGTTAGGACAGATTTTTTTACAAGGGACATTAATCTGCTTCTCTCCCAGTTCTGCCTACTGGAGCCAAACAGAGAACATTTCTTCCACATGCCAGCTTTTCATATACTTAAAAGAAAGCTATTCTGTTATATTTCTCCCAATTCTTCTCTCCTCCAGGAGAAGCATCTTAATTTCCTTCAGTCAGTTCTCATATCATATCGTCTGGATGATTTCCAACTCATCAATGTCCTTGCTGAATTATATCATTCATGATATTCCAGAAGTGATCTGATACAAGTGGTACATTAGAATATGTGTTTTGTGATTGTGTTTGCCTTTTCTGCATCTTCAGTAACCTGCAAGTTCTAGATATATATTAAGAACTTAATAACTGCTTATTGACAGACTGACTTTTCTTGCTCAATTCACTATGCTTTTCAATGTAACCTACTATTGAATTAGCTTTTTTGATTGTTCTATCCACAAGGTTGATATTTATTTTTTTAAGATTGATATTTATTGATCTGTCAGTGCACTAAAACCTCAGATATTTTGCAGAATGTTATTTAGTCATCCTCTTCTCATCCTGACTTTGCAAAGTAGATTTCTCTCATAGAATTTAACACTTGTTCCTAGTGTATTTCAGCTTTTTCAGTCAAAGTAATTATCATTTTTATTATGTGCTAAGCCCAGGGATATAACAAAAGGCAAAAACTATCCCTGTCCTCAAGAAGCTTACAGGAAAAAAGAACATATACAATAAATAGATATACACAAGATATATAGAGAGTAGATATAAGATAACCTTAGCAAAAATTAGGAAAGGCTCTCTGCAAAAGGCAATATTTAAGCATTTTTATTCTTTGGTCCACCACTCCAATCTATTGAGATATTTTTGAATCTAGAATCTGCCTTCCATTTTACTAATTCTCTCTCCAAGCTTCATGTCACCTGCAAATATCACAAGCACACTAGTTATGTCTTCAATTCAAGGCAGTGATAATACATTAAACAGGACAGGGTCAATTACAGATACTTGGAGAATCCTACTACTTCCTCCTATACTGATCCTGACACACTAATGACTAATCTTGGAGTTCAGGCAGCCATCTAGATCTATATCCACTTAATTCTACTATCATCTAGAACAGAAGTATCTGCCCAATTCACCCAAGTTTTTCCAAACAAATTAAAATATAATTGGGAAATATTTAACAAAATTAATCAAAATATAATATAACACAGATGTTAATTTCCATGGAGAGGAGGAGGAACTTATGAAGTCTATGAGGAATTATTTTGGAAATATAGTTTGAAGTATGGATATGGAGGACATCATATGTCATACTAAGATGTTTGTATCTCACCCTAAAAAAATAGAAACTACTGAGGTTTTATGAACAGCAGAATGACTGACTAGAATTATGTGTTAGCAAGATTAAATTGGTGTTTGTGTGTAAAGGATGGATTATAGAAAATAGAATATTGGAAGAAGGAATCCTAATTATAAAGCTATTTTACAGTTCAGGTTAGAAATGATTACATTTAATCTTTAAATATTTATTATATAACTGCTATTATATTAAACATTGTTATAGGTGTTGGGGAAAAGTCTCTAAGTCTGGACTCTATCCACTGTGCCATCTGCCTGCCTCAAACAAACAAACAAAAGTCCTCTGAGAAGTAATAAGGTAAGGTAAGTATCACCTTTCCCAAGAAGATCCACTTCATCCTTTTGGACTAGAGGAAAGAACAAGGGAAGGGGTAACAACACAGTGAAGGTTTGAGGGGTAGAGGAATTGAGATAAGGATACTCATGATAAATGGTTCAAGATTCTCAATTAAGAATGAGGAAATGTATTCTTTGGAAAGCCAGGAACATGATGGTTAGAATAGAGTTTGGAAACTGAGAAGAGAAAGAAGGTTTATGACAGCTGTTATGGATTGTGTAAGGGAGGGTGAATCAGAACCTAATAGAAAGATAGCACTGAAGCTTGTAGAGTCTAGCTGAGGTTAAGGTAAAGGAACTTATGGTGAATCCAATCCTCATGGTTATGGAAGTAAATAGCTGAAGAGAACAAAGGAGACAAACAATGCAGAGTGAGTCAAAGGCAGAAACAGTGAAATGAGGATATTAGTTATTTTTTCAAATCAAACAGTTGACTATTGGGTCAATTGAAGAGAGGGAAGAGAAATTGGAAGAGTGAGGAACTAGGAGAGATAAAGCAATGAGAGGGACAAAAGAAACCAAACTGCAGTCAGATAGGAGAATTTAAGAGTTCAGAACTTTAAAAGTACAAGAGTTTCAGGACCAATAATCAATCAACAAATGTTTATCATGTAGCTACTGTGTACAGGCATTTTGCTGGGTACAGGGATACAAAGACAATATTGAAATGATGATCCCTGCCCTCAAGGAAATTAAATTCTATAAGAAGAGATAAATTCCATGTACACATGGAATATGTCTATAAAATGGCGGGGTCTCAAGTGAACATTCCATGCACATCTGAATAGAATAGAGTTGGAGGCCATGGGAATTAAAGAAGTTGAATCATGAATGTGGATAGTTAAGTCAACATATTTTAAATGTTTAAATGAGTTTGAGATGAAGAATGAGAAAAGTGAAAGAGAATTCTAGGGTTTGATAGATGGTAACAAAACAGAAGAACATAATGATATAATTAGATGATAAGAATATCAAATAAATGAATAAGCGAATTAATTTTTTAAAGTATTTACTAAGTGTTTACTATGTTACTATGCAAAGCATAGGCTGAACTGGCAATACAAATGAAAAAATATATATCCATCTTTTATTTAAAGGGGCTCACATCATAATAGGGGAGACAGCACATTGTAAAATTTCCATGATGAATCAAATGGAAAGGCCTCATGATCCTTAGAACACAGCAAAACTTACAGTAATTTCCATCCTTTAATATCATTTCTATCGGTAAAACTATCTCAGTTTTTCATGTTGAATTTTTGATGTCACCAAAGACATTGGTGACAAGGAATTTTTTTCCAGATTATCAAAGAATTACTGTCAAGTGCTGAGGATAGAACAACAGGTTAGAAAAGGAAATGAATGTAAGAAGGATACTAATTCCTCCTGTCCTTGGGATGACACAGAGAAAATAAGAAACAGTCAACAATACTTCATAGTTTGGTACTACAGGTATCATTATCTTCATTTTATGGATGTGAAAAACTTAGGTTCAGAAAATTAAATGATTCATTCATGTTCATAAAGGTTGCATCCTAGATGGGATTTGAACTCAGGTTTTATGCTGGCTCTTGATCTAATGCTTTTGCTTAGAACTATCTCTCTTAGAAAGAAAGAAAAAAATATTTGCATGGCAAAAAATTGTTCATGTGGCACAAATTTAAGTTACATTATTAATATTTTCCCCATTGTTTTCTATCCACATTCATACATCCACAAAATCATACATCAAGTCCAGGTCTGTGGCCTTTCCCACTTTCTGAGGTATAAATGCTCACAATGAAAATTTAGCTATTGTCTCTATCAAAAATCTAGTCCATCTCATGTTAAAAAAAAAAAAAAAAAAAGTAATCTCCATTATATGAGATCCAATTAGTAGCTGTTCACTTTCTGCTTGAAGACCATTAAGGAGGGGGAACCTATCACCTCCTGAGGCAAGGTCTAATTGTTAGAAATTTTTCTTTCCTGATATCTTGCAAGCTACTATGAGCTGGTTCCAGTACATCTCTGCCTCTCCCATGATATTATAAATGATTATAATATCTTTTTAAAAACAGACATAGTCCCTGTCCTCAAGGTATAGAAAGCTAAACATATAACCAAATGAAATAATTTTTGAAGGACATTATATTAAAAGGCAGGTCAGAAGTTGTCTTAAAGGGTTGAAGAATTGATTAACTTAATTTTTCCAACTACAAAATAGAAATATTATTTTTGTTTATATCACATGAAAATTATAAAGATTAATAGGATCTTATCTATGATTTTAGCTTCTTTGAAAACAGCATTGTGTTATCATGCTGCCTTCTTACTAAAATCCTCAATGATGAAAAATAATACCACCACCAACCCTTTTTAAGATTTGTGCAAAACAATTGACATGAATAGTAAAGTGTTTGAAGACTTATAGAAACACTAAAATAAAAATTTTGCCATCAAAATGAATGTTTTGTTATTGCAAAAAGCACTTTGTAAAAAAAAAAAAATCATCCCATCTAAACAAACTTTCATTCTTATTTTCTTCAGTGAAATAGTCTAATAAAATACCAAAAAGACATGATAAAAATCTCAATAATATTTCTCAAACATATACTTCTCTTACATATTGTTTGGATTGCCAGATTTTTCCTACCCTCCTAAACTTCAATCCTTCTTAGTTCTAGATAATTTTCAACTGGAGTGCATATTTTTCTTTTATTTTTCTTTATGCAAAATTGTCATAATAGTTTTTATTGTTATATAAATGCTTCTAGAGATATTTATTTATTTATTAACACTTTTTATTTTCAAAATATATGCAAAATAGTTTTCAATATTTCATCCTTGCAAAACTTTGTGTTCCAAATTTTTTTCTCTCTCCCTTTCCCCCATGCCCTCCCCTAAAACAACAAGTAATCCAGTATTTGTTAAACTCTTTTCTTTTATACACATTTCCACAATTACCAGAGTGCATGTCTTTCGATGCTGTATTTAGGGAGTTTTCTTTTGTCAGAAAGTTTGCATATTGTTTTGAGAAAGATGTTTCCTTATATATTATGATCTTTTTCTTAAAGCATTAAAATTTGTTTTTTTTAAGTTTACATTAGCATAAAAACAAAGACAACTCAAGAAAAACCAATTATATAATTGTATTTTTATATTCTATTTTTTAAAATAATATTTTCCTTAATTACATGTAATTAATTGTATTTTTGAAAGAGACTTTTGAAAGAAAGGTCTTAGGGGACAACCTTCAGATTTTTATAATTTAAGGATTAAAGTTGCTTCATAGTTTTTTCCCACCTTTCTTTTCCATGTGCTTTGTATATCCACCTTTTAGACATTTCACTGCTTGTTAATATCTACAGTAGAGAATAGAAAATAAAATAGAAGACATAAAGTTCACATTTTTAGCTATTTTTGAACAATTCTGAAAAAAAAGATTGGATATGGAAAGGGTCGAAATTATGGGCAAAAAAAAATAGGTATTTTTTTCTGCTTTTATTATTTATATTAATTCTATCTCTACAATACCAAAGAATTAAGTTGACCTATTAAGTTAGAGATTATTTTAAGATACGAAATAGTAATAGAGTTACTGAGCAGAGATTATTTAGAACCACGGGTATCTAATGATGATGACCAGAAAATATCTAGTTCAAAGTTTTAGAGGTATGTGTATTATTATTTGT
The DNA here is from genome assembly GCF_016432865.1 of Antechinus flavipes. Classification (NCBI taxonomy): domain Eukaryota; kingdom Metazoa; phylum Chordata; class Mammalia; order Dasyuromorphia; family Dasyuridae; genus Antechinus; species Antechinus flavipes. The sequence continues at coordinate 575,497,305 of NC_067398.1, read as the reverse complement.
TATATATGCCTACGTATGCTTTTAAGACTTTTTGTAACACCTTGCATATATAATGAGAAATATATAATAAAAAATATAGATGCTTACATAGTTTTTTTAAATTAATAACTGCTAATAATTGTCCAAGCAATTAGAAACAGCCACAATAGTTGGCTTGTATTACAAATATAGATATGCTGCCTTTAGGAATGTTTTATGTCTCAAGAATGTATGTAAAAGCTCTAACATTAGACACAAAGATCACAGGGTTCTTGACTGGAAGAGCAAGGTGAGAAGGTATGACAGAAAAATTTAACTAAAAGAAAATTAATTTTCTTAAGAATATCATTTCCATCTGAAAAATTAGAATTTTTCCCCCAAAAAAGTCATCTTTCCTTACCCTACTGGTCTGCACATTTCTACACAAAACATTTTTTAAAAATCAAGAGATAGGTTTTCTTTAGAAGGCTAGGACATGATGAAAAAAAACTGCTTGTAACATGAATGTAGCAGACATTCAACAAACATTCCTTGAAATAGAGAATGAATTAAAATAAAAACAGCAATATGTTTAAACTGCTTTCTCAAAGATTTGCTGTCTTCACTCTGTTTTTCTTTTATCTTGATGTAAGATGAATACAGTCAGAGTAAGTACTGAATATTTGCAAGTTTTGGCAAAAAAAAAAAAAAAGAATGAATTAAATCACTGAATTGGGATTAAAAATTAGGGAGGACACATTGATTTATCTCATCTCTCCAACTAAAAGTTATCTCTACATTCTCAATTTTTCTTCTATTCCCCATATGGCTCTCCTTTACCTCTATTTCATAGATATACTCTGCCACCTCCACTGAACTTCTCCAAAAGAGAAAACTGGGAATGAAGCCTTCTATTCTAATACTAGAGATAGGTTAGAAGATTGGAAAATGGAAAACCAGATTAGAAGTTAGAGGAGACCTAGAAAAGGGGGAAATATGAAAGAGTGACTGGATACTTTTACTAGAGACCACAGAATTGTTTGGAAAATAGGAATGAATCAGTAAACATTTATTAAGAAAGTACTATGTGCCAAGCACTAGTGCTTGGCTAAGTGCTAGGAATACAAAAAGAGTTAAAAAAAAAAATAGCTCCCATCTTCAAGGAACTTACATTATAATGGAATCTGAACTAGTAAAACTAGTTAAAGGCTTTAGTTTCTCCATTCTTGGAAAGTCAGGCTTTTTACCCAATAATCATAAACTATTTGGTTTGTAATGTAGAATTATATTTTAAAGACATATAAGTTCTTTTGAATATGACTATTAATGGCATATGATCCAACATGTAAATAATCCTACACTGATATAAACAAGTCAGTTCTCTTTAATAAGATTTTGTTTTCAACCCTTTCCTGGAGCCATAAATTATATCCATAGAGAAATTACACTGCTCCTATTAGAGTACTCTATTCTGTCCTTATGGTGTCTTTTTTTGTTGGTTACTGATGTGCCAAAAACATTGCAAATTTAACATACTGAAATCACCCACTCAATTAAATTCAACGAATTTATATTAACCATCCATTCTCTGCAAGGCACAGGGAGAACTGATGCTGGCTTTAGAAAGAGCTGGGTTCAAGTCCAGTCTCTCTCCCATATACTAACCATGTAACCTGGAGTAAATCAATTAACCTCTTACTGATCTACTTAATTCTCTAAAGATTATAAATCACAGAGGAGGTGCTGACCTGAACTGTATAAGAAGTTCCCCATATCAGTGAAATTACAGGTCTACTCCCTATTCTCCATCTGTAACTCTTGACGGGCAATATGATATAGGGAGACTTGGATATAACATGTGCCCAAATATTGTCTGTAAAATATTGTCTAGAAAAGGAAAGAAAATTAGAAAATTAGGGGGGGGGAAAGGAAAAGGGAAAATTAAGTGTGAGTCTAAGTAGTTTTTATTATAATTATTATTTTGTGTTATTCTATAGCAAAAACATCTTAGAGCCACTGGAGACTTCTAAGTAGGAAAGTGACATTCTCAGACTTGTGCCTTAGGAAATTCTTAAAATTTTAAATACCCCTAACTTTTTTGAGATTTATTCTACTTTTCCAGTTTTATTTCACATTCTGACACTTGACACACTACCTAGAAAGAATGGTCCCCAAATTTGGCATTCCATTTCCCACCTACAATTTTTTTTGTCATTTAAAAAGATTTAGCTTTCTTCAAAGCTCATTTTCTATATTACCTTCTATGGAAAGCTTTTCCTAATTCCTCAAGTACTAGTACTCAAATTATATTATATTTGTCTAGTAAATGTTAACATGTCTATATTTTAAGATCAAATGATAATACATGATGTTAGATGTCCATCCTTTTGCTTTCTAAATGCAATGTATTTCAAAATGTTTTATTACCTTAAGTCACTATTTCTGAATTATCTAGTTTCCATTTAAGTCCCCTATTGGCAAGCACAGTTGTTGGGCTCAAAGAGCAAATTATTAATCATTCTCTACTATTTATTCTACCTGCAGTGATCATTCTCTTTTTTTCCTTCCTAACATCACTGGCTATCTAATTGAGATATAATCATTCCAGATGAGCTGTGAAAGAAATTTTCTCGTACATTATGATAAAAAGGAATCTCCATTAAATTGTTTTTTTTAAATTTATTCCCTTTACAATTAATATATAAGCAAAGAAACCAAGATCAAATAAGATGGATGGATCATTCTATTTTGACTGCTGACAGGACTGAGAAGCCTGGTACACTTATGGAAATTGATTCAAATCATATGCTTCAAGAGCCCGAGAGATTAACTTGGGGGGGAGATAGTTTCCAATAATAATCAAGAAAGGATGTCATGAAAATGAGAGCTATGATACCAGGTCACTTGCCAATTCAGGTTAGTTTTCCTTTTGAAAAATGCCTATAAATGACCTTTCTCTACCTGATTCCTAGACATTTTTCAAAACTAAGGAAGTTATCAGTACAAATATATTGGGCAGTCTATTCAGAAATTACTTCCTTTTCTTCTGACCTTTTAAGAGTATGAATATCTTCACCAGTTTGCTTAAAGTACATTCATTTTACTACAGCCAAAAAATGAGAATTGAGTACTGCCATGGGTGTTGCTTCCTCTCCCTCCTCTTAATTTTAGGGGAATTTTGATTATTAACTTTTTTTTTTTGGTTTGTTTTCTGTCTTCCCTCCTCCTTGCAGCTGCCAAACAAGTAGAGAATACAGACCATTTAATTATGTTCTTGTGGAATCATAACATGTAAGAGTTGAAAAGAATCATAAAAGCTAATCCAACCACCTCATTTACCGATGAAGAAACTGAACTTTGATAAGAAATGACTTTAACAGGGGTACAGAGTTTAGTCCCAGACAAAGATAGTATTTGAATCTAGGTCACTAAATCTCTTAATTCCAAGACTGTGTTTTTTTAAATTATTATTGTAAAAATTATAGAAACTTAATGGAGTATCAATCAAAAAGAAACATCTTTCTAGAAAAAAAATATTAATCTTGCCACCTAATGTCAATATATAATAAATACTTGATCATGTGCTATATGCAAGACACTTTGCAAAGTGCCAAGAAAAATAAATTAAGATATGATCTTTTCCCTCAAGCATCTTATAATTCAATCTGGAATATAAGACATTACAGTCTTTTGGGACCTATTTTTCCTCAACTGTGAAATGAGGGTATTGGGCTAGATGAACTCTAAGATTCCTTTCATTTCAAAATCTATAATCTTAACACATACTCAAACGTTATATAAAGTAGAATAAGATACTTTTTAAAATATGTAAAGTGATATTCAGGGTCAAAGAGAGAATAAATTGCTCTCAACTGAGGCATTTGGGAAGGTTTCGTTGGAAAATATGTCCATTATATTGGTCCTTAAAAGAGTAAGTAGGATTAAATGGCAGGAATTGAGGTAGGAATATCAGAATCCTATCATTGACAATAATGCTGTTCTCATGCTCTCTGTTCTAGGTCACCTTGTTCTTCCAGGTATCTGTTCTTCCACTGAGTATATCGGGGGGAAGTCCTGGAGGAGGTTAGAAACTTGCCACTCTGAATTACTGCATAATATCAAAACAGTTCATGTTGTTTATCATGATTCCTCTCTTTGGAATCATTATGTCTAGGGAAAGAAAGTGGGAAATAGCACAATACAATTCTATGCCATGAAGATTCAAACTGTTTCACTCACAAAACCCTCCAGGTCTAAAAAACACATTCTGACTTTCTCTGCCTTAAATCCCAGAACTAATTCTCCTATCAACAAACCTTCCACCTACCTTGAGGCCCATTGCTAACATAAATTGTATGAGTATAACCTGATAACTCTTAAATAGTTCAGAAACCTCTTTTAAAAAGCCCTAGAAAACTTTAGGCAGTTGTATCTGAGTAAAAAACCATAGGTCACAACCATTCCTAATTTCAATCTGGTAATTCCCAGACTCAATAGGAAGAATAGTATATACAAAAGTGAATTAAAACCATCAAAAAATATAAATTTGAATTTGGTAAGCTATAGTAGTAAGGTTATACAAACAAATATAAATTAGTTCCTTAAGAACTTATACTTTGAAACCAGCAACATACTAATAATGTAAGTTCTGTGAGAGTAGGGAATATTTCATTCTTTATATTTGTATTATTTAGTGCTTACCATAGTGCCTGGAACATAATAAGAAATTAATAAATGTTTATTGACATAATTTCTCTTTGAAAAATTTCTTTTTCTTATATAGAATATTCATTTACAGATTTGACTCTTTCTGTAAATAAAGAAGAAAGTTCCCATATGTAACTATGAACTATATGAATTATATATGTGTTTTTTAAAATATACTAAATTTAGTAATGGCCCTATTTGTTTGTGTTCCTGTCTGAACTTTTTCTTTTTTTTTTATGACTTTTAAAATATTTTATACTTTGTTTTTTTAAAAAGCTTTAACATTCTTTTCATTTTTTTATTTTGAATCTTTACCACTACTAACTCATTCCCATTAAACAAACAAATAGAAGTTCTATCCTGTAACAAATATAGTCAAGCAAAATAAATCAACTCATTGTCCATGTCTGTAAATGTCTGTCTCTTTCTAAACATTTAGTCCATCATGTCTCTACCAAGAGGTAGAAAGCATCCATCCTTTGAAGTCACGATTAGTCACCACATTGTTCAGAACTTTTGAGTCTCTCAGAGTTGTTTTTCACATACTTTAATGTGGTCATTATATATATTGTTCTCTAGTTTCATCAGTAAACTTAAAAGTACATAAATATAGTGTAGTCTCACCTACTTTTAGATTGAGGAGACTAGTTAAACCATGAATGAATGTATGTACATTCCTTACTATGAAATCAGAAAAAACTAAATCTCAATGAACATGACTTGCCTAATGGATCAGAGTGAGTGAGATTACTGAAAGGTAAAAGTTTATATGTTTCAATCCTGAGTTTATTCTCAGGATTGGTATCAAAATAGAAAGATTTGTGTTCATTTTAAGAGGATGTTAGTGAAGTTTAAAACCAAAAAGAAATGAGGTTACAACCAAGGGTAATTTACCCAACAAAATTAAATATAATCCTGAGTGAGGGAAAATGTTGGAATCCTTACTAACTGCTAACTAGCCAAAACATCTTCTTGTAAGATTAGATCAACTCTAATTAGTTAGCAGTTAGTAAGGATTCCAACAGGAAAAGAATAACATTTAACAAATCAAAAGACTTTCTGCAATTAGTGACTAAAAAAAGCAGAACTTAATGAAAAGTTCAGTATTTAAGATCCAGGAGAAATATAAGAAATATGTTAAAGACCACTTATAAGGGACTCAATAAGGTCAAACTGTTTACTTCTTATATGTGGAAAATAATATCAGTATTCATGACTGTCATCATTATTTGAGTATTTTGAAAGTTTGAAAAGAAGATGTAAGCTGAACTGTGTATGATAGGGTGAATTTTTTTTTTTAAGAAACTACAAATAAGGCATGAAAGGAAGAACTGATACAGAAGTAGTAAGTTCAATGGGAAAGAATTGGTAAACATTGGAACCTTATTTTCATTGGAAATGAGTTAAAGAGGAATATAAAAGTCTTCTCAATTTAGAAAGAAATATGAAGGTAGGAGATAGGATAGGGAAGAACTTTTGGAAGGGTGAGTAGATTAAAAATTAGAAGGGGGAGGAAATAAAAGTAAAGCTCTTAGAAAGATAAATAGAGTAAGGTGAAGGGTAGGAGAAAGAATAAGGGTTGGGTCTTACAGGGTTGAGTAGATTAAATAGTAGGAAGGCAACATAGTTGGTAAGTTAGCTGAGTGATATGATTAATAGGGCAAGGAGGACAGTGAGGGGAAATATAATGAAGGGACATACAGAACAAGTAATTTTAACTTAGAATGTAAATGGGATGAATTTACCCATGAAATGGAACAGATAACAGAGTAGATTAAAAATCTGAATTTAACAATACATTGTTTTCAGGAAACACAATAAAAATGAGAGATACACAAAAAAGTAAAATAAAGGGCTGGAGTAGAATTTATTATGTTAAAAAAAAGAGTAGTAATCATTATGTAAAAAGTAAAAACTCAATAGATTTAATCAAAAAAGAAAAATAGAGAAACTATGCTATGTGTCACCAATATTATTCAATATTGTTTTCAATAATTTAAAATAACTTGACAATACAATAGTATAAAATAACAGAGTATATCTGCCAAAACAGATTCAGGAACTACATAAACATAAACACAAAATACTCTTTATACAATAAAGTAAGGTAAGGGGGTAAAAATGTAAAGGAAGGAGATTTAGCAATACCAAATCTTAAACTATATCATAAGAGGAGAACACTGTTGAAATGAAAAATGGATAATTTTAATTATTTTAAATTTAAATATTCTCCTAAAAATAAAGCCAATGTAGACAAGATTAGAAGGAAAACAGAAAATTGGAGGGAAATTTTCATAGATTATCTCTCAGACAGGATATAATTGTGAGAGAATACTGCTGTAATATAAGAAATGATAAGCTGGTTGATTTAGAAAAACATGGAAAAACTTGGACCTATGAAGAAGGACACTATCTACCTCCAGGGAAGGAACTGATAAACAGAAATATGCATGCTATATATATGTTTATATACATGTATGTATATGTACATATATAATATGTGCATTGTTTTTCTAAATATGTATGTGTATATATATTTGTATTTAATTGTAACCTTTTTCTAGGGCAGGTATTGGGGGAAGGGATGAAAAGAGAAAAAATAAAATGAAAAGTACACAGCAAAGAACAACAACAACAACAACAAAAAAAAAAAAAAAACCAAGGAAGAAGCATAGAAAAGCTAGCTTGCTCTGAAAATAATGTATAGGATTTATTACATAGGTTTTTTGTGAATTAGAAATGTATTATTTTATACTGAATCCTTTCTTATGTTCTACTATGTACATGGAAATGTTCTTTTTTATTTTACTCATTTTTGTATTTATGCTTAAAATGATTAAATTTAAAGAGAGAGAGGCAGGGAAGAAGGGAGAGACAAAAAGAGAAAGAGAAACAGGAGGGGGGAGCACATACCTTTCAGGAGTCTACCATGCATCTAGCTGCTTTGTAATGTATTTGTTAATTTTCCAAACTGTCATTTTTTTGGTCCTAGCTTTTAAACTTTTTCTCAGGGTTTTTCCATGGTGCCAGAACTTACATGGTCACTTGCATCCTAAAACATAAAATCTTACAGATGGTTTCATGGTTGTTCACTAATAGGTCTTTCCCATTAACTCCCAAACTTTCAGTGCACGCTGTTTTGGCAGTCTGTTCTAAGGGCCTATGCCTGTGTCCTACTCATAAACTGCTAGCATTAATACTATACAAGGTATTTAGCTTAACACTGATAGACTTAAAAGGGTATTAATAGGCCTTCTAATCAAGTGGCTCATCTGTAGACCACAAATGTCAGACCCTGTAAAGCAATAGGATATGCTACCTTCAGAGACACACAGTTGCTTCCATTAAAGCAAATGGGAGCCTGTGTGAGCATCAAACAGCTGACACTATATTCTAACTTTGCAACTGGTGTTCTTAGAGGAAAAAAAAAAAATTCTACATTCTTCAGACCTGCACTTTCTGCATGCATAGGAGACACTGGGAAACTTATTTGAAATACTAATAACTAATATTTACATACTGCTTTGAAATTTCAAAACAATTTTCTCACAACAAAGTGAGGAAAGTAGTCCTAATAATGCTACACTCATTTTACAATTGAGGAAAATTGCCTTCTGATTTGTCAACTGACTTGCCTGCAGTCATATTGTTAATGAGCAAATGCATATTGGAACTTAGATTCAAATCCAAGTCCCCTGACTCAATCATTCAACAAACATTGATTAAATAATTACCATTGTGGTGAGCTTTTTCTTCTCAAAACGCAGCCAGGTGATAAAAGTTCAGATCTTTTATTATCCCAATATAGCCCGGTTAGCTTAGAGGCCTATCTCTCTGCTTGGTTCCAAGAGCTCTCTCCAAATGTTGCCAAATCCAAAGGTCTGGTCCTTCAGCCTCTGCCTCTGCTTTCTTCAGCCTCTAGCCAGCTCCAGTCTTCATGTCATTCCGGTGAAATCTCGACTTGTAGCGTCTTCCTCTCTCCAGAACTCTCCGACTGGCCCATTGGCCTATTTATGCTCCTTCCAGAGAGAGGGATTATGGGTAGTTCTACTTAGTACCTTGTTTCAGGTTCTGCCCAAAACATCTTCTTGTAAGATTAGATCAACTCTAATTAGTTAGCAGTTAGTAAGGATTCCAACATCTCCCCCTTTCTTTTGTTTTAAAACATAGGGGGTTTCTGAGGGGGTACACATAAATCCATCAATATGGGCCAGAACTTTGTAACAGATATACATGGTATACATAAATCCATCAATATGGGAGGCATTATACATAATTTACATAAGTACATAGCAATATAACACAGGTTAGTAGTAATGTAACAACATGAATCATCCTGAAAATTTACACATGTCCATAAGTCCTAGAAATAGTCCATAAGCAATCCATTGTCCATGAGTTCATGTGCCAGGAATCTAATCTCAGGGAACCGATTGATTTCTGAAGATTTTAAGAATCCTTTTGACAGTCTCATTGTCAGCTATCTGATTCTTTCTTCATCTGTGGAAATATAAGCAGATCCTCTTCCCCAAGCAGTTAATCTAATTCCCTTCTATTTACCAAGTTTGGGATTTCTCCTCATCATCTGGTAATTACATTGGAGTTGTTTGCATTGGATATTGTCTTGTTGTCTTAAAAGGCCTGTATTCTTCCCAACTGTAATCCTGATTGCTTTTCTGTTGGTTGATGACATCAGAGTTCTGAATTTCTAAAGTCTCTCTGGGTGTAACCTCAGCTGCTATCATGCCCCACCTGTCCTTTGATTGATACTTTGGAGCTGGGCCTTGCCTCTCATTCTTCTGGGTCAATATACATTTAGAAGCCCAGTGAAAGCCTTGGTTACATTTTGGACATGGGGTTTTGGGTTTTCTCTCACCCTGTCTTCTCACTTTATCTCCATTTCTACATTGGGCTCTTAGATGTCCAATTTTTCCGCACTGGAAACATCGACGAGTTTCTCTATAATTCCTTTGCCAAGAAGGACCTTGTCTTTCCATGTTCTTCATAGTCTGGGCATAATAAGCATTTGTGCCCACTGTGGCACAGCATCTTATGATTTCTTCTAAAGGAGCATTTTTGTCTAGCCCCCATATAATTCTCTTGCAAATCTCATTGGCATTTTCCTTAGCCAAATGTCTAGTCATTATTTCTGTTGCTGCATTGTCTCCAATGGTTCTTATTACAGCTGTTTGTAAACGTCCCACAAAATCTGCAAAAGGTTCATTGGGACCTTGCTCTATTTTTGTGAAAGCATTATTTCCATCTTTCTGTCCAGGGAGAGAATTCCAAGCTTTTATTGCAGCCTTAGAAATTTGCTCATACACTGTTATGGGATAATAAATTTGTTCTGAACTCTCTGCATACTGACCTTCACCAGCTAGTTGGTCAAAAGCAACTTGTACAATAGCTCCTGTTTGCCTATTGCATTGGGCTTGAATCCTACATAATTCATGAAACTCTGAAAGCCACAATAAATTTTGTCCCGGTTCAAGACATGTTTTAGTGATGGATTTCCAGTCATTCGGGGTTAAGATTTCATAAGACAAATTATTCAGTAACATCTTCACATAAGATGATGTAGCCCCATAAAGAGTGCAACCCTTTTTCAAATCTTTAATTTTTCCCAAATTAAAAGGAGTGTATTTTCTCTCTTTTTGACCTGAGGAGTTGAGCTCTTCAATCACAGGATATGCATTTATAAAATCAGATATATCTTCTCCTTCATTTTTTGCTTTAATTAATGCTTTTTCTAATCTTGTCAAATTCTGCTTTACAGGAGAAGCTGACTGTGTTTCTGTCTCTCTCCCTCCCCCTTGTTCCACCCATGAAGGGTTAATTGCGGGGGGAGGGTCATGAGATGTGGAATCACCTAATTCCTCCTGCTGTGAAGTATCATACTCAGAATTGTAATTAACTCCATTCTCATCTGATTTGTCCTCCTTTTCACCTAGTAAAGTTGGCACTTCCTCCTGTACTTTCCTTTTCATCATTCTATCACTTAAATAACTTCTTATAGCCAATTGTATTATATTATATGTATTAATTATTGAGTTAGGCCCATTTTTATCATAGAATTGACAAAGATCCTCTCCAACCAATTTCCATTCATTTAGATCTAATTCCTTATCAAGAGAGAAACAAGGACATATGTCCTTTACAGTTTGTAAAAATTCAGTGATTTGCTGTAAACTTATAATTAAACCTTGGCTTTCCATAATTTTGACAATGCTCTCTAAACATTTTCCTTGAACAGAAACAGGCTGTTTTCTAAATATCTGTCCCATCTTAGATGAAATTCTACTTTAACTCTTCTAACAAAATTTCTTTGTTGCACTCACCCTAATTTCTGGGTTGAAGATTCTTTTCCACTGGATCAGGATCAGAGGCTTTTCCACTGGATCAGGATCGGAGCTTTTCCACTGAAATCCTCTGAGGGGTCTGTTAGCCCCACGTTGGGCGCCAAAATGTGGTGAGCTTTTTCTTCTCAAAACGCAGCCAGGTGATAAAAGTTCAGATCTTTTATTATCCCAATATAGCCCGGTTAGCTTAGAGGCCTATCTCTCTGCTTGGTTCCAAGAGCTCTCTCCAAATGTTGCCAAATCCAAAGGTCTGGTCCTTCAGCCTCTGCCTCTGCTTTCTTCAGCCTCTAGCCAGCTCCAGTCTTCATGTCATTCCGGTGAAATCTCGACTTGTAGCGTCTTCCTCTCTCCAGAACTCTCCGACTGGCCCATTGGTCTATTTATGCTCCTTCCAGAGAGAGGGATTATGGGTAGTTCTACTTAGTACCTTGTTTCAGGTTCTGCCCAAAACATCTTCTTGTAAGATTAGATCAACTCTAATTAGTTAGCAGTTAGTAAGGATTCCAACATACCATGTGTTGAACATTGTGCTAAATGCTGGGGATATAAAAAGAAACAAATGATAATCCTTGTCCACAAGGAACTTACAGTCTAATGAGGGAAACCACAGGCAAACCAAGATACACAAATACTCCACAGACTCCATGTATGGCTGGCTCTCTTCCTGTACTGTATAGGTAATGTCCCAGATGTAAGTTTGATGTTATGGCCATTTTACTTAACAGAAAAATAGCAGAGCTATTGCATTCCAGAGTTTTGGAAGACATAATAACTGTTGTATTTCAGATTTCTTAAGAAATTGGCACTCCTAGTAATTTGGAACTATGCTCAAAAAGTTATCAAACTGTGCATACCCTTTGATCCAGCAGTGTTCTACTGGGCTTATACCCCAAAGAGATCTTAAAGGAGGGAAAGGGACCTGTATGTGCCAAAATGTTTGGGGCAGCCCTGTTTGTAGTGGCCAGTAACTGGAAACTGAGAGGATGCCCATCAGTTGAAGAATGGCTGAATAAATTGTGGTATATGAACGTTATGGAATATTATTGTTCTGTAAGAAATGACCAGCAGGAAGATTTCAGAAAGGCTTGGCGAGACTTACAAAACTATTGCTGAGTGAAATGAGTAGGACCAGGAGATCATATACACTTCAACAACAATACTATATGATGATCAATTCTGATGGACCTGGCCATCTCCAGCAATGAGATGAACCAAATAAGTTCCAATTGTTCAGTAATGAAGAGAACCAGCTACACCCAGTGAAATAACTATGGGAAATAAGTGTGGACCACAACATAGCATTTCTACCTTATTTCTAAATCTGATTTTTCTTGTACAGCAAAATAAGTGTATGGATATGTATACATATATTATATTTAACATATACTTTAACATATTTAATGTGCATTGGTCTATCTGCCATCTAAGGGAAGGGGTGGGGAGAAGGAGGGGAAAAATTGGAACAGAAGGTTTTGCAAGGGTCAATGCTGAAAAATTACCCATGCATATGTCTTGTAAATAAAAAGCTAAAAATAAATAAAAATAATAAAAATAAAAAGAGAAAGTTACTGTGATATGACATTTTAATGTGGATGACATTGATACCAACAAATAAACGTTTATTAAACATGGAAAAAAAAAAGAAATTGGCACTCCTACATAAAAGAAGTTAAAATAGCTGACTACTGTTACGTGACTAGTCAGTGACAGAAGCAGTTTTGAACACAAGTTTCTCCTGATTTGAGTCAATATATTTACCCCTTCTTTCTGAAGACAGTGCTATTCTGCTCAATTATTAAACAGATTATCAGTTAATCAAAGGTTGTTTGTGACATCATGGTGAGGCCAGAATTTGTCCAGATTAGTATGGCTGAGACTTTGACCTGTTAATTAATAGAACTAATATTTGATTCAAATCAATTTATTTAACAAATATTTATGAGAATCAATTCTGTACAGAACTCAGGAAGATCTGAAGGTAACAGATTTTATCACCATAGATTTTTATCAACTCCTAATTTGCAGGTTCATGAAATTTGGCCCTGACCCCTCTGCTGTTTACTTGGGGTTTGGGTATGATAGTATATCAATCAATAAACATTTGTTAATCTCCTATTAAATACCAGCCATATGCTAAATGCTGGAGATTCAAATAAAAGTTTAAAAAAAAAAAAAAAAAAAGATAGTCCTTGACCTCAAAAAGGAAATTGAAAAGCTGGGATGGATGGAGAGGGAAGGGGTTGCCCCAGACAGGATGAATTCCAAAAACCAAAAGTCCACAAATAGCTAGTTGGTAGGAAATAAGACTGTACCGAACCTCTTTCTTTCTTAGAGTCCCTGAAGCTCATGGTGCTAGCCTCCAAGCCAGATGTCCAATCAAGGGGACAGGGATGCTGTTAGTCTGTCATTCCACATCAAAGACTAGTAGATAATGGCTTCCCACTGAAACTATTCCTAGAAAATCCAAGAGATGTGGGACAGAAACCTGACACTGAAGACTTAGAGAAGGAAGATCCTTGTCATAGTAGACAAAGTGTCAAGCCTCAAGTCAAGAAGATTTGTCTTCCTAAATTTGAATCTGGCCTTTGACACTTAATGTGAGAAATAATTTCGCTGGATTTGGGAGGAGTAAAGTTAAAAGAATTTAATTACACAACTGCAGAGGTGGGTATCCTATAAAATAAAAACTATTGGAATAAATACTTGTCCCTTTTTATACCAGAAATGCAAGTTCTTCCCTTGATGTCCCATTAGCCAAGTTCCAGAGGTCACAACTTCTAAGGAATGTGTAATCTCCCTATGTGAGTATGAATCTCCACCTTTTGATTACATCATTACTCCTCAATTGGAGTTCACCTTAGTCCATTCCTTCCCCTGATTCTCTATTGACTGAGGACTATCCTAATTCCTCCACTTGAGTCTGTCTCCACCTTTAATCACGTAGCTGACCCTCTTTCGCCACCTTTAATACAACGATATTTCTTATTCTAAATCTCCACCCTTGATTTCATTTTCCTGTTTCCAAGTCTAAATCTCCCACCCCTGATCATTTTTTTTTTTTAATTTCTTTTTCCCCTAGTTCTAACATCCTAGCTTTCATGTCTTAGGTTTCAATTTTATTTTTCTAATTTGAGTTTCTTTTCTCTGTATTTCTCTAATTCAATTTTCATAACTCTGTGGAAACTATCTAATTCTCACATTTACTAGCTGTGTGATCCTTGACAAGTCACTTAACCCTATTGAACTTGTTTTTCGTCTGCTATATAAAATGAGCTAGAGAAGGAAATAGGAAATTAGTCCAATATCTTTGACAAGAAAACTCTGAATAGGGTCACAAAGAGTTAGACACAACTGAAATGACTGAAAATCAGGCAAAGAAATAACACTTAGACCAGAAAGAATCTGGGACCAAAACTGAACCAAATTGGTGTTGCTATAAATATCCCTGATTCTGGTAATACTGAATAGGAAGTGATGACAAACCCTTGAGCTGCCTCCTTCTTGAATGGGACTGATTGAATGAAGTATTTCTCAGTATTGAGTCACATGATCCCTGTGCCCAGAGCTGGGACCCCGGGGAAGTCATTTGATTTCTGGAGGGATGAATTTTGAACCCTGGGATATAGGAAGTTGCAGGAAGTGACCTGTAGGAGGCAGCCAACATTGGTGATTATTGGTCAGAGATAGTTAATCCAATGAGAAGACTCAGGTCTTTGCTTTTAAAACCTATACAAGCCGGGAGCTGGCTAAGTTGCAGGAGCACATGGCAGAGCTGGGATGACTCCCAGTTGTGCTTGGGTCTCTTCCTTCTCTTTGTTCCTGATGATGTCTCTGATTAATTATTTGGGAAGAGGGCCTTGAACCCATTCCACACATTCTTTTCTTGATATGCTCCTCAAATTGTTCTCAAAACTAGAAGAATGTAGAAAGTTGAAATGGAGGAGAAAAGGAACCGGTTTAATTGAAGCTTGCCTTTCAAAAGTTCTGTTATAGTTTTGTTTGTTTTGCTATACTAATTTTAAAATAAATGATATAATTATTTAAAAGTAAATCATCTAAATCCTATGAATGAGATCATTCTCTGAGACCAATGAGGGCGCTGAATTAACTGGAGAGACCCTAAAGATAGATAGAGTCTTCAGAACTGAAATGAGAAGCTTAGTTTATTTTTGTAATTTTTGGAGCTATCCAGGTCCAATTCCTGTGAAGGGTAGGTTACCCATGTAAGGTCAGAGGACTATTTGGTGAACACCAAGGGACACTGAAGTCCTTGGAAAAGTTTATTCATGCACACCAGCTACCCTCTGATGGAATCTCTGGGCTAGTATCCACACAGTACCCACCTTGTAGCCCAAATGTCCACTATATAACCTTCCCTTAGCTGATAACTAATTACTGTGACAGCCCTCTACTCTTGTGCTCTTTTCTCTCTTCTACCTGTTTCTCTCTTCTCTGAGTCTCATTTTTCTGTCTCTCTGTCTCTGTCTCTTTCTCCCTCCCTTCCTCGAATTTGTTTCACTGTTAAATTTCATAATAGAATGTAAGTTTCTTAGAGATAGAAAGGTAGTGCTTTTTTTGTTTCTATTGTTTAATCTCTCAACTATAAGCATAATGTTTTGTACATTTTAAGGACTTCTGAAATACTGGTTAAATTGTATTTAATAAACTTATTGACTATATCCATAATCAATTTGTTTTGGGGTGAATTCACGGGAGATAACTGCTCCTTTCTTCCACCCACCTCTCCTTTTTTTTGGCAGAAAAACTATTAAATTTGCTTGAATGTTTAGGCTTCTCAGATTGCCAGCTATATGGTAAAAATAAAATTAAAGATGTTTTACAAAAGAGCACTATTTTAATGAATAATTAGAAATCATTCTTAAAATTAACAATATGGGGACCATAACTTTTTTCCTAATAGAATAGGTTTGTTGTACAATAGTTAGCCTTCCTTTTCTAGTTAATATAATATTTATAATTTGAACATTTTCAACAAAAAAAAAAAACAAATATAATTTTCTAAGGGTAGATATGTAAATTAAAATGGTATATGATAACAATGGTTGAAGGGGTAATTGAAGAGTATTAGAGTGTGGGAAGGTATTGAAGTGTGGTGTATTTGTGCTAGTGCAGTATAAGAAATACTGGAATTAGAATCAGAAGATTTGAGTTCAAATCTTAACACTGATATATATTACTTATGTGACCTTAAACAGTTACTTCCTTTTTCTGGGCCTAAATATCCTCAGTATAATAGAATATTTGTTATAGATAGCCCCTAAGATCCCTTCAAATACTCAAATTCTATTAATTGCTATCCTAAGTACCTTGGAGGGACACCCATGCTTGGTGGGCACTCATAATGGGAACTAGAGAGTAAGAGGAAACTAGTCATTTTCTTATTTTGTTTTTGGTTTTAATTATGAACTTAACAGTCATCAACAAACACTTCAACATTTCAAGATGCAAGAAAAAACATAGAAAAGGATTGTGGAAGAAAGTGTAAGTCCAAGATTCAAAACCCATTTTCCTTATTAGTAGATTTTTATTATTTAATGCTCTTTGTCTTTGTGAAGGGCGGCATTGGTGAGAGCCTGAGAAGAGGGAGAGCTTGCTTTTTGGCTTCATCTTGAGGGAGAAGACATGAAGTTCCAACTCTTTTCATGGAGAAGTCTCTGATGAGAGAAAAAGACTATAGGAAGAAGTCAATCTACAGAGAAACTGGCACCTTCATCATATATCCATCACAGTTGCTATACTACAGACTTCAAGCAATTTCCTCTCATGTGAGATCTAGGATTCTCTTTCTACTAGGTGAGCTGAAATATCTTATTCCCAGTGGGAGAGCTCATTTACTTTGTGTATTTTGTGGAATAATTTCATCTACATACCTTCTCTAATTTTTGTTTGCCTTCAGCTTGAATAAATGGGTTTAGCTGCTATTTCTTCTATGCAGCCTTTTTTGGAAGAAGTATTTGGTAATAATAAAACTACTCTATTTGTATTCCCTTCACTTTTTATTTTCGTCTCTGCTTTTAAAAATTATTTATGGATAATGAATGAATGGATGCTGGCTGAAAAAAATGTATTGAATGTGGATTTTAATTGGAACTTGAAGGAAGTCAGGGAAGTCAGGAGATAGAGATGAAGAGAGAGTTCTAGACTTGCCAGTATAAATACCTGGAGCTGAGAAATGGAGTGTCTTGATCAAAGTCATTGCTACTAAATCATAGAGTACATGACAGGATAAGGTATAAATAGATTAGAAAGGTGGAAGAGGCCAGGTTATGAAGGTCATTGAATGTCAAGAAAGGATTTTATATTTAATTCTGTAGACAACAGGGAACCATTAGAATTTACTGAACAGGAGAGTGATATGTTCAATTTTAGAAAGTTTGATAACAGACTAGAAGATGAATTGGAGTAAGGAGAAATTTGTGACAAAAAAGACTAATCAACAAGCTGTTGCAAAAATCTAGAGATAAGGTATTGAAGATCTGCATCAGAGCGGTGACAGTTTCAGAGCAAAGGAGGTGTATCCAAGAAATGCTATGAAAGTTAAATCGACAACCCTTGGGAACAGATTGGATAGGAGGAGTGAGTGATTGAGGAGTAGAGGATGACACCTAAATTTTGAGCCTCAATGACTGGAAGGATAATAATAGGCAAATTAAGAAGAAAGGAAGTATTGGGATTAAAGTAATGAGTTCAATTTTATACACTGTGAGTTTAAAATGTCTGTGGAATCTCCCATTTCAATAGACAATTCTTTTGCTGAAGATGCAAGATTGGAGGTCAGCTTGGAGGTTAAGGATGGATAAGTAAATTTAAGGATCAATAGCACAGAAATGCAAGATAATTGAATCCATAAGAGCGGATGAATCACCAAGTGAAATATAAGGAAGTCTGTGATAAAGTATTTAGGGGATATCCAATGAAAATGGACATGATCTGGATATAGATCCAACAAAGGAGACTAAGAAAGATCAGTCAAATAGGTAGAAGAAGTTGGAAGTATTCATCTATGAAAGCTAGAGAGAAGAGGGTATTCAGAACAAGAGAGTGATCAATATGTCAAAGGTTACAGAAAGGTCAAGGAGGATGAGAACTGAGAAGAGGCCATTAGATTTGGCAATTAAGGGATCATATCTGCAGACTCCTTACAAGTCTGTGGATGTCAGATTAAGAAGCTCCTAAAAATCAGATTTACTACAGAGTAGTCCTTTTTTTGTTCAAAAGAAACAAACTGAAATGTAAAGAAGCAAAAAGAAAAATATCTGTAATTTTAACATCAATCTATAAGATATCTATTAAGAACCCATTAAATGAAAAACATTGTACTGTTGATCAAAAATGTATCTGTGCTTAAAATACCATTTTTCATATAAATAAGCCATTTTAAGGGCAAATATAATAGTTAACCATCTATCTCACCAAATGTTAGCTCAAAATTTATGTTTTCATTGATTAAATTTCATGTGAAGAACAGAGGAGATGGAGGTGCCTTTCAAAGTTAGCCCAGAAGCATGGCTTTTTGCCATAAGACAAAACCCTTTCTTTTTTCCCCTTTATCCCCTCTTTGCAGTAGCGAGACTTTCGATCCAGAAAGGATAATGGGCTGCTTTCAGAAGTAGGATGAGAGGGGCATCTGCTCTTTTCAGCAGTCTTTGTTTAACAAAAAACCTTGGGTAGATTTTGTTCAAGTTAAGACAAAATCTAAATGCCCAGATTTACTCTACTCTGGTGTATTAAAATTATGCACTGTTACACAGAATGTAAAGAATGATACACTAAACTGCACTCTGTTAACAATAAAACCTGTTTGCTAAATAGTATCCTTGGTACAAAGGGAGACCATTTTAAGTGTTCTCAAAGCTAGGAGTCAATGGCCCTAAATTTCAGTTCCAGGCTCTTGTTTTTGGTGGTACAGGCCCTCAATTATTTGCAGGTGCAAATATTGCACCTGCGGTTAATTGCACCCACAATTAGCCAATTGGGGGGGAGCAATTAGATGCTTAATTTTGAGGGTACAAGCAATGGGCCACTGCAATTAGTTGAAGATGCCGGGGGTTTTTTGCACCCGTGATACTATTAAAAGAGACAGTTCAAACTAGTTAAACTTCCAGGACAATAAGAGAGTCTGGGTTCAAGTTCCACTTCTTAGGAATACTAGCTGTGAGAACAGTGGTAACTTACTGACCCTCTCAGTACCCTCAGGGACTTCTATATGACTATATCTAGCAGGGTCATAAATGGAGGTCATTCCCCAGACTGATGAAATTACAAGTCCAGACCAAAAGAAAGAAACCTTTTTAAAAGTCATCTCTATTTGTCCATGTCCCTTTGGAGATATGGAGGTGCATTTGAAATTACATGGCCCCATAATATAAACATCTCTGAAGTAGAAAGACAACCACATAGGGAAGAAATGTGGGTAGACAGAAATGAAAGTGGTAACATATACATAGAAACAATTGGAAAGTGAGCAGTTCCATGACAGAAAGTTATTTCAAACAATTTATTTCTTAGTTATGTCTCCCTTGCTGGACTAGAAATTTATGATAATAGTGTGAGGAAGATTGCTGAAAGCTTGAAGGCATTTGGTGAATGTTGTTCACCTGCCTTAAGTTTATTCTCTTACATGTGGATACTAGTCATAGATTAGGGTGCCTAAATTGAAATAAAATAAAAATGTGACTTTTTTCCCTCATATACTAACGTTATTTCTAAGCCCTCCCATTGGAGCACTAACCCAGGTTTAAAGATACAGGTTTTATTTCATATACAGCCTGGGGAACTAGTTAAGTGTCAATTCATAACTCCAAGATGTCTGGAATTAATCCACAGGTTTTTTTCCAAAGGTATTTTGCAGGAGCCATAGACTAGGTATGAGAATAGTCATCTGTGATTTGGGGGTTCTGATTCATAGAAACCCCAACATAGCAGAGTTGTGAGGAATCTTGAAGATTCTCTTGGACAATCCCTTTACAAGAAAAGGAGGAAACTGAGGTTCAGATAAAAAGAGTGATTTGGCCAAGATCAATTTTACTTGTTTTTCTTTAGAAAGAATCATTTTCCATTAAAAAAATCCAAATCTATTAATATAAATTTATTTGGTTGTATTTTGAGTTGTCATCATTTTCTTTATTTTTCATAATTAACATTACACTAGTATGTGTTGCAATGTGTTGCAATGGAATACCACTCAGACACTTTTTACTTATTTCATTGTCTTGAAAGGCGTGAATTTTAGGTATCAGTTGTTTAAAAGATATTAAAATGGAAAACATTCTCATAGAAAGATCTTGTTTATTCTAGAAGAGACAAACACGTCTTTTATATTTCATTATCAATTTTTTTCACATTAAATCATTTATTGGTTGAAGTTTAAATGTAGCCTTAAAATCAAACAAAGGGAAACAATAAATGTGGAAAGTCTTTATCATCCTTTCAGCTACAAGACCACTTCAAAGTTAATGTTATTCATCATAACTGCCAGTTGCATAAACTCTTATTTATTTATTATTAAACTCTTAGATTCTAAGACTAAAACCATACTAAAGGGTAAGAAGCAAAGAGATTTACTAACTTCTGTAAATGATTTTTTTCATTATGGCTGCTGCAGAAAAACTGGCAGGGTGACTGGAAGAGATTTTGATCACCTTGAACTGTATAACCTTTGCATCGTGCCACCCAGAACCAAGTGACCTGCCTGCAGCTCATTAAAGTTAATGTAGTAGGTAATTCCCTCCTAATTGTGTTCACCAGTAAATTACGTACCTTTCTTTCTATGTTGGCTATTCAGCAGAGCAGTGAATGGTTATATAGGCTGAATGAACAGCTTGTATTCTTCTCTATTCCCTTTTATCCCCTCCCCCCTTTCAAGGAACATCTTCATCCAAAAAAAAAGGTGACTCTGATAAGTACCTTCCACACAGAACATCAGTACAATATCACCAAGGTAATATGATGCTTTTCCAAGGCCGGGCCTTCATGGAAAAAGTAGAGAGGAAAATTAAGCGAATTTGATGGGTAATTCAGGTAAGAGTGAGCTATTTGCCTAATGTTGCAGTTACTGCCTTTTCAATTTGGCTGGGGAAATCTGACCTCTATCATTTTTGTGAGTCCTGCATAGTTACTTAATAAAATTGTAAAACCTCCAGGATACTATATGCAATGATATTGATTCTTTACTCATCCCAATTGATATATTAGGGAAGAAAACTGAAATGTAGGGGGTTATATCTGAGGTCTCCACCTTAAAAATGTTCATCACATTCCTTGTAATCAAATCAATGTTTCTAAAATTCTCCTCTCTTTCTGTATGTTTAGAAATTAGTATTTCTAAAGCCCAGTCTACCCATGTGACTCCCCTGCTCAAGAAGATTCAATAACTCCCTGTCTCTCAGGCAATCTTCCTTGTCATTTAAAGCCTTACACAATTGGATTTTTCTCCCTTTTCAGATTTATTTCATATCTTGCATCCTGACATATTATCTATTCGTGTCCTGCTTTCTATTCCCCTTTGTTCCTGAACTTTTGAACAAGGCATTCCTCTATCTTTAGAATGCTGTCTCTTCTGCTTCTTGGCATCTTAGCTTTTTATGAGCTTAGTCAGGTGATATCCCTACAGGAAACCTCTTTTCTCTGTATTTACTTTGCTTTTATTTCTATAAGTAGTGTATACACTTTATATTTACTTATCTATGTACATTTGTGTCCTTCCTCCAACCCCCAGCAGACTATAAGATATTTGAGGACAAGGACTCTGATCACATTTGTTTTTATCTTCTCAGTACCTATGACAGTGATGAAGTGCATAAAACAGTGGGTCTAAAGTCAGAAAATTCATCTTCCTGTTTAAATCTGGCCTCCAACACTTAAAGCTGTGACCCTGGACAAGTCACTTAATCCTGTTTGCTTCAGTTTTCTCAATAGTCAAATGAGCTAGAGAGGGAAATGGCAAACTATTCCAATGTCTTTGCCAAGAAGACCCCAAAGGAATCAGGAAGAGTCAGATAGGACCAAAACACTGAACAGCATCTATAACAGTGCCTTATAAATGGTTCTATCTCCAGTAAAATGTCACTGAGTCATATCTTTGTAATATAGAAAATCATTGTGATGATTATGACATTTCTCTAGAATCTGAAGGTTAGGGACTGGATCTGTGATTTCATTAAGGATAATTCCTGAATGAGGAAACTCTCCCTACCCAGGCAGTTTCAGACTTTTCCTGTAATGTATTGCTTAGAGGATTGCCTGGAGCACTTAGAGGTTAAATGATTTGTCAAGATCATATAGCCAATATGTACTAACTAGTTGGGACTTGAATCTGATTGTTGCTGGCTCTCTATTAGGGGTCCTCAAACTTTTTAAATAGGGGGCCAGTTCACTGTCCCTCAGACTATTGGAGGGCCGGACTATAGTAAAAACAAAAACTTTGTTTTGTGGGCCTTTAAATACAGAAACTTCATAGCCCTGGGTGAGGGGGATAATCGTCCTCAGCTGCTGCATCTGGCCCACGGGTGTAATTTGAGGACCCCTGTTTTATATCATACTATCTCTCATTATTTGAAATATAATTAAGGGCTGAGAGGAAAGTGGGGGTGGGGAAGGACAGAAAGAAGATCCTAGAGCAAATTTATTAGAACATTTTCTGAAATATTTAAGGTGAGAAAGACCTTGAGCTTCAATCAGAAACATTGTTTTGTTTTATAATACCTTATACATAGTAAGTGAGCACTTAAATGTTTGTTTAATTGAATAGTAATCTATGCCTGACAAGGGTAAGATCAGAGTAGAATGCTAATATGGTCAAAGTCATGTGATAGAATCCATAGACACTAGTTAGTTTTATTTTATTTGTGTGGTCTGGGGGGGCTATCTCAGAAGTATAGGCCATCGAACAGGAGAATACTGATAAGTGTGTGGATGCATCAGTGCAAACCCTTCCCAATTATTGGCATATGCCTATTTAGTGATAAATTAATAGTACCATCTTTGTTTTCTAAAGACAGAGAAATATGTCAGATAGTACCATGATCAATTGTTTTAAATTACCTTTGTGTTTTGTGATAATTTAATAATAAAAATAACTTAAAGAACAATAATAAAAATGACTAGAATTTATCAGCTATCCCTTTAAAACTTATAAAACACTTTATATATGTTATCTCACTTGGTCTTCACAACTGCTTTGTGAAATAGGTCTCGAGTCTCGCCGAACAATTTTGGAATTGATTGAGACTTGGGAGACAATGATACATAATGACTCAGCATAACATACCTGCATCAAAGAAGGTTCTGGGTTCTGTGAGCAAAGAAGAATTGCAGTAGCTTAAATGCAATGTGAGATGTGCAGATTTGGAGACGTCTCCACTCGAAATGTTTGTATGGATTATTTGTGCCTGACCTGTGATAAAGCCTTCTGACTTTGAATTGGTCTAAACAGCTATAGTCCGACACACTATACCTTGACCCCTACATTTGATGTAATTTTGGTCTTCTTTGAGACTGGACAACAATCAACAAATCATAGCCATGTTTTACAAATGATAAAACTAATACTGAGGGATGTCCTATGACTTGCCCAGAGTCACACATCTAGTGTTTGAGGCAAGATTTGGACTCGAATCTAATTGACTTTAAGCCAGTGCTCTATTTTCTCACTGCCTTATAAACATCATATGAGCATGAAAGTCTGGGAATGCTCTTTCCCTATAAGCTCAAGACTATCAAAATTTATTTTCTGCCTACTATGTGCTAGGACTAATGATGATTATCATCAAGAAGTAATTAAGAACCCAATCAGAGAAGGTATTCTGCGTGTAATAGAGTGCTAACTAAATGGATACAGTCTCCTGATCTCTAGGAGATTACATTTTTGAAATGGATGATCTGGGCAGATAATTTTTAATAATAAGAATGAGTTCCTTGATGCCAGTGACATTATCAGTCAATGTGTTATATTCACTGTCCAGCTCTGTGTGAGCATTCAATAAATTTTATTACCATCATTACTATTATTATTCAGAATCATATACTATGATGGTGATAATGTAATGCACATGTAAATTAACTAAAATATTTTATTCAGCAGATCTTCACAGTGAGCCACTAATGAGATATGCTAATTATAAATGCCTTTCCCCAAAGATACCATTTATATCAGTGCTTTCTACTCTAATCACATTAATAGAATACACTACATTTCTAAAATGGAGAAGAACATTGGAATGTTCAAATATATTGATGAAAACTACGAAAGGTGGTAATCTATATTTCTAAAAACAATTATCCTTTTCCCCCAATTACTTTTGAACTCAACAAATTCAATTAATCAAACACTGATTAAGCATTTACTACCAGCAATATACTAAGCAAGATTCTAGAGATATATAGATAAAAATAACATAGTCCCTGCCCTCAGAGACTTACAAATAGAATAGCTAAAATTAACTCAATTTACAAAGTGCTTTTTTCATAAATAACATCATGAGGTGCCTATGTTTAACACAATGCTGGGCAATTGTAAGCATTTAACAAACAATTATTCATTCCTTTTATAGAATGAAAAACTCGGACTCAACAAGATGAATTAATTTGCTAAACGCCATATGGATAAGAATAAGAGTAACTCACACTTATATAGTAATTGAAAATGTGCAGAGTACTATTTTCACAATCCTTTGAGGTAGGCAGTTGCAGTAATATTCCCATTTTTCAGATGAGGAACCAAAGAGCCAGTGAGATAAATATTTTGATCATATTAATCCAGCTACATTCTGTGATGAGGTTTGACAGCAGGCATCATGGCTCCAAGTATGCATTTCTACTAACTAGGTTGCATTGTTTCCTAGTATGTTCCATGATGGTACAGAAAATATCAAATCAGTGCATAAGAAAAAGCAGCATTATTATTACTTATAAAGAAAAAATCTATCTACATATAAAAATATCTGTATAAAGATATCTGCATATCTATATAAAGAAAAACATGTGGGATTTTTTTGATAACTTTCAGGGAAGAGCTAGAATTAGCAAGAATGAGAATCAATGTCCCTGAGATAGAAAGAACTTTAAAGCATTAAGTCCAATCTTTTCATTTTATAGAGGAGAAACTTGAGACCTGAAGAAGTAAATAGTTTTGTCCAGTGTTATGAAGCTAGTTAGTGGCAGTGAGGAGAACTCTCCAAAGTACCCTCCTGATCCAGTATATGTTCCATTTATTTTATGGTTGTCTTATAAATTGGCTACGTTTTCCCAAAAATCACAGAATTTTTTGGTTCATCTAATTCCTTTCCTCTATTTAACTAATTTTAAATAAGAATGCATTTTTGCTTTTAACTTCATTCGTTATGGAACCAACCCTTTCATGCACTTAGAAAAAACCCATGAAAGTTAGTGTACCCCTTCTCACTGATGAAAGACAAGATCCATGAAAATAAGAATATAGTCCTTTTCACACATGATCCATAGAAATCTGAACATGCCCCTTTTCACAGCAGAAAAACCTTATGACAAAAACATGGCAGAGAACAACATAATTTGCAGACATATTAGAAACTTAGGTTTTTGTTTCCCTAAACATATGCTTTAAAAGACTAAATAACAGGAAGAAAATGTAGTTGATTTTCAGAGTAGACTAATTTTACTAGGTCAACTATTACTTTTAAATTATAAGAGAAGAGAAGACATATTAATATTTACTGAAGATGAGTAGGAGCATAGAAAGGGAGACAATTTATAATTAAAATGATTCTAAAATCATTGGGTTATTTGTAATCAGAATCAATTTGTACAGATCAGAATTTCTTGATAAGTATATAAATATATCTGATCTGAGAAAATGGATGTTGTCGAAACATAAAAGTAAGTTGCACTATACCACATGAACAATAGCATCTTGGTTATAGTTTAATGATCAAAAGAACCTGGCTTCAAATGGTCATAGTTACCTGAAAGAGAAATCTGCATGCTTTTAAAGATAAATTCTCTTTTTTAATACTAAAATCATAACAGCATCAAAACAATTCATTGTAAAGATTAATTATAATTACTGACTATATCTTGTAAGATGTTGCACAACTAGAGCAAGATATAAAGAATTGTCTGTGAAAAGATACAATGTGGGTCATGCATCTTAAACTGTGGGAAATCTTAATCTGACATATCCTTCAGAGAACTGGGAACTCTTTTTTTTCAACTCACCAATAATCCTTATACTTAAGACTTTATTCTAATTTCTAGATATACACCAGTGTATGTTACATCTCTATATGTCAAAGAGGCAGAATGGGATGGGGGAAGAATACTGAACTACATGTAAATATATCAGAAGTCTAGTCCTGTATTTGCCAACAATTAGTTATGAATCATTGGGTTTAAACATAACCTTCTTGGACTTCAAAATTAGTTTCTATAAAAATATATATAATTAGTTTAGATAACAGGATTTCTAAAAATCCTCCTATTTCTAAAATGCTATGATTTCTTTGATCAATATTTCTTCAGCCATGGGAAAGAAATCTTGTGTCATCTCAACCCCAACTTCCTGCAAGCACTTAATTTGGATTTCTAAACACTTTCTCTGTTCTGCTAGCTTCTTTGTGTATTCAGTCTCAGGAAAGAGGAGAAAAGGGAAAAAGAAAAGCGAGTAATACATCTCCCTTCTTCTATGTGAACATAGGTTCCCAGAAACTTGAGATCAAGGTGTTATGCTTTTCCAATCAGAAACTAAAACTTGTTCTCTCTACTTAAAGAACTTTTTTTGTTGTTCTTTGCTTTTGAAGTCAGGTCTCACATCATATGTATCCTTAGAACTAACTCTAACACAAGATCAGAAACAAACATTTTTAATATAAAGGTTGGAGTTATAAAAAATCTTTACTAGGACATAGCTTAAATATTTTTTAATTAAAGTTTTAAACAAAGACTTAAAGTGACTTCATAATCATTCCACATTGAAATATACTTTACCAAGGGGGTGAAACAAGACTAAGTAACGAATATAGGGTTTTTTTTTTCTGTGTTATATAGTCAGACTTGACACAACACAAGATCTGGAGAGTGGTGTTAGAATATTCTTAGGATTGATTGAAAAGAACTAGACTAAATATTGTCAATTTTTTTTCTTTCACTCATTCGTCCTTAACTAATATGCTCCATATTCCTTTGTTTGGCAGAAAAAGAAGAAATAGATAGTAATTGTAGCAGTTGTAGCTTACATAAATCAATGATATTAATTTAAAGCAAATAGGTAATTCAGGTTTGAGGAGGCTATTTATACTGTACCAAAGGGCTTCATCAGATTTGAAAGTTTTCAATATCTTCTATTATAAGTGCTGTGATAAATAACAAAGAAAAAATATTTTAAAAGTCAACCTGTTTTTAGGAACACTGACAAAATATAATTCAAATGCAGAAATAGTCCTCATTTAAACCAGAGCATTATAGGATTGAAATTTATATCTAGACGGGAACTTAGAAGTCATCTGCTCCAACCATTTCATTTTATGGATGAGAAAACTTAGAGAAAGATGAAGTGGTTTGCCCAACATCACTTAGTTGATAAGTGGAAGAGTCCAAATTAGGATCTGATTCTCTGAGCCCATTTTTAATAGTCTTTCATCTGCACTGAATAATGATAGCTTAATTACAAAGAACTTGACACATTTCATTCAACCTCTCAACAATCCTATTAAGTAATGCATTCTTATTCCTATTCTGTAGCCGAGGGAACCAAAATTCATAGAGGTTAGTTTTGACATTACCCAGCTCACAAGGGGCAAACTTAGGGCTTCCATAACCAGTACTTCCCTGTTTGTGATTACCAGGCAATGGTATTCTCGAATTTATTAGGCAGAGCAGATTCTCCTAACATTTTTGTATGTCTTGGACTCTAACTACTTTAGGCAGTGTGGTGAAGCCTACTGACCCTTTCTTAAAATAATGCTTTTAAAATGCAGAAAGTAAAATGCAAAGGAGATAATTACATAGAAATATAGTTTATAGACAGGAGGACTGTGATCAAAGGCAATCTAGCAGCAGGTTCAATAATTACAGAAATTCAAGGACTGAAGATTGCAAATTCAATTGTAAAGTGATATGAAAATATCTATACTTTCTACTGATGACAAAGTCATAGGTGCTGATAAGAAATGGTTTATTGCTCACTTACACAATTGAAGGAGATAACTAAATTTCAATTAGAGATTAGTAGAGGACAAAAACTTTTTTTTTTCACATTCAAGTTCACATCTTACCAAAATCTATCCATGGACTGCTTTGACTACTTTTGGATACCAAGTTAAGATCCCCTGACAATCTGGAACAGAAGTATCAAAAATTCTTGAAGTCTTATCCCTTCTGAAAGTGAGGATTCCTCCTTGGCTTCACTGGTCCTGATCATAGTATTAACCCTAAAATTCCCTTTGTTCAGGATACTTCAGTTTTAAAAATATAATATAATCCACAAAATGAAAATTGATTTAAACAGATCCTGAAGCTCCTTTCACACCTCCTACATACTCCCTTGACATTTTAAGACTGGTAATAAAGATAAGACATCTTGTTAAAGATAACACCTATCCAGGTCCCAGCCCCACCAGCCACAGAAATATAGGGTTGAAGATAATAGAAGGCTTAGAAGATAAGAACATTTTACAATCCAAGCATAGGAAGAAAATGCTTATAAACTCATCCACAACTGACAGCTATCAGTAAATAAGGACCAGCTGATAAAGCGGAATGCCAAAAACTGAAATGGTAGCTTAAGCTACCCAACTATTTATACCATTTTAACAAGGCCATAATTAAACCTGTTTAGCCAGAAATTTCTCTTAATTTTTACACAACACAATGACTTCTGGTCAATGCTATAAAGGCATATTTTGTTGATCAAATATAGCACTGAAACTGACAAAGCTGCCTGAATAGGTAGATGCCAGCTTGATCTTAACCAAAACATGTTTATGTTAAAAGGAAGGGGAAGAGTGGATTTACAAAGAAGCTTACAGCTAATCCCAATCTTCCAATCATATGACAATTTTGTTATCCAGGAATCTTCCACTAATATTTTCCACTAAGTGATAGAGAAGGTATAATTATATTTCAATAGTTAATGATCAATAATGATTTCTACCTATGTCAGTCCTTCAGTATCTTAGAGTTACTCAAAATAAAAAATATATCTGAAAATAAACCTCTCCAAATTTAGCTAGAATACTAATCATTTCGTCCTCAGAATCCCAACTCAGTTAATATAGACTTGGCAAACCCAGATTATATCTCCACTATGATAATTGAGTATGGCTTTATTATTTGCCATTTACGGATGAGGAAACTTAATCTCACAAACCTAAAATGACTTTTATAGAAGTGTAATATTAGCTTCTCAAAGTCTATATTAACTGAAGGATTGGCATAGGTGAAAATCACAGATCATCAAATATTGAAATATAATTATATTTTCTCTGCCTGCTTAAAAAGTTGCTTTTTTCTAAGTCAACAGATTGAAACAAATTCAAAAGTATAAAGCACCTATACAAATTTTAGGTATTCTTGTAGTATCTCAGAATATCAGAGTTATAAAGGCCCTCAAAATCCTATAATCTAACCTATATGGGAAAAGGAATCAACTCTAAAGTATACCTAATAAGTGGTCATCTAGAATGCATTTTGAAGAGAAAAGAAACACTCCTTTCAGAGTTGACCATTTCATTTTTGAAGAGTTTTATCAAGAAATCTTGCCTTACATTGACTCACACCTAAAACCATATACCAAGATAAGGTTGAAATGGATTCATGATCTAGACATAAAGAATGATATTGTAAACAACTTAGAACATAGAATAGTTTACCTCTTAAATCTGTGGAGGAAGAAGGAATTTGTGACCAAAGAAGAACTGGAGATCATTATTGATCACAAAATTGATAATTTTGATTATATTAAATTTAAAAGTTTTTATACAAACAAAACTAATGCAGACAAGATTAGAAGGGAATCAATAAACTAGGAAAACATTTTTACATTCAAAGGTTCTGATAAAGGTCTCATTTCTAAAATAGAGAATTGACTCAAATGTATAAGAATTCAAACCATTCTCTAATTGATAAATGATCAAAAGGTATGAACAATTTTCAGATGAAGAAATTGAAACTATTTCTAGTCATATGAAAAGGTGCTCCAAATCATTATTGATCAGAGAAATGCAAATTAAGACAACTCTGAGATACCACTACACACCTCTTGATTGGCTAAGATAACAGGAAAAGATAATGATGAATGTTGGAGGGGATGTGGGAAAACTGGGACACTGATACGTTGTTGGTGGAGTTGTGCACTGACCCAACCATTCTGGAGAACAATTTGGAACTATGCTCAAAAAGTTATCAAACTGTGCATCCCTTTGGTCCAGCAGTGTTACTACTGGGCTTATATCCCAAAGAGATCTTAAAGGAGGGAAAAGGACCCACTTGTGCAAAAATGTTTGTGGCAGCCCTCTTTGTAGTGGCAAGAAACTGGAAACTGAGTGGATGCCCATCAATTGGAGATAGTATATAAATAAATTATGGTATATGAATGTTACAGAATGGTATGGTTCTGTAAGAAATGACCAGCAGAATAAATTCAGAGAGTCCTAGAGAGACTTACATGAACTGATGCTGAGTGAAATGAGTAGAACCAGGAGATCCTTATACACGGCAACAAAAAGAACTAGAACTACAAAACAGTTATTTACTGATTGATTAAAGAATCCTCTATGCCTCTTTTTGATTTTTAAAAAGTAAATCTGCTACTTTAGAATCAATTAAGACAGGAGAATCTCTGTTAAAACTTGCAGGTATAAATCGTGGACAGGGAGCTGGCCTATGGAGGACACTATATTGCAGGATTTAAATGGAAAATATTTAGAATTACTGAATAGTAATTTTAGAATAGAATAGTTTTGGAGCTAAAAGGCTTTCAAAAATCATTTAGTCTAATTCCTTCATTTTTCAAAAATAAGTAATCTAAGACCTGAAGAGTTAAATATCTTAGCTATTGTCGTATATATAATGGCATAAGCAATATTTGAAACCAGGTTTTCCTGACTCCAAGTTCAACACTGTCCACTAAACCATATCTTTTGAGATACCTTATATGTTGGCAGAGACACACTGGAGAAAAACTAGTATTATTTTTACTTTAAAATTGATTGGATAGTCAGTTTCTCTATCTTTCCTTTACAAGTCAGATCCAAGTTTTTGAGATAACTTTTGGATGATTGAATGTTTAACTACTAATAACTACTACATTGTGTGTTCATTATAAGTATGGATGGTGATATGAGAACTATGTGACAACTGAAAAATAGAGACTAAATTTGTGACTGAAATATAAGTTCTTTACTGTAAATTTCCAAATTGCATCTGAAACATCTTGATGAATATTGGGTACCATCAGTAGAATTTGTTTAAAAAAATAAAAATAGAACTCTGTAAAAATTACATGGAAACAGCATTTAATGTTCTATCAATCTTTCCCTTGAGAGTGATAGATTTGCTGTTTTATTGCAAGGAAGGAAGATGATTTCTCTGATAAGAAAAAAGAGGGGGGAAATGATTTTGCAGTTTACATTTTAAATTTAAGAATGGCCTATTATTAACTCTTTTTTGACCAAGAAAAAAGGGAAATGTTTAAATTGGAGAGCAATTTTTAAATAAATAAAAATTAATCTGGAAAACTATTTTGTGTTTTATGTATTTCTTTTATGAATGATACAACAGAATAATTTAATTGTTTTGGTGACTTTGCTTCTATTTTGCCTAAAGGTACTAACTATGTATTTATAAGCTTTTAAGAATCCCAAAGTCAACAGTCTCACTTCATTGATTTTGTGTAACAAAAATGTCTACTAAATTGTAAAGGAAAATTTCAGGGGAATAAAGATTAGTTCTATAAAAAGTCTGGAATATGATTGGGAAATAAAGACTAGAAGAATTAATTGAGTAAAATAAAGTAAGGGGAAAAAAAAGAAAAGGGCAGTTAATCATAACGTAGTCTCATTTATACTGATGTGTTCTTCTACCAAGATAATTATGGTAAATCAGAACTTAATGTAAGATACATTTGATATTGTCAGTAGTACTATATGTTCAGAAACTACAAGGATCACAAAACCTGAGAAAATTTTGGTTTTAAAATTTTGCTAATTTTGTGATCTTCAGCAAGTTACTTCACCTCTTTACCTCATTTTCTTTATGTGTTAAATGCAATAATAAAGGACTTATCTTCCAGGATTGTTGTGAGGACCACATAATTGTAAAGCACTTAGCATAGCTACATGGCAAGAACTACATAAATGTTAGTACATGAGAGCACTTTATATTGGTCTTAGATTTAAAAGTATAAAATGCCCAAAGTGATCAAATTAATTACTTTCTATGTAAGAAAAATTGGAAATTCATTCAATTTAATTAATATCACTTGACTAGTAATGTTTTGTTTCATGTTTAAATATATGATATATATAACTAATGTGTTTTTAATTTTTTTCATATATTGTGAAGCTTGAAAAATTTAGATTATGAATATAAAAAGAACATGGTCAAAATATTTGAAAATTGTTACAGGTTTAATGGGGAATATTTTCTTTAAAATTAATAATTATAACAGTATTGGTAGAAAAAGTGACAAAGTCCTCTTTTTTTCCTTATCTGTAGGACTTTCTACTTGGAATAGATCATAAGATCTTACCAACCTGATGAACCTGTATTAAGAAGTTTGAGAAACTAGGACCATTTCAAGTCAAAGTGGAAAAACTTAACAGTTTGCTTATAGAAGAGACTACGTTTTACCTGGTAAATTATTTGACTATCACGTATGAAAATCATTAAATTTTACATGTTAATAGTCTGTATTGAAATTCATCTTTGGGATAATTATCATGTGTTTGTTCTATGAATGTGGTTATTCTTAACTTAGAAATGAAAGACAAATAAGATTTTTTTGTGTGTGTGTGCTTATTGTTGACTATAGATGTTGCAACATGAGAAGACTAAAATAACCTTAAATTGTGATTAGTGAAATTTTATTATTTGAGGTAAAATCTCATTGGACTATAATTTAATATTTTTCCTAATTTTGATTTCACTGTGGTTTTCCAAATTGTCATGAAGTTGATAGTCTACCATTGAAGAGGAATCCCATGTGTTGTCCAAATAAAGTGCAATCTGAAACCTCCTAGAGGTGAATGTCTCTCTTGGAAAAGTTGAGAGGACTACCTTTACATAGATCAAGGTAAGATCCTCTTGACTCAGTTTTCATTGAAAATTGATTGCAATAATTCATTGTATTGGTTTCCTTTTTAAACAGGAAATTTCCCACTTGGTTAATTCTGAGACTAGCTATAACATGTTGTGAATAATATGAAAACTTTGTTATGTAATTGGATATTAACTATGACCCATGCCTAAAATCAAACAGAGCTAAAAAAGTTTTTCCCTTATCCTTATTTATGTCAGGTCAGTTTGGGCCCTTGAGCAGACTGTCTTCAATACATCATAATCATGTTCCTCCTTTTTCCTTTCATAACAAAATTTCTCTAATCAGGGCAAGTGAACAGTGAATTGAGGGACTGAAATCCTAAAACATTTCTGAGTACTACAATAGTATGCAAATATAAAAGATCTTACTGGTTTCAATCTGAATTTGTAGTCAATTCTATAACCTCAGCAATTAATAGGACTTGATATCCTATTATATAGTTATAGTTATATATTCATGTATAAAGCTAGATCCTTGAAATTTTTCATTCTTTCAAAATGATATAGAGCAAGAAATAATCCAAGAAAATTGTCCTGGAGTGAGAGAACATGAGGAGAAAGTAGAAATAAAAAAAAAAAATCTACTAATCACCACCTCAACAAGATCCTTTGAAGGAAACACATAGGAATATTATTGCCAAATTTCAAAAAAAACCTGGGTCAAAGAGAAATTTTTGCAAGAAACAAGGAAAAAAGTGCTGGAATTCAATTGGAATTGTACAGAATTTATCAGCAGGCACAATAAAAGACTGTGGCCAAAAATATCATACCCATAAAAAATATCCATAATATTGAATGAGAAAAAAATGGATGTTCAATGAACTTGCAGATTTGCAGGACTTTCTATCAATCAAACCTGAAATTAATAGGAAATTTAACATAGAAGCACAATATCAGAATGATATGGAGATAACATATCATTCTGCTATTGGCTCTTCTATGTTAAAATTTTCATATCCTTGTCTTATTTCCCCCATATGAAAATGGAGATAGCATTCTCATATGAGGGAATAAGACAAAGATATGAACATTTTCTAGTTAAAAGGAGTAATGAATTTTGAGAAAGCAAAAGGATCAGACCATTTTCTCTAAAAAACTAAGGGGTGTGTGTGTGTGTGTGTGTGTGTGTGTGTGTGTGTGTGTGTGTGTGTGTATTTGTATAAGTACACATAGGGTTGGTTTCCAAATATTTTAATGAGATATGCAGGCCTTGAGTATGTTTAGTAATAAGTTCTCAAAATTTGACTAAAGATTTTACATATAAAATGGTTTTGATGATTATAAAGAAAGTGAAATTGTTTTCCTATTTTGAAGTATCTATCTGATAATTTTGTAAGACAGAAGAGCACATTCTCCAAGGCAGGTCCTCATTTTTTCTTCTTAAGATTCTTCCTTCAGTCTGTTTATAGCAGTATCCATATCAGGAACAACATTTAGGTAAAGATAGAAATAGCAAGTATGTTTGTAAATTTTAAATTTCTCTCAAGATACAGATGAATTATGGATTACTAAATTGATGGTCTTCTCATAGCTCTGTTGTTAATAGAATCAGAACAATAAGGTTTAAGCTAGTTTTCAACACATGAACCAATTATTGGAAAACCAAGTTTAGGAAGTTGTATTAACTTTTACTGAATATTTTACTGACAGATCTCTCCAAGTGAGTTGGAACCAGGGAGGAAGATCAACTAGGATCACAACAGTTCTGTCAATCAAGAGGGCCATTCCTGGAAGTTGAAGAGAGAACCATTTGAAAATACCTAGCTCTTGAGAAAGAATCGTTCTTTCCCTTTTCCCTTATGCTTCTTCAATAATGTGGGACAGGATTTTTTTCCTTATTTCCCCATCATCCAATGGCACCTTGTAACAGAATCACTAGGGAGTGAACTATATACTATAGTTGAACTTCAATGAGAAGTAGCCCAACATGATGATGCGCCCAAGATACAACAAGAGAACATTATGGGCAGAGAATAAAGGTCAGGACCCTACAATGACAAAAATGTAAGTTTCTAGGGCTGTCTATATTCCCTCCACAACCTTTCCTAGGAACTCTCAACCTGTATGTACATATTGGTGTTGAGATAACAATGAACACAATGCTTTAGGTATGATCTGACAAGGTCATAGTCCAGTAAGAATTATCCTCTTTCTGGTTCTAGACAACATGTCCCTCAATGTAACCCAAGAAAATAGTCTTTTTGGCTGTCATGTTGTGACATTTGATAAACATATTGCTGTAATATCTTTATAAAATTATTGCAGAAAGCTCCAATAATTGCCTATATTCTGAATTTATATATATATATATGTTTAATGTCAAAGCATTCAAGTTACTTCCATAATTATATATTTAATTAGAAATTATTCTTATTGTACCTTAATTTTAATGAATTTGATAATACCTTATGCTTCCTCTATAATACCATACTGCCTGGCACACAGTAAGTACTTAAAAATTCTTGTGCCATTCTTTCCTTGTCATTTATTGCAAAAAATAATAATAAAAGAAGTTAGTTCAAATAAATTTGGTACATCTTTAAACTGTTAAATCCAATCATGGAATGGTGGCCAAATATGAAAGACTGAATCATGTATTCTAAGAACCCCATTTTTCTCCCTTCCATATTTTCTCAAGACAGTTTTTATTGTTGTTGTTGTTGTTGTTGTTGTTGTTAATTTATAAAATGTGTCTGAACCCATTTTGCGTGGTTAAGGTGTTATATATCCTCTCTATAATACTGCATCTGACCTGGATATTTATTTTGAGTTCCTCTATAAGAGTCTCATATTTTCTATTCTCTGTGGCATTCTGTGATTGTATAACATTATGGGAATTTCTCAGCATTAAACAGAATGAGGATCTGACCTCATGAGGTTTTAATAGATGCTATTATATTCAAATTGAAAAATCAAAACCATCTTTTTCCACACATGTTCCTGTATTTCTTGAAGCTTTTTTCTTCTGCCCACAAATGGCTTCATTCACTCCCACAGAAGAGTATTTATTCAAAGGAGCAAGAAAACAAATTAGGGTCAGAACAGAAGGCCAACTTCTTTTAGAAGCAAAATCAAAGTCTACATTAACAAAAAGTACTCTGAATAAGGTAAGGCATGGAGTGATTAAGAACAGGCATGTATAACCCCGATTTATTCATCAGTTCAATCTATTACATTGATTCAAATGTTTGTTTTAAATCAGGGTAGAAAAAAAAATCTAAAACTAATTTAAAGTCTTTGCTATTCTACAATTCTAGATTTGGTTACAACATAGTGAGACCAATCTTGTATATGTCTTTGACCTTTGTAAATATACCCCCCTTCTCTTCTTGGAGAAGGAAGACATTTTGACCCCTTTTATTCTCTAATATATATAAAAATAATTTATTATTATTATTAATAATAAAGGAGATATCATATCTCCTTTCTTAACTGAAATTTTTCTGCTTGTTGCATTTCTCTTTCTTATTTCCTCTTTGTATTCTTTCATCCTCTTGTTTTCATCCTGTTGTTTGTCCCCTCAACAAATTTTCTGGTTTTGCTTTTTTTATTGTTTTTATTCCTGCTTTTGTTATTGTTCTTGTGTATCTTGATAACTCTAGGTATATAGTGGATATAACTTTGCACATTAAGATACATTTTCTGATGTCACCTAGGTTATTCAATATCCCAGAGTCTCAGTTTCCTTTTCTGTATAATTTAGGGGTTCACCTATATTCCCTCTGAGGTCTCATCTAAGCCTAGAAGATTGATAACTTTATGATCTTATGGCTTCCCCCACATGGCTACTGACCTGACCTCTGCATTTCCAAAGAAATTTTTCCAAAACTATTCTGAGCATTGTTAATAAGGTTTGAACACAAAAGTACTTTTCCCAACATGACCACTTAAAAAAAAAAAACACTCAGAGAAATGTTTATTTACTTATCTTGGTCTAAATGGCATTGGATTGTTTCCAAAATTTAAGTCCATTCTCAGATGATTAGCGTCTACTATCATATTGAAAAAATGTGCTGTAAGTTCTAAGTCGACTTTGGGAGAGATAATAATAATCAATTAATCAATAAGCATTTGCTAAGCGCCTACTATGTTCTAGGAGCCACAGCTAATACTTATACAAAGTACTTTTTTCATGTTTATTTTAGGCTTGAAAAAAATCTAGGAAACAAGTATTTTAGAAATGATTATTATTATCCCCATTTTTAGGATGTGAAAGTTGATTTTCCAATAATAATATCAT
The DNA here is from genome assembly GCF_016432865.1 of Antechinus flavipes. Lineage (NCBI taxonomy): Eukaryota > Metazoa > Chordata > Mammalia > Dasyuromorphia > Dasyuridae > Antechinus > Antechinus flavipes. Next base: position 575,459,730 of record NC_067398.1, on the reverse strand, counting down.
CAATGGCAGTATCATTGGAAGAAGTGTGTAGTCTCAAAGTGGCTATATTAAAGTCAATATCATTTAACTCACTCCACTTTGCAACTGGTACGCAGTCTGGTTTCAACTCCATAACAAGATGCTCCTTACAGGTTAAGCTTATCATCTTCAATCTCATCACCAGACTGCTAACTAAAGTCTTGACTAAGCTTTCTCTCCTGTTTGATTTGAAGGATTAAGAATATAGTATCAAACTCTTCCTGATGCCTTCTTTTATAGAAGGCAGAAACTGGACTTGCTCGATTTTGCATTTGCCATTGTATCTGGCTTCAACTCCATTGAACAAGACATCCCTGAGTTCTAGCCATCCCCCCCGCTTCTTTCCTGCCTTCTTCTGTGTGTTGTCTCTCTCTCTTGAAGTTGTAAGCTCTTTGAGTACAGGTACTGTCTTCATTAATTGTATCCTTAATACATACCATAGTGCCCGGCATGCAGTACACACTTAAATGTTTATTAGATTGAATTATTATTTAAATAATCTGTTTAAAATGATTTTTTGTATCACCATAAAGAAAATAAACAACTTTTGCTCTCTCCAGCTGAATTCCTAATAACAGCTTAAAAGTTCATGTTTTATAACAAGATAACCTTTTATTATAACAATGCTTGAGGGAAACAATACAGGTATCATGTCAATTTTGCAGATATAGAAACAAATGCTCAGGAAAAATAGTTAGAGCTAGCACTTATATAGCATTTGAAGATTTGAAAAGCATTTTGTAAATATTATCTCATTTGATCTTCACAGCAGCCCTGGGAGGTAGGCTCTAATATTATCTGTTTTACCAATGATGACTTTCCTACTCACACAGCAACTAAGTGTCTGAGGCAGTATTTGAACTCAGGTTTTCTTGATTTCGTGTCCAAGGCTCTAGCTACTGTGCCACCTAACTGATTCTAGAAAGGTTATGTGATTAGTCAAGGGTCAAACAGGTAATGACATGTTGGAACTAGAACTTCATTGCAGAACAACTGAATATAAGATCTTTATTCTTTCCACAATGATGCATTACTTTTATAAAGTCAGAAGTTACCACCTATTAAAAGTGTTTCTGCGTTGTTTTAACAGTATATCAACTAAAACATTCTATTTTAGAAAGCATAACTCTGGTCTGCCCTTTGAAAAACTGCCCTAATTTTTATTCATGCTGAAGATCTTTAGAGGTAAGAATCAGATTCTACTTTCTTTCATCATTTCTAGTTGGATGGAGCTCCTTTCTCCACTACCCAATCACACCCATGTCTCATAGAAGTATTACTTCATTCATATTTTAAACAATTTCATACCATCTGTCTTTTTCATGCTGAGTTGAGAGCATTTTTCCCCCTCTGAGACCAGGCAGAAATCACTGTTAAGTTTCTCAAAAGACTCCTATGTCTGCTGTGACTTAGAGAGGATTTAAATTAAACAAAGGAAAAAGGGGAAAATGAATATAATAATGGGCTGATTCTTCCTAACTCCTTCCCATAAACTCCCTCCCTCCCACTGTTTCTCCTCACCCAGCCTGTACCTTGCTGTGAAGATGGCAAAGATGTAATGTAAACCAGAATCACTCTTTAAGTCAATGGTTCTTAATCTTTTCTTATATCATGAAGTCCTTTAATACTCTCTGAAGCCTATGGACTCCTTGTCAGAATGTCCTTAAATGCATAAAATAAAATACCCAGGATTACAAAGGAAATCAATTATATGAAATAGAACCCTTGAAATATTTTTAAAACTAAGTTTATGGGGGGCAGCTAGGTAATAACAATGGATAGAGCACCAGTCCTGGAATCAGAACCTAAGTTCAAATATGACCCCAGACACTTGACACTTACTAACTCTGTGACCATGGGCAAGTCAATCATTTCTGATTGCTAAGCCCCCTTCCCCCCCCAAAAAAAAAGGAAGGAAGGAAAGAAAGAAAGAAGGAAGGAAGGAAGGAGGAAAGGAAAGAAAAAAAGAAGGAAGGAAAGAAGGAAAGAGAAAGAAAAAAGGAAAGAAAAAAGAAGAAAAGAAAAATGAAACAAGGAAAGAAAAAGAAAAAGAAAGAAGGAAGGAAGGAAAGAAGAAAAGAAAGGAAGCCATTTAAGTTTATAGACTCTAGAATAAGAACACCACTTTTAAGAAATGATGGGCATATTTGACAAGTGGGTGACTTTTTTTTTCCTTTTTTTTTTACTTCTATACTCATTTGCAGGAGGAGGGAGGAATAGACAATAGAACCAAATGTAGAACTGAGCACTGGTTAGAGACAATAACACTAAAGTCTTCTGCAAAACTGTAAAATAACAACTCCTCGTAATACTGGATGTTGAGCAACTGACCTTTTAACCCCAAAACTACAGTGATTTTTCTTGGTATGAGTGCCCAGTAGCAAACGGTACAGAGTTTGGACAGAGGGGATTAAATAATTCCATCCCTAATTCCATCCCTAAATAAGTTCATTATAGAAAGAGAACAAGAGGAAATACATTTGAATAGCTACAGAGTCTTATTCTTCTTTAGAACTACTCATTTTGACTGAACTTATTAATCAAATTGTTTTGATTTAATTTGACAGAACTGAATGAATTATTACATTTGAGTTTCCTGACTGACTAGGTTCTACATGAAAATTTTGCTGTTTTTTTGTTCTTGTTGCTTTAGCTTTTACTGTTGTTTTCTCCCATTATAAATCAAATTCTTTAAGGGTAAGGATTCTTTCTTTTTATTTTTGTTTCTGTTTTGTATCCCCCATGCTTAGCACAATTCCTGGAAAATGGTAAGTAGTTAACAAATATTTGTTGACTTGACAACCTCCAAGTGGGTCAGTGTAGAATGGTCTCAGAAACTTTATTTGGAATCAAAAAAACTCACATTAAAGTCCCAAAACTAGTTTTGGAATTAGGCAACTCAGAAAGTGGCAGTTTTCTCACCTGGTAAGGAGAAATAATGTCTATTCTGCCTCCCTCACATGCTCAAATGCTGAGCTCAAATGCTGAAGATGCTTTGTAAAAATATAAAACACTATATAGATGTATGGTATTATTATCTGTTACATTTTCTGAGATGCAAAGAAGAACTTCATATTATCTAGTAATCAAGTGCTTGAACAAAGTATGCTAATCAGAAAGAAGACTCATGGAGGAGATGACATGGAAATATTTTCAAAAGAAAGAAAATTTTGTGATCTATAAAAATCATTATTTTAAATTTCTCATGTTTTAAATTTCTAGTGCCTTGAGGAAAATCCTACTCTAGTAATAGCTCTGATTCTGAATGTCTTAGAGTCAAGGGATGTCCTTTCTTCTGTATTCTTTGGTATATTAATAATAATATTGCCAATGATTAAAAACCTTCTATTTCTATACTAGAGATATAGGCTTGTCTTACTTCTTATAATTTATAACGTTCTTGTCAAGTGAAAATGTTCTCTGTGTTTTTCATTCCCTAATGCATGCTATCTCGAAGCAACATCATAAAACCTGTTTCTATTTTCCTGCATTCTATTACTATCCTTCTGTTCTCTGGTTCTCAGGGTTTTAGATAACATTCCTATGTTACATTTTTTTTCTTTTTCTGATGCTTTTTGTTTTGACACATTAATCACTTCTCAATAAAGACCCATTACATAAGACCTCATTTTTTAAAAATTAAGCAAAACCATTTAGTCTAGTGATTGCAATTGACATGCAACTTTTCACTTTTATAGTCTAATATTTCTCAACAGAAAAGAAGAACATAGTTTTTAGCCTCAGCCATCTGGAATTAACATTGGCCAATATATTTGACATGGTTTCTATTGTCTTTAGTCTTTAGATGTCTTTAGTCTTGTCTTTTTTTACAATCCTATATTATTGTAACTATTAAAAATGTGGTCCTTTTCCTTCTGTTTTCTTAGTTGTGCAACATCTCATAAAAGTTTTCTAATTTACATTACATTTTATATAATATACAGATTGTTTTGTTGTTGTTTTTGAAGAGGACAAGGGGTAAGTCTAGGTGTCCCTATCTCACTCAGGCCAGAAGTTCAGTGGCCACTTACAGAGCTGATCCTGCTACTGATAATCTTGGAAGCTTTGATATGCTCCATTTCTAACTTGAGTCATTCTATCCATCTTAGGAATCCTAGTACTTCTTTGCTCCCAGAGTCTCACCTAATTGACAGAAAAATAGATACCTAGAGAGAGATACTTTATTTGAGAGATAGATATGTAGTTAGATAGAATGAAAAAGCATTTATTCAGTGCTTGCTATGTGTCAGACACCGTGCTAAATACTGGAGATACATAAATACAGGTAAGCAAGAGTCCTTTCTCTTCGGGAGCTTACTTTCTAATGGAAGAAGGCAACATCTAAAAAAGAGCTGGAAGAAGAGGAAGGAAGAAAGAATATTAACTACACTGTCATTTGTGCTTGGGCTGAAACAAGATAAGGTGAAAAATAAATAAAGTTCGCCTATCAGATATTGGGGATCCAGGATGAAGTGAGGATTTCCAGTGGGACAAGGAAATTGAGGTTAAGTAAACTCAATGAAATATTTACAATCACAAGATAAAATCCATCAGGATTGCATTTATTTAACTAGGATAAATAATGTGCAAATTCAGTATGATATAAGAATTCTAGAATCCATGGCAGAGGATAAGGATCAGGGCCAAAGCATTCAAGTAGCTATTTATTCTGTCTCCTAAATAAGACCAGTACTAAGGGAGGTCAGTCTTCAAAAATCATAAGGTATAATCAAGGAAGGAAAAACACTGTTTGACTTTCTTTTGTAAATGACTTCAAAGAAGAAAAAGGCAGAGCTTTAAGAAGATGAGAAAAGAAAGGCAGGCTGATGGATGTAGAGGCAAAACATGAGAAAAGATCTAAGGTTGTTACTCTATAGACACTTGTTTGACTCTTAGAGAACAAAGGCAGGAGCTTAACAGTGAGTGAGAAAGTACCCAATTCACAATCAAATAAAAACTACTAGGAATCCAGAAACTATTTTGTATTGGATTTTTCTCAGAACCCAAATTTAACAAGTTGGAATTTTTAAAATCACATCCTATTCAATCTTTTTAAATGATGGATTTTCTTTTTCTATGGGCAAATCTGCATTTCAGAACAAAATGCAGGACATAAGATTCTTGGTTGTAAAGCTCCACAGAGAAACAGGCTCTGTTTTGTGCTGTTTCTCTTACATCTATACTAAAGATACACATTTTAACAAATGCATTGCAGGCTCTAAAGATCATACCTCCATGGGTACAAATGGATGTGTATAAAAAATAAAGTCCAGATAACTCATAATTAAAACTTTCAGAGGTAACATCAGTAAACTATCATTTCTCAATAGTGAAGAAGGATAAAATTTTATCTTGCTAATAATTTAGTGGTTACTTTCCTGAAAAGTTTCATATAAATAAACTTTTCTTAATTGAATGCTATTTTAGGAGCTTAGCATTTATTTAAAGGAATCCAAATGTGAATTCATTTGTAGAACAAATGATTCAGTTCTCATTTTTATATATTTAAATTCCAATTTTCATATATTTATCTTCCTTGAAGCAAGGTAGATGAACATATCAAGTAAATTAAATACAGCAAAGTTTGATGCCTTGTTTCAGCTGCCCATGTTGTACTATTAATGGTATAAAGGAGCAACAGATTGTGGTCCAGTGACATCAAACCAACAGCCATTAAATTATAAAGGGGGATCACTGAGGGTTTATTATTGACTTAGAAAACCACATATTAATATTATCAAAGTTGTGTTGTGTTTTTCTTTAATTTATTACACATTTTCCAATCATATTTTAATCTGGTTTACCCACACTCAAGAGTGTTGTGGGTCAAATGCTTGATATCTCTAACGTGATAGACAACTGACCATAGCCAGGAAAAGCTAGTTTCAAATCCTATTTCTGACATAGTCTACCTTAACAAATAACTCAACCATTCAGATCGTTGCTGTTCAAACTTCGTTCTCAAAGAGGCCCAATGATATCAGGAGGGTAATATCTTGACTTACAAGTGGATTCCATTTCAGTGATGCAGAATTGTATAAAATCATCAGCCTCCCTTTCTTCTCCAGAGTCATCAGAGTCCAGTGGTAAGATCTAGGTCAGGACAATTAACCATGGTCCCAGGATTCAGTGAAAGACCTTGGTCTCTTTAAGTTAAGGTATTTCACAGGTCTCAGTTTGTCTGAAATAACACCCATTCAGTGATTAAAGATTAAGTAAGAATTGAAGCAAAAGATGATCTAGTTTTCCTTTTCAAGAAAAATCAATCTGAAGAATAAGACCCTCATTGTTTGTGACCAAGACAGAAAAAATAAACTTGCTCAACTCAACCACTCACTGCTTTATATAGCTCTCTATGTCCATAAATGTTGCAGAGAAGGGAACAATCTGGGAGAAGGCAGTACTTAACTGGAAGCTCCCTACCACAAAGAAAGAGTCAGTCCCTATTACTAATAATAATATCATTCACATATTTGGGCAGCTAGAGGTCAGGGCAAGAAGCCAAGACCAGGAGATTCAGAAATATGTTTTAGGTAGGGGTCCTAGGGAACCTCACTAGACAAGGTCATACTATACATTTGGTTTGGCAAGTTGGTCAGACAGGCAGAAATAGATGTCAGGATTGATTTAGGTCATGCTTAGAGTCTGCAACAAGCCATTTAAATGCTGAAATAGGAAAGTGAGTGAATCCCAGCTGAGATCAAGAATAAAGTGCCCAGATTTATCAGCCCTTGGGTATATATCAAATTGGCCTAGTCCATAGTAATGACCCCAGTCTGGGCCTATCTGGGAAATGCAGGCAGTCCAAAGCAGATGCAGACCCAGACCAAGGGCCATGCAGCCAGCTTTGTGATCCAACACTTCCAAGTGCAGCTAGAACTAAATTAAAATGTAATTTGGAAATATGTAATACATATATCATAGATCAATATTTAATAATCACTAAACATTCATTAAATATTTACTAGTTGCTAGATACTGTGTTAAGTGCTATGTATTATAAAAATATGATAGAGCATAGATAATGTTAACATGTGGTTTTCTAAGTCAGTATGAGGTACACAGAAAGCCTTATGTATATTTTAGTGCTCACATTTTTATTTGAGTTTGATACCATTGGTCTATACCTCCTGGGCTGACATACTAAAACCTCAATAATGGCTAAACTAGCTGAAAGATCTGGCTTGTGAAGGGGCAGTTGTTAAGAACCAGTAGTGATACAAAGAAACAGCTAGAATATGAAAAAGTACTGGACCTACTGGATAGTCAATAAGTATTTATTAAGCATCAACTGTGTGTAAGGCATTGTGTCAAGTCAAAAGATGTATATTCATATTTTAGCTCTTCTATTTATTATTCATCCATAGGCATGGCCTATAAGTTCCTTCATCTGCAAAATAGGTTTAAGATGTATTGTGAGGAAAGCATTTTATAACCTTTAAAGCACTATAAAATTGAGATTGAAGATGATGATGGAGATGATTCAGGATGGCTGCAGAAATACATTCTTTCTGAGAGTTTGGGGGAGGTGAATATTTGCAGTTTCATAGGCCTTAGGTCTAATGGCTAAACTGGAGATCTACAGAAAGAAATGTCTTTTCTGTTTTCCAAACTCCCTCCCATATGCCATTGTGAGACCTGAAGAAATGATAGGACATAATAGCATAGACTTAAAGCTAAAAGGGAGCTCAGAAGCTACTGAGTCCAGCGTTCAAGGACTATTCATAGAAGCCTTGACAATTCAATTGCTTGACATCAGAATTAAAACTGAGCTCATCTCAAGGGTCCATACCAAGAAGAGGAAAGGGAAGCACAGAAGAGCAAAGGAAAGTTAGAAAATGCCTTGGGATTGATCTTAAGGACAAAAATGAAGCAAGGAGAACTCTGTAAGTTATGAACTGTTAAACTGTTTCATCTGTTACTGTACTATTTCCATGGGCTTATTGTAGGTTTCTTTATGGGATTTCATGATCAATCTTCTTTTATTAATCTATTTTATATTTATTTTTAAATATTTACTGTATTGCTAATAGAGAGAGGGACAAGGAAAAAGGGAGAGAAAAAGTAAACAGGATCGGGGACTGATTTAACAATTCACTAAAAGATATTTGTAAATGGATCTAACAGTGAATACTATGGTAGAAAGCATAGTTGTTGAGGAACTGAGCTGTAGGATTTGGTCTGAATGGTCCTAACACTTAACCCAGAGTTGAACACATTATAATAGGTCTTTAATATGTTTCCTACATTGGGTTGAATAATAAATAAATTTTATTTTTTTTGCGTTTGTTTTTCCCCAATTACATTTTTTTTAAGTTTTTGCATTCCAAATTTTATCCCTTCCTCCCCTCCCCACCACCAGATATGTTATACATGTGTAGCAAATTTTATTTTATTTATTTATTTAAAACTTAGATACAAAACAAAAAATGGGGGAAAAAGAAAAAAAATGTCATGTTCACAGCAGAACAGAAGATTCAAAATATGAAAAAAATATTTTTCCATTTCAAGAAAGCCTAAATAATAAATTCTATGTATTGTGTTCAAAGTTGTTTATCTTCACTTCCTTGTAGGTTTTCTTTTGTTCTCTTCTGTGCTCTTTTTATTATTTCCTTTTTTTCTTTCTTCCCTCCTCTTCACCAAGAAGGCTACAATTAATCCTATATGTATCTATAATGATACAGTTCTTTACACACATATTATATAATCTATGTAACATCATGCTACATTTGTTTGTCTTCTGTTTCTCTGAATATGGATAACATCACCCTTCATAAGTTCAAGTCTTTCCATATTTTTCCAAATTCACCAACTCGTCATTTCCTATATCACAGAAATCTTCCTATCTAGTTCTTTTAATCTAAAACAATATTATTTAATATGGCTGACATAGAGTGTAGTGTCTTTATTTTTCTCTTTTGATTAAATCTATTTAGCTTTAACTTTGAGACCAATGATTACTATTCCTGCTTTTTTTTCAAATAAATTCTATTCCTGATCATTATTATTATTATGTTTATGTGTATCTCTTGCAAATTTTATCATCTAAAATGTCTAATAGTTCTGTGAAAAGAGCCCTAATGCTGGGAGTTACATAACCTTAGTTCAAATCTCACACATAACACTTGAGCAAGTCACTTAATCCCTTGATCTATTTTCTCATCTGTAAAATAGAGAGGGTATAGGGAAGAGAGCTGGTGAACATGATAGAAAATGACTGCAATCACTTGCTAGTGAGAGAAGGCTGGGGAGTTGTTTGAACTCAGGATATCTGAACTAAGGTAGGACTAAAGCTGATTGGGGTAGCTGTGCTAAATCTGGCATCAATATGAGGAGTCCCTGGGATCCAGGAGCCACTATATTGTCTGAGGAATGGGGAACGGAAGGGAGACAGTGTGAAGGAGAGACATATTCAGAGATGACATTTTGGAAGAAATGGCCTTGGAAGTCCAAGCTTTCAATCTCCAGTCTCTTACAAAGACATTGCCCTGTCTCCTAATTCTTCTATCTAAAAGTCTTTTGGAAGGTTAAGCTCCATTTAAGAAGAGTTCAAATTTTGATGACAGGGCTACTCAAGAGAACTAATGAAGCTCTGTTAAAGATAGTATTCTTAGAGAATTTCTTTAAAGTCACTTGTGGAAAAAGAAATAGCTAGTTGCCAGGATGCAAACACTGATATCTACACAGCGATGTTCCCAAACCTAGAAAAAGAAGGCAATGCTAAAACAAATATGCATTTATATAACTCACATTCTAAAAACAATCATGAATATTATTATTTTCAGCACTGGAAGAGTTTAACTAAACTATTAAGGTTGATGGGAAAAGATGTTCACATTTTCAAATGAGATTGTCATGACTTAAAACTTAAGCATCAATACTGTTTCTTCAGAGATACGAGCATATGTCACAGAATCCAGGAGAGAAGAGAGATTTGATAGCTATGGGAAACTTGGATCAAGTGCAGGGTACAATGAGTTCTAGACTATTCCAAATATGTGCAAAGAGCTCTTTTTTATGAAAAGTTATAGAATATCAAATTATTTTGCATCATTGTTAAATAAAGAACTATAAGATATATGCTGAATAAGTACAGTATTCATTTTTATTGATATTTGATTACATTAAGATTACTGTATTAGATTATTCCATAATTCTTCTATATGCAAAAATATTTTCTTCTTATAGATTATAAATTCTTTGAAGTCGATGACTATGCTATATACAATTCTTTGGATCCCCTTACAATATCTAACTATATGCTGAGTACATAGCAGACATTCATCTTAAAGTGCTTTTAAAAATTGATATAATGAAAAGAGGAAGGATAGAGAATAAAAAGGAAAGGGAGAGAGAAAAAGAGAGAGAGAAAGAAAGAGAGAAAGAGAGAGAGAGGAAGGAGAGAGAGACAAAGGATGAGAGAGAGAGAGAAAGAGAGAGAGAGAGAGAGAGAATAAAAGAGAGAGAGAAAGAGAGAATGTGAGAGAGAGAGAGAGAGAGAGAGAGAGAGAGAGAGAGAGAGAGAGAGAGAGAGAGAGAGAGAGAGTTGCAAATAAATAGTCAGGATCATGCCTGAAGGAGCAAGTTATTCTTGCTAACTGGAGCAGGAAGAGGAAACACTTGACCAAGTTAGCCAGGAGTCAAGAGTATGAAACCTGAGTAAAGAAGCAAAGGCAAACCAGGTTGTCAATAACCACAGGTGAGAAGTCAAGAATCTATCTGAGCAATAAAATTCAATATAATTCAGCAAATTTTTCTTAAACACCCACTAAGTACAAAGCACTGTCTTAGACAGAGAGGAAAAAAGTGGGGGAGGGAGAATCAAATCATCCCTACCCTCTTGGAGCTAGCATTCTACTAAGGGATATAAATTTTGTGCATAGATCGATAAATACAAGATGCTTAAAGAAGAGTGAGTATGCTAGTTGGGAGCAAAAAAGGCTTAAAGAAACTGGATATTTGTAAGTATACACATTCAGGAATAAAACAAAGATGATGGTCCAATAAGGATAACACCCTTTGAGGATGACAAAACAAGAGCAAGTCTCTGACAGCTTTCATATGCTTGAATTCAAAACATTAGCAAGAAAGTCATCTGGATATATCATAGGCACAAAGAATGATTTAAACAATTTTAAAGACAATACTAAAGGTAAAAGATTTTTTGGAGATGCTCTTCAGGGAACATAAGCCCAAACATCTTCGAGAAAAAAAGAAACAAACACTAATGCCAATGACTTAAAATATGTCATTGTGTGTGTGTGTATAAGGGACTTCAGATCCATGATTTCATGCATTTTGGGGATTCCAAATAAGGGACTTCTGCTAACAATGCAAATCAGCATCTATTCCACAACTTAGAGTCTTAGAATTTTCCCTCACAAATAGTTGGTGCTTAAAAAATGTCTATTGATTGACTAGCTGAATTGATTCTTCTATGACAATCTGGTGAAGCCTAGGGAACCTCTTCTCAGGATAATGTTTTTATACATAAAATATGCATCATAAAGCAAACTAATTTTATTGAAATGTAGTTATTGAAATATTAAAAAGCCAAGTTCATATATTCCACATTAAGAATCCATGCCCTATGTTTACAACATTCTTTCTCACAGGTAAGAGAATATCTTGCTTAATCTTTATATAGTAGATAAACATTTTCTATGTCTCATCCCATCAAAACTATATCTTGTAACAAGAACTCATGGAAGTAGTCTGTTCTAGAGAAAGAGGATGATTCTCATTATACTTTGCTTAATTCAGTAATGAAATTTACATATGCCAATAATCATCTAAATAAATACTTTTATTATGTAATCTCTATTGCTTTTGTTTCATTGGAACATGCCCCCATTTGCACTCAAAAATCTGGTTATAATACCTTTATTTTTTCAATGAAATGTTCTTCAACATAATAGAAATCATTAAAAAGTTCCTCTACAACTTAAAAGATCAAATGCTTAATTTGTTTCATATATTTTAAAATCTATCTTTCCAAGTCTTCATTGAGCAAAAGAAGAGCATGTACATCTTTAATAGTCAAATTTGCAGTTATTGTTTTTCAGTCATGTTTAACTCTTCATAACCCCATTTGGGGTTTTCTTAGAAAAGCTACTGGAATGGTTTATCATTTCCTTATTCAGTTTATTTTACAGATGAGGAAACTGAGACAAATAGGGTTACACAACTATTAGGTCCCTGAGGCCAGATTTGAACTTATGAAGATGAGTCTTCCTGGCTCTCTACCCACTGTACCATCTAATTGCTCCCTATTTTTGCAATATCATAAGAGTATAGATTCTGGTAGGTTAAGAACCTAGCATCTTTGTCAACATATTTATATGTTGACACCCAGTTACTTTCTAGCTGTTTGAAATGGGGGCATAAATAATTCAGCCCCTTTCCACTCAACACCAGGTAGAACAATAGGCTCCATTTACTCATATGACTATCTATTTAGAGGGATACCCTTTCTGCTGTTAACAGAACATGAACTGCCTTGCTTCAAAATTAACTCTTCCCTTAGAAAGGAACACCTTAACTGACCTTTGAAACTAGCCTTTAGAACTTGGAATGTAGAATCTGTTATAAAATTATATAGCTAAAGAGTAGGAGAGTGGACCTAGGGAAAAAGTGGGATAAAAGGGAAAAAGAAGGAATTAAAGAAATAGTTCTGTGAAGTATTGCCTTTTTAACCTGTCCTTCTCCTTATTAGGCAAAATAATAGCCATGTCCTCATGCTCTCCTTTCAAGATTTCTCTTGTACTCGTGAAAGAAGTATAACCTCCTTTATTCTACTGTCATATTTTAGTGGATTAGCGTTTGGGTCAGGCATTGGATTGATAATTGATTTCTATGTCCCTTTTAGGAGTATTGACAGATCTCATATATTTGGAGTTATTGTTAAACATTATGTTTTCAATTTATCAAAGTTATTTTGATGGAATTAAATTTTCATTTTTTGATTTAGGAATTTCCATGTTATGAACTGATGCAAAGTGAAGTAAGCAGAACCAGGAAGAATAATACCAATATTATACTTACACAATAACAATAACATTATAAAGAAAAACAGCAGCCAGTATCCTATGCAATGGGGATACACTAGAATCTTTTCCAATAAATACAAGAATAAAGCAAGGATGCCACTCTTCCAACTATCTTTTGAAATATAATTTTAGAAATTCCAACATCATCACTAAGACAAGAAAACAAAAAGATAGGTAAAAAACAAATAAAACTATCTTTGTTTGTTAATGATATGATGATATATTTAGGAATTCCTAGGAAATCAACTGAACCTAATTGAAACAATTATTAACTTCAGCAAAGTAGCAGTCTGCAAAATGAATCCTTAAACATCAACTACATTTCTATATAACAACAAAATCCAAAAATCAATAATAGAAAGAAAATCCCATTCTAAATTTTTTTATTTTTTAAAATCAAGTTCCATAAAATATCCCCTTGGAAATTTAATTGCTAGAGTATTAAAAGTGCAAAATAACTTTGGTAATATTCTCCTTTTTTTTCTATTGGCACAGCTCAGAAATGAATACTGAATATTTTCCAGCTATTTAAGTCGTTCTTTATTTCAAATCAATCTATATAAGTCTTTTGTATACTTTGGTAGATTGATTACTGGATATATTATATATTTCTTTCTCTCCTTTCCCTCTGGGATGCCAAGGAAAAATGCCTATCCTTTGGATGTGGAATATGTGGTGATTTCACTGGATATGTGGAATTAAGGCTTTAATTTAGAAATGGCTTCCTTTGAACTATTCGAAAGAAAGAAAGGAAGGAAGGAAGGAAGAAAAGAAGGAAGGAAAGAAGAAAAGAGGGAGGAAGAGAAAGAGGGAGGGAGGGAGAGAGGGAGGAAGGAAGGAAGGAAGGAAGAAGGAAGGAAGGAAGGAAGGAAGGAAGGAAGGAAGGAAAGAAGGAAGGAAAGAAGAAAAGAGGGAAGAAGGGAAAGAGGGAGAGAGGGAGGGAGAGAGGGAGGAAGGAAGGAAGGAAGGAAGGAAGGAAGGAAGGAAGAAAAGAAGGAAGGAAGGAAGAAAAGAGGGAGGAAAGGAAAGAGGGAGAAAGGAAGGGAGGGAGAGAAAAGGGGATGAAGGAGAGAAAGAAAGAGGGAAGGAGGAAGAAAGGGAAAAAGGGAGGACAGAAAGAAGTTAGGGAAAGAGAGAGGGAGGGAGAGAGGGAGGAAGGAAGGAAGGAAGAAAAGAGGGAGGAAGAGAAAGAGGGAGGGAGGGAGAGAGGGAGGAAGGAAGGAAGGAAGAAGGAAGGAAGAAAAGAAGGAAGGAAAGAAGAAAAGAGGGAGGAAGAGAAAGAGGGAGGGAGGGAGAGAGGGAGGAAGGAAGGAAGGAAGGAAGAAGGAAGGAAGGAAGGAAGGAAGGAAGGAAGGAAGAAAAGAAGGAAGGAAAGAAGAAAAGAGGGAAGAAGGGAAAGAGGGAGAGAGGGAGGGAGAGAGGGAGGAAGGAAGGAAGGAAGGAAGGAAGGAAGGAAGGAAGAAAAGAAGGAAGGAAGGAAAGAAGGAAGGAAGGAAAGAAGAAAAGAGGGAAGAAGGGAAAGAGGGAGGGAGGGAGAGAAAAGGGGATGAAGGAGAGAAAGAAAGAAGGGAAGGAGGAAGAAAGGGAAAAAGGGAGGACAGAAAGAAGTTAGGGAAAGAGAGAGGGAGGGATGAAAGAAGGGAAGAAAATAGGGGAGGGAGGAGGGAAGAGAGGAATGGAGAAAAGCGAAAGGGAGGGAAGAAGAAAGGAAGAGAAAAGAAGATCATTGGGTCATTTTTTTAAATGGGCGAAAACAGAAAACTGTTCAAAGAGAAGCACAGAAAAGCAGGACATCTGTGAAAGTTGCAGGTTGAATTTATATACTTAAAAAGAAAAGGCAAGTTGTACCTAATAGAAACATGCAGTTTCATGCACAATCCTCTTTTTCCTGTTTTATTATGTATATGTAAATGCCTTGGTGTTTGTTTAGTTTAGAATAAAAGGAATTTTATAATAAATGTAAAAGAATATTTTTTTTAAAGAAGCATCATTTCATTTCATGAAGTGTCTTTTTCAGAGTCACTAAATCAAGGAGTATGTGGTGGATAGTAAGGTATAAAAAGACTTGGAAAGATGTGGTGTAGATTATGAAGGGCTTTAGATAGCAACAGAGTATTTTGTATTTGATTCTGGAAGAAATAGAGAGCTATTGGAATGTATTGAGTATGAGAGTGATATGATCAGATCAGATCAAAAATGATCAAATGCTTTATAATTTTATTTTTTATTTTTTCAACAATTGAATGTAAAAACAAAAGCATTCATCTCTCAAAAAATTTGAGTTCTGCTCTCCCAATTTTCCCCATAAGTAGAACAAATTTGCATCTCAGGGCAAACACAGATTGATAAAAATCAAGAAGACTTGGGGCAGAACAGGGTTCCTCCTGATACAACTAGAGAAGATCTAAAGAAAGACCCCATGAAGGATAAACATCTCTGGGACTGCTCTGTGGAAACACTGAGTGGGGAGCCCTGGAGCTAGTTGGGTTGTTCCTAGAGCTTCAGTGATTACCACAGAAACTTTCATCTCCTGGACTGTTTGTGGAATCAGGGTCTGAGTCCGAGAAGACTGAGGGAACCTCAGCAGATTAGAAACACCAGATCCAGCTGTGCTGCAGGGACTGGCCCTGGGTGAGAAGGAACCAGCACCTGGTGAGTGCAGAGGCAGTGGGGCTGGGATGCTGCTGGCTGTGGGCATTTGCTTGAGGATGAAGCTCTTATTGGGGATTCTTGGTCAGAGAGAAGAGCTGAGGTGAAGCTAGAAGCACCAACCCCCCCTCCTCCCCAGAATTAGAAGTACTTACAGTAATAGCTCTTATTTTAAAAAAAACTGACAAAGAAGAAAGAACTCCACCATAGAAAAATTAATTGGGAACAGGGAAGACTGGGGTTCATCTTCAGAGGAGGACACTGAAGTAAAAAAAGATTCTACCCCAAAGAGTAACATGAAATGACTCTCTGCCAAGAGAGAATTTATAAAACTCAAAAAAGAATTTAAAAATCAAATGAAAGATCTTGAGGAAAAACTAAGTAAATAAATAAATAAAAATCAAGCAAAACAAGATGATTATGAAAAAAAATTAACCAATTAGAAAAGGAGAAAAAGGAGATACAGAGTCTCAAAGGTGAAAATAACTCTTTGAAAATTAGAAGTGGGCAAAGGGGAGCCAATGAAACTATGAGAAACCAAGAAATAACAAAGTAAAGAATGAAAAAATAGGATGTGAAACAAACAAAAAAAAATGACAAATCTGGAGAACAGATTAAGAAGAGAAAATGTAAGAATAATTGGCCTGCCTGAAAGTTGTGTTAAAAAAAAAAAAAGACTTTGATACAATAATGAAAGAAATAATCCAAGAAAATTGTCCTGGAGCCATAGAACAGAAGAGAAAAGTAGAAATGAAAAAAAAAAAAATCCACCTATCACCACCTCAACAAGATCCTTTGTGGAAAACACATAGGAATATTATTGCCAAATTTTGAAGATCATGTTGGCTCAGATCAAAGAAAAAATTTTTCAAGAAACAAAGAAAAAACAATTCAAATATGTTGGGGCTACAATTAAATTTATACAGGACTTAGCAGCAGCCACAATAAAAGACCACAGGTCCTAAAAGCATATCTACCAACAATCAAAAGAACTAGGCCTGCAACTAAAATTATCCAGCAAAATTATCTATAATAATAAACAAGAAAAAATGAACATTCAATGATCTTGCAGATTTTCAGGACTTTTTATCAACCAAATGCAAACATAATAGGAAAATTAATGTATAAGAGCCAAAATCAAAGATCAGTTTCAAGGAACTCAACATGGACAAATTTTTTAATTTTTTTTTACATTTATATATATATATATAGTATATGTTTAAGATTGACATCAACAGTAGAACAGCTCAAAAGAAAGACTGGTGCACAGTTAAGGTAAAAATAGTAATTATATCATATAAATTAGGGTCAGAGGAAAAATAGACACAGAGGCATTAGAGGGGAAAGGACTCATAGTTCTGAAAACATATATCAGTATTGGGTTAAATAGGTGATATTGTACATATACTATGAAACAGCATAGTACTCTTCAAAATCTATAAAGAAATGAGGGAGGAGGGATGGAAAAAGGGGGAAGCAAAGGGTGAGGGAAAAAAACAAAGGAGGGATCCATGGGTAGGGGGATGTTAAGTAATAGCAAGGTAAATTAGGGGCAGAATTAAAGCAAAGGGTTAGCAGGGATAGGAAAGTTATGTGCGTGTGTATGTGTAGGGGTATGTGTGTGTGTGTTTGTGTGTGTGTACGTGTATGTACATATCCTTTCTTAAATATAGCCTGCTTGGGGAGGGGAGGGAAAATAAAAGGGGGAAAGAAAATAAAGTAAAAAAGGTGATGACAGAGAACCAAAGAACAATTTATAAAGAAGTAAAGAAAAGATGGATACCCACAAATATAATTTCTTCTACTAATATATATATACTTTCTTGAACTGGTATTTGTTGTTATATATTTTGAATCTTTCCTGATGTCCTGCTGGACACATGACAATGTTTTCTTTTGTTTTATTTCATTTTGTTTTGTATTCTTTTTTCTATTTTTCTTTTTTTTATTCTGTTACTTAAATAAATTTGAAAAAAAATTTGAATTCCAAGTTCTCTCTCTCCCTCCCTCCCTTCCTTCCCTCACTGAGAAGGCAAGCAACTTAATGCAAGTTATAAATGTACAGTCATGCACAATATATTTCCACATTAGCTGTGTTGGACAAAAAAACATACACCAAAAACAAAACAGGAAAAATAAAGAAAAAGTATGCTACAATCTATCAAAAATATATTTTATTCATTACTGCACAAATATAATCCAAGAACTTCATAATCCAAAGACTTTTGCCCAGCAACCTGGAAAACTCCCAGTGTAAGAATTTCTTCTAGCAGCAAGAATTCAACATGTCTGTGACTTAATAGGCAAATCTAAGGAAGTCCCCAGAAGCACAAAGAGCTTAAGTTTCTTGCTCAGAATCATACCATTGAGTATCAGTTATAGCATCTGAACCCAACTCTTCCTTATTTGATTCTACAATCTATCCTTTATATCTCATTGTCTCTAGATTTGGTTCTCTCCACTGAGCAATGTTTTGTCCATTTCTGGAGGGAAAAAAAAGTCTTTAGTAAAACCAGAATTAATGTGCTACGGTATCTTTAACAATAGAGAGAAGCATAGGATAAAATATGAGAGTGTGTTCTGGACTTAAAAAGGGAACTACATTCCTTGTTTCAACCCAGACACAATCAATACTCTGTCCATAACATTATGCCATTCCTTGGGAACACCTCAGGAGTCTTTTGGGACTGGGATAGAGACACTGAATGGACCCTCAGGAATAGATCACTCAATGTTTGTACAGAGCAGCAAATCACCTAGACTAGAGAAAGGGTGGATAACAGCAATGACAATTGATCAGTGTCATATGCTAAGGAGAATAAAGTTCTTTCTATTGCTCTGTTTAGGACATAAGAGGATTATGTCTTTACTAGTTAGCTTGCTGTCTTAGTTATTCAGAGATTTCAATTTCTCATTAAAAAGGGGTGTGAGGGGGAGATGTAATTTGATGGTGTGGTCCAACAGAAATAATTTTTTTTTAAAAAAAGAGATTTCTCTTTTCCCATTTAAAGTGATCTCAGAATGCGGCAAAAGTCCAGTACCCTTTTGCAAGGTCAACCCTTGCTCAGGTATGCTTGCTAGATTCTCTTAATGGCTACCATTTTTAATCAGCATAATTATATTTCACACTATGACACTAAGCACTTTCATTTAAAGTGTGCATAATTTGTCTCTTTGTCTGCATCTCTTTGTTGCACCAGTTTTTCTTCACAGTGAGTGTAAAATAACAGGATTTGTGATGATTCCCTGGAGATGACATTTTTTCTTCATAAAAAAAAAGAAAACTAATGTTCATTTTAAGATGCTTGTTAAAAAAAATATGCTTTGAAGAATTATCTTCCCTTTTGGTTAGATAATAAAGGTTGTATGTGCATGTATATATGTGTGTGTGTGTATGATATAGATATACAAATAATATATATATATATACATGTATATATATATATAATGTATATATCAAATTGGTCTTTCTCCAGGAAATCAGGACTTTTCACCTTTTAGGGCTTACCTTTTAATTCTATATATTATAGCATGGCCTTAGGTTGGTCTGGCTCAAGGTTGTCTGGTTTTGATTGGTATTCAAGTGGAGTGGTGAGTGTGTGCTCTATAATCCCTGCAACACATGGTAATTTTTTCATTCTCTCTCAGCCTCCACCTGTTCCATGGTCCAGTGGAGGACTGCAAATCCTATCAAGGGAGTGCAACCCGGCTAAGCCTGCTTCCCTGGCTCCAGTCCATCACACGGGCACTCAGACTGCAGAGCACCAAGCCAGCTGCAGCCCAACGATCATGTTATCAGATGACGGATGGCTTCATATCAGGTGTTTAAACTGACGAGCTGCCCCATCTGGTAAATGATTCGGGAAGTCTGGCCTTGCTTGATGAATGGGTAAAGTGACAATGCCAATCAGTGTGACCCCTGCAGCTTCCCTGCTGCTGGCCCAACAGCCCACAATCAAGTACATCCTACTGGTTTACTCTTTCAATTCTATTGTCACTCTGTTGAGATTAGACCTACTGTCACTAAATTGCCACTAAATTATATCATTAATCCAAATATTTTCCTTGCAAGAACCTTTATAAAATAAATGCCAGGCTTCCACCAGCCCCATGATCAGCATGAGAGGGACGGGGCAGATGACGCAGTCCAGTAACTTCAGTCCATTCGTGTCACTTTCTTGTGGTCTGCTTTGAAATGGATGTGGTCATTTGGGTGGGAATGTCATCTCTTGCTGGAACTCAAACCAGGACTAACTATAACAAATAGGTCTAGGGAGTTCAAAATTGTTTACCGTATCCTGTATAGGTCTTTGGCAAATGGAACTGTGTGTCTGTTCCTTTCATTACCAACAGTGACCTGCTTATCATGTTCTGCTACAATCATTAACATATACAAGCCTGCTGACTTAAATACTTTGATTTCAGAAAACAGGTTTCAGAATGATAGACTAATTAAGAATCTTGGTTTATCAGGCAATGTCTAATTTTCTGCAGAACATGGTATCATATCTATATATATAGATATATAGATATTAGATAAAATGCATTGTGAATATTTATTTTATTTTGCTACTGGAATATATGTTCTATGTATTTTTGCAAGCAGAATGAAAGCTCCTTGAGGACAATAACTATTTTTGTTTTTTTTTTTTTCTTGGGATCCCTAGATCTGTTTCAATATCATGCACATGAGAAGTGTTTAATAAATGTTTGTTATATTGAAATGAATGCAAAGTATAAATTGTTCAGAGCACAAAATGAACTGCAAGTTTAAATTAATGGAATAGTTTCTGACTTTCTCCTTGGTTTTGCATTATATAGTCATGGCCTTTATACACACAATATATCATGTCAGTTACTTACCATAGCAAATATCAAATAATAGAGATGAGGCACAAGGCAGGGACACTTCAAAATCAATTTTCTGTGCAATATTTATTTTCATCAGTAATTCCAAATGGTTAGGAAAACTCATGAACCATACATAGATTGCTATTGTGGGTTTTTGTTATTGTTGTCTTTATAATTTAAAAATACATTTTCTTCTTGGTACTTTGATGAAAATGTGGTTTTTGTTCACTTTCATTATAAAATGGGTCATTTTTTGCCATCACTCAGAGTGAATAAACAAAACAAAAGGGAGAGTTTAATGGGAATGATAGCACAGCAGGTATCTTTATGACTTAGTGTCATTTCACTTTTCATCCAGGAAAATTGTCAGGCTTTTCAGGAATAAAAAATAAAATGCCATGAACTGTGCAACATAGCCCCTTTAAATTGGCAATTTGTAGACATTTGATAATTCAGATTAAAGCAAACATCCACTACCTAGCTACCTGGCATATTTATCAGTTCGCTCATATCCTTACTCCCTATAGAGCATGCAAAACTGGGATCCTTAGGAAACTGTTTTGTCATCAAGCGCATGTGATTTTAGTATGTGTGCATCATTCTCTGTGATTGGTCAATAAACACAAGAAAAGTGGATTTCTGAGGCCTAAGAAACAGGTATTTGTTCAACTTTTTAAATCATTTCATAATGAAATACTTCTTAGATTGGTGATATGCAGTATAATGAAGCCCATACCCAGGGAATTTTTTTATACATTTGATTCTTACAAAAGGATGCAAAAATTGATATAGATACTATCAGTTTTAGACGGAGTAACTAGCTTTCTCCATGGCACCTTCATAAATACTGAGCATTAGTGGATGTAAATTAAAATTGTTTTTAATGTAGCACATCTTACTCGAGTTCTCAATGGGGAAGGGAACTGTTACTTAAGCTTACTAGAAATGCTTCATATACACTTTTTTTATTTGAGCATTGGTTAAATTAGATTATGTAAACACAGGCTAGATAGCAAGATGTATTTAATACATGCTAGCTTTTTTTTTTAACTGACTTGCATGCCTAACATAAAAGTATAAATGGCTTCACCAAGATTTATTGATTCATGTCAAGGCATCATTACTTTTCAAAGTGTGAAAAATGATCATATATTTATGACCTGCCGACTGAAGCTGTTTTGTGAATTAGCAAAAGCTCTGGAGAGGAGCAGCCTAATTGCATTATCATAGAATCAGAGATGGTTGTCAATTTTCCCCATTTAGCTTTTCTCCTTTAGTTTGTTAAAATGAAGGTGCCATACGTTGGTTGAATTCACTAATACCCTGATGAATGAGGTATTTTCCCAATAGGCTTGCTACCAGTATAAACAGTGAATTAGGAATGATAGACCATCAATCATATCTCCTTCAAACAGATCTTTGCCCTGAGATTATTCATTATATATTAGGGCCACTTAAAAAGTTATCACACAGGATTTACTGATGAAAAGTCTTAAGTTGGGCAATAATCCTTGGTGAATCCTGAAGAAGAAAGAAAGTGGCATTTGAGCTCTTACTCACTAATATAATGTGAACATAATTATCTCTTTGTAAAGATAGAAATGAAATCATATGATTTTTAAAGAACTCCATATTTTGAGATCTCTTTTCCTCTAGTTTTTCTTTTTTTTTTTTAGGAGAGACAACTTCTTAATTATCAAGATTGAATTTATAATTTGGTACTGATTACAACTTCAGAACTCCGTAGTGCAAATAAATGCACTTCTCTGAGTATCTCTGTGCTTCCACTAGCTTCAATAGTAGCCCTAGATGCCATTCGAATACAGAATCCAAACATAATTTAATGCTCATTTGCTTCTTATTTTGGTACCTCCCCCCAAAAAATCTTCAATGATGTATGATTCAAATAGGTTTTTTGTTTTGTTTTGTTTTATAGAGAGGGTCAGATCTTGTCCTCAGATGCCCACATACAGGTCCCCCTGGGTTTGGTCCTTTTAATGGAAGTTACACATATGCATCCAAGGACAAAATTCCTCCCTAGGGGATTTACCCTGCCTCGATGTGCAAACATAATTCTCATTAAAATTAATAGGAATTGTACATATGCATCTAGGGGAGAAATAGACTCCTAGGTTCAGATCACCTCATCCTGTTCCATGCAAAAGATAATGGAGTCTGCCCTGGAGATGGGCATACAGCCAAAGGTTTAGGAGTTCAGATAAGCAATCAAAAGTTCTATGGCTTACACATAACTTGTAAGAGCCTATCAAAATTTCTTTTTCAGAGACTATAGTGAGAAAGGTAACCAAAATGCTCTATTCCTAACATATTCTTATGGTATTTGGATTATTTTCTTTGTTTCCCATTCGTTTTTTAAGAGATAATTCCTTTTCTATTCAGGGTCCCTCCCCCTCCATAAAAAAAAAATTAGAAAAGAACCCTGAACTTGAGTAGGATTGGGATTTGGTTTTATTTGTTCTTTGGGTTAAGATTTGATTGGTTTAGTTGTGTTGTTGTTGTTGTTGTTGTTGTTTTTATTTACCAGGTGCACTAGACCATACTATTTGTCTATTCTTCCTTTTTTTAATGCATCAGAAATGCCTCAGATTTGAATGGGTAAGCAGTATCTAGTTCCTGGTGTGTTTTAGGGTCTGTGAAATCAGCCTTTTATTCTGAGAAAATGCTGTCTTAAAGCATACCTTATGAAATTTGTGTTAACTCGACCGATAGGTCTACTCAAGTCTACATACAATAATACAAAGGAAAGAAAGAAGGGATGAGGCAATTATTGGGTGAGAATAATAGAATCACAGAGTTGAATTATGAACCCCTGTCTAGAATATCTCTGGAAAATAGTCATCCAGAGTCTTTTTGCTATTCTCTAGTGTTTGAATTCGCTCCTCATTCCATTTTTAACCAACTTTAATTCTTAGGAATTTTTTCCATATCTCTCTCTAACTCCTGCATTACTCCTATTTCTGCCCTTCAAGATTAAATATAGAACAAAGCTAGTCTCACTTGTCCATAGCAATGCTTCAAATATTTGAGAACCTTCAGCTTCCCTACAGTCTTTCTCCTACACAGTAAACAACCTTTAACCGTTCTACATATTGCACCATGTTAAATCACCACTCTGTCTACCTCTTCAGAATGCATTCTAGTTTATCCATGTCCTTCCGAAAACTGACCTAGAATCTTCCTTGTTCTATTATCAATTTAGTCATTGTTGACAGATAAACCAGATGAGATTCATCTAATTAAATTCAATGGAAGATAGATCAATGAATGGATGAATAAGCAAACAAACAAATTATTTAAAGAAATAATTGTTGAAACATTGTTTCTACATTTACAGATCTGTCTAAAGTTATCTTAATCATTTCTATTACTTTCACCTTTTGTTTTTGAATTCACAAAGTGATTTATGAGTTTGAATGCTATTTTAGGGACTGAATTATCCAGTCTAAATTCTACATAATTCAAATAAATTGTGTGATTTCTACATCTCTACATTCATTTCTGATGAATAAACATAGGACTGGTATATCAAGGCCACAAGAAAGGTCATTCAAATTCCCTATTTCAGTCCTTAATATTTATTATCAACTGCTCTGATCAATCCCTATTCTTCAATAAAGAATCTTTCTATCTACAATCTTAATTCTGTGCCTTCCTGCCTAATTCAGGGCCTTGCTCAAGCAAAAATATCCCTCTTTTTCAAGCATCATCACTCTCCTTTCCTATTGGTTCTTTCTCATTTTTCTATAAATAATGTTTGCCTCTTTGATTCTTTAAAAAAAAGTAAAAGAAGAAAAATAATTATTTCCCTTTGCTATTTCAGTACAATCTATCCCATCCTTTTATCACCATGCTTCTCAAAAAAAATTTATGCATTTGTCCCCCACTTCCACAAATCTCTAGTTATTCCTCCAACTCCTTACAACTTCTGCCCCCAACACATTATTTAAAATGTTCTTTCAAAAGTCACCAATGAACCACACATTAGCAAATATGAAGGACTTTTTTTCAGTTCTCATTCTTATCTTTGTGATATATGACGCTGCTTATCAATTGTTTCTTTGGCTTGCCTCTTCTCTCTTCTCAGGAATGCCATATTCTTTAGGATCCTCTTCTACCTCTTTAATCATTCTATATTCTTTTGTGGCCTTCATCTTTGTAACTCAAATCAAAGCACCTATTTGCCCAAGTTCTGTTCTTGAGCTATCCTTTTCTCTCTTTCTACTGTTTCTCTCTTATGTGATTTTTATGTAATTAACTCCTAAATCTTCATGTATAGTCCTTACCTCTTTTCTAAATGCCAGACTTGAATTTCTGTCTGCCAATCTACCTGGTTTTTCAAATTTAATACGTCCAAAATCAAGCTAATACTTTCCCCTAGTTCTGCTTCATTCATTCTCCTATTCCTGCTATCTTTTATTACTCTTAAATTTCTTGCATAGAGATGCACTCATGTCATATCTCTTCTCAAAAATCTTCAATGGTACTGTTTTTTTTTTTTTTTTTGCCAAACTTTTTTACCAAAATCCTTTACAATTTTGTATCACCTTTCTTTATTAACCTTAAAGTACACTATTTCCTTTCATTTACTCTATGCTCCAGACGAATTAGATTACTTGTCACCAGTTGCTTTGATCTTCTCCCCTTCTACATTTTTATTCATACTATTTCCGATGTCTCCAAGGTACTCTTGATTTACCAATTACTACCCATCCTTTAAAGACCAGATTTAAAGATATCTCCTCCATTCCTGATATTTTCAAATCAGGTCAGGAATGTACCTTATGATGTCTTATTTAAAATCTTCTATAATGTCTAGCACAGTACTGTGCTAATGATGAGATGAGGATGGGAATGGGAATGTGTCTATAATTTCACTGATATAAGGAACTGCAAATGAGAAAACTCCCTCTGGCAATGAAGATGGTCTCCATTTTAGCAAGTTATAGTGTAAGAGAGACACCTGGTCACTGAAAAGTAAAATGATTTGGCCAGAATTGCCCAGAGTTCAGGAGCAGGTTATATAACAAGGTTCTGCCAAGAGTGTATACTCACCAAATATTAATCAAATTGAATGAAATGGAATTGCACTATATATGTATATGTGTATATATTATATACACACACATAATGTGCATATATATGTATCTTAGGTTGGATTTTTTTAAATGACCTTGTTAGTAAACATCTGAATAAAAATTGATGAAACCAGAAATCCACATTTTTAATAAGAAATATCCATCCATTATCTTAACTGGGGCATGATAGCAAAGGGAAAAGTATTTTGTAGATGACAGTTTAATTTGAGGAGGAAGACAACACTTGGGCAAGTAATTTGAAATAAATCATTTTATGCAAATGCATATTCATTCAAAATAAGTAATTATTTTGTTTGTGTTTGTACAACAGTTATGATGGCTCAGGTTCCTTCAAAATGATGCACTCTGTCATGGTAGATATATTCAGCATTGCCACCAACATTTTGGAAGACAGTACAGTAAAGCCAAAAAATAAGGGATCCCCCTAGAAATTTCTACAAAATTGATATATGAATATAATTTACTTCCATCATCCTTCCTCTGCCTGTACCATATGACTAGACATGAGTAGATAACTTAACATACTATCTGAAATGTGTTCTTTCTCAGAAAAAATTCAATGTCCTGTTATTTCAGGAGTAATATACCCAACTAATAGACTTGAATAGCTGCACGACTTGATACAATGAGGGAAAATATTAACTATCTTAAAGTTCAAGTAGATATCAAAAACATTGATCATTAACCATCTATATGAAAATCACCATACTAGTAGTGGGAAACACAAAGGCAAGAGTGAAACCAACCTGGGAGCTTACAATCTTCTGGAGAAAAATATGTATACATAAAAGAAAATATAAAACATCTGCCAACTTACATGTGGTTATTGGCTTGTCTGGTTTCCAAGGAGTATTAGAAGAAATAGAGTGGAGCAAAGTAGAAGGAGGCTCAAACTGAATGAGGAGAGAGAAGAAAGAGAAAACCTAGATTTAAAAATATATATTTGGATGATATCTCATTTAATTACGTATCATTTACATGGAATTCTAAAGTGCTTCCTTTAAACATGTGTAGGTTTTAAGATTTTGTTAGGTTTTTTTGGGTAGAGGAGAAGGGGATTCAAAGAGGAAAAAGACAAGGTTTAATGAAATCTACATTTCCTTTGAGTAGATGAATTTATGTATTATTTTAATGTTACTGTAAAAACATAGACTAAAGTGTACTATTTCTAATTTAACAAAGGGTGACCCTGTTTTTATCAGTTTATAGTACTGTGCTTTTTTGTCTTCCTTGAATACTTTCCTTTTGTCGTTCAGGTATGTAATCACCTCCTTTTGTAAGATAATCATAGGTAATTAACTTTGTAACTGTTCTTGTCCTAGTCTTTCTTTAATTGGTTGTCTGTAAATCATATATATCTATCTCAATGGTTTTTCAGGTACGAAAGATAAGAATTATACTAAGGTACAGCTGCTGATTATGATTGCTAATTGTTATAAAATGCATAGTATTTTGGTACAGTATATA
The DNA here is from genome assembly GCF_016432865.1 of Antechinus flavipes. Taxonomy (NCBI): domain Eukaryota; kingdom Metazoa; phylum Chordata; class Mammalia; order Dasyuromorphia; family Dasyuridae; genus Antechinus; species Antechinus flavipes. Next base: position 575,432,579 of record NC_067398.1, on the reverse strand, counting down.
CTGATGCTAAAGATATGGTAATAAGTATTAAGCCCAACCTTCATTTACATAGTCGGGTTGAATTTTAAACTCTTAAAAAGGTATCACATTTCTACTTTCTGACATTATGTGGGTTCTCAGTGATGATTCACATTCTCTAAATGTGTCCTTGTCAGGATGGCGATAGTAAGACAGAATAGGGGAAAGAGCATTGAATTTGGCATTAGAGAATTCTAATTAGAATTCTTGCTTTTCTATTTACTGCCTAGGTGACCTTGGGCAAAATATTTAACTTCTCTGGATTTTAGTTGCTTCATGTTTGAAAAGAGGAGGTTGGATTATAAAGACAAACAACTTTGAAAGACTTCAGCACTGATCAATGAATGCAATGACCAACCATAATTCCAGAGGACAGATGATGAATCATTCTACTTACCTCCTGACAGAGAGGTGATGGACTCATGGTACAGAATGAGATATATAGTTTGAACATAGCCAATGTGGGAATTCGTTTTCCCTTACTATGCATATTTGTTGTAAGAATTTTTTTTTCCAGTGGTGGAGGGTGGGAGAAAAGGTAGAAGAGAGAATACATTTTTGTGAATAAAAAATTAATTTAAAAAAGATTGAACTAGTGCACCTCAAAGATAGCTTCTAGATTTAAATCTATGATCTTAGAAACTCATATTATCTTAAAAAGCCATTCTAAGACTGGTTCAAACCACAGAACTTACTTAGTACAATGAAAAAATTAAAATCTTTCTCTTGTTGTTTTGCCTTTATTTTGTAATTGATAACTTAAATCACTTTTTAAAGGATTTTTCTTTATTATTTTTCAAATATAAGTATTTTTTGTTAATTGTTCTAATCTCCTACAATTGAGCACGTTTTTAAAAAGTGAAAAACAAATCCCTCAACATATATCTTCATAGTTTAACAAAAAAAAGTCCCTCATTAGTCATGTGTGAAATGTATATCTCTCCTTTCATTTTCATTTCATCACCTTTTTGTTAGTTTTTTACCATTATGTTGATGAGTTCTGAAGTCTTTCAAAATTATTTTTCTCCATATTGTTGTTACCATTATATGCATTGTTCTCCTACCTCTGATCACTTCACTCTTCAACTATTCATAAAGATCTTTCTAGTTTCTTCTGAAATTGTCCTTTTCAATTTTTCTAATGGTATAATAATATCCTGCTACATGCTTCACCATAATTTATTTAGCCATTCCCCAATAAGAAGACACTTTCTTAGCTTCCAGTTTCTTGCTCTTGGGAAAAGGTTGCTTTGAATATGTTGTACATTTTGGTCCCTTTCCTTTCTGGTTTTTTTGTTTGTTTGTATTGTTTGTTTTGTTTTACTAATGTAGGTCTAATGGTGGTATAGTAAGATAAAAGTCTAAATGCACAGCTTAATAACTTTTTCAGAGTAGTTCCAAATTATTCTCCAGAATGGCTGGAACAACTCCACCCATGGTGCATTAACATATCTGTTTTCCCACAGCTCTTCCACCATTTCCTATTTTGTCATCATCTCTAATCTATTATCTAGCTGTGGTACCTTAGGAAAGTCGCATACCCACTTGGTTCTAATTTGCCTTAACTGTGAAATTAAGAGCATTGTGTTAGACAATCTGAAAGACCCCTTCTATGACACTTTATGAAAACATCTTCTGAATAGTTTTCTATTTGTATCCAACTCCATGGCTTTGATAGAAACAGAGGGAGTTTGATAAAATTCCCAGGAAAGTTCCTACGGACATATACTGTCATATTTCTCTTCTTGCTCAGCATTCTTACTATCCCCATCTTCTGAAATGTCACTGGGTTATAGCATCCCTCACTTGCTGTGCACTGTTAAACATTTCACCCTAGATATGGCTGTGTTTCAGTGCAGGATGAAATGATCTCTGGTATTGAAAGGCATGCTGGGATCCTTGGGATGAAAGCAACTAAAATAAGTGTTTATTTATCCCACTAACACTTCACAGTAGCAACCTTTTAGCAGTGTCTTGTCATCATGTTTGTTTAGAGAAAACCTCTCTAAGATTTTCAATGAGAACTTTCACTAAAAGCTTTCCTTGTTCCTAAAGAGATCATAGGAGCAAGACTGTCTGTTTTGATTGCCTGAAGAGGTAGCATCTCTGGCTAGTGTTGTGTCAGATACTTAATCCAATTCCACAAACATTTGTTATACAGTGTGCCAGGAACTGTGCTAAGCACTAAAGCTACAAAGACAAAAGCTAAACAGTTCGTTCTCTCAAGGAGCATATCTTAACAACAATAATAAAAATTGACATTTATGCAGTAGTTTAAAATTTGAAAAGCACTTTACATTCCTTACAACAACACAGTGGGATAATACCCAGAGATACTATTATCTTTATTTTACAGAAAGGGCTCAGATAAGTTAAGTGATATGTCTGTGGTGTCATAGCTAAGAAGTGTCTGGCCACAAAATCAAGACCTGGGTTGAAGTCTCATATCGCCTGACTCTGGGAACCTATGGGAAATACTGAACTTATCAATATTTTATAAGATTTTGAATTGCAGATAAGATGCTTATCTTCATTAGTAATCATAATACTTAGCATTTATGTAGCACTTTTAAGATTTGCAAAGTATTTTATAAATATTGTCTCATTTTTGTCTCAAAATAATCCTGGGAGGCAGGTGCTATTATCATCCCCATTTTACAGATGAGGCAACTAAGGTAGATAGAGATCAAATGATTTTCTAGTGACCAAGTCACTAGCCCAGCTAGTGTCTAAGGCTGGATGTGAACTTATATTTCCCTGCTTGTAAATCTAGCACTCTATCCACTATGATACAGTTAATAGCGGTAAATTCTTCATTTGAGAATGCAGTGAAATTAAAGATTGAAACATCTTATCTTTATCCCTATCCTTATCCCCATCCCTTCATACCTCCACATCCAGTACCCTAGTCACTATACCATGCTGCTACTAGGAGTACCTTTACCTATATTTATGTCTATGACAATACCTGTTTCTATACCTACACTTATATCTATGTTTATGTCTATACCTGTGTCTCTCTCTATGTCTATATCTATAGCTAAATCTACACTTATGTCTATAACTATGTATAGGTCTATGTTTATGTCTATGACTATATACCAATATCTAGTTCTATATTTATGTCAATATCTATATCTATACCTATAGCTATGCCTATGACTATATCTATACCAATATCTATTTCTATATTTATGTCAATATCTATATCTATACCTATAACTATATCTATGTCTCTATCTATACCTGTGTCTATGTCCATAGCTATATCTATATCTATGTCTAAACTTATATCCATATCTATATCTATGGTATGTCTACAATGATATCTGTATCTATGTCTGCATTATTGTTATTGTTCAATTGTTTTTCAGTCTTTATGTATTGATTCTTTGAGATCCATTTGTGTTTTCTTGGCAAAGATACTGGAATAGTTTGCTATTTCCTTTTCCAGCCCATTTTACAGATGAAGAAACTGAGGCAAATAGGTGACTTGCTCAAAGTCACATAGCTATTAAGTATCTAGGATTGGCTTTGAACTCACAAAGATGAGACTCCAGATTGAAAGCCCAGTACTCTTATCTACTGTATCATATATGATTTCATATATATATCCATATCTATGGATCTAACCTATATGTATAACTATATCCACATCTGTATCTATATCTATGTCAAAATAATGTAAAATTCTATTTCCAAATATTTGTCAATTTTGTCAGGGAGAAGAGGGACTTTTGAAGTTAAAAGCAATGAGCAATTTATCTTTGAAGATCCATGGTATGGGAAATGGTGATCTTTGTTCCAAAGTAGCTTAATTTTAGTACCTAATAAAAAAAAAAAAGATTGAATGAGTAACAAATCATCTAACATGCAAAGTTTTGTTGGGCAACTGAAATTAAAAATAATTTTCTGAAAAGAAACAGGGAGGGCAAATTCTTAAAAGGAAGCCATATAAGTGTCATGACATATTATGTCATCTGCAAACCATCCTGGCCGGTCTAGGTGCTGAGGGGTCAGAGCAAATAATGTGGGGGGAAAAAATCTGGTCATATTGGTTATCCCTAAAATAAAATTGCTGCATACTTTCAGATATGTGGATGTATTCACATTTAATGTTTCCTTCATAAAGCAACTGGAAGACTGGAGGAAATAGAATACGAGCTTGCTTTTCAAATGTTTTGATACTTATGTATTTTAAATGAGGATTTAAATATTCTTACAGAAGCTGGCAGTTTCAATGTAGAGAAGCACATTTCCCCTCTGTTTTATCCTTAGCCATTCAGTAGTTCTAGAGTACAGACTTTATAGATGTTATTGCTAAGGCAGAATTAAAGAACTAAGGGCTTAATTTTTTTTTTCTATTTACTGGCAAATTTTGACTTAAAATAAACTGTGAGCAGAATGAAAGTACTGGGCATTGATCAAACAGGGCTAGAGCTGGCAGTTTCAACAAAAACACTGACCTTTTCATTTTCTGAGCTGTGAAGAGTTTTAGCTGTGACTATAAGTCATGTATCTAAACACACAATGCTCTTTAGTGCAGACCTGGAGAATCTGAAAGGTCCTAGGACTGCCACTATTTTTCTCTTCATTTTTACTCCTTTCAAACTGAAATCACTTGAAGTTGATACATTTATGCATCTCTTAGTTGTACATGCACCTGTCCAAAGTGGAATGATGACAAGTACACATTGGTGACTATACAGGTTCTGGAGAGGGGATAGTGTGAGCCTTGGAGTCAGAGGGATCCAGACACAAGTCCTGCCACTGATATTTACTTACCTTGGACAAATTACTTAATCTCTCAAAACCTCAGTTTCCCTGTTTGTAAAAATCAGAAAATTAGACTAGATGGCATCTGACTTCTGGCTTCTAAACTTGCTCATGTAGGATCATAGAGTAAAGGCTTCAAGGGATAGCAGAGGCTCACTTCTCTCATTTTAAAGAAGAGATTGGAAGAAACTGAGAACTGAGAGCTGGGAAGACTGCTATACAGACAGTGGGCATCATCAGTGGGAGGATTCAAATCTAGGTCCTTTTCGTCCAGAGCCAGTGTTCTTTTTATAATCTTACCTCTTCTTCCACATTATCAGATCAGAGGGGCTCAGGATGTTTGTTGGATGAGTCCTTTAAAGAAAATAAGCTTAAGTATTGGTTAGAATTCAGACAGAAGCCATGTTTACCTTAATACTAATGTTGAATAATGTCATTAAAAAATTCTTCCAGAAATTCAAATTTGCTTGGCTTGAAAAAGCCACATTTATCAAAAGATTAATTGATGATGTGGTCTAATCACCTTTCAGAGCATTAAACAAACCCAAACAGAAAGACATTTTAAGCCTTGAAGAGTGCTCCTTGTGCTCACAGAATTATAAATGGCCTAATTTTCCCCTATATCTCCATAATTAACAGAATAATTATTGATCAGCACAAAGCACATGGTCTCAGGAGACACGATTTGTGTGAGCGCTTAGTTTTTTGAATGCTTAAATCACTGTAGTCAGTATTAAAAAAAATGAATTGGTAGTAAATGTGCTATAATTAATCCACCTATTCTATTTGTACATGAACATCTTTCCATGCTAAATGCCTCATTCATTTCAGGGAAGATTCACATGTTGTACAATGGTAGGATAAAATGGCTTTTCTTTTTTCTCTTTACAATTTTCTTATTTTTCGTTTCTCAGAACTCCAGCAGCATGTGCACATTTTCAGTGTTTCTTGATCTCCACCCCAAAAATGCAGGTGCAAAGAGCTCTGTAATTAAAGAATGCATGCAATTTTCTGAATCCCTTTGTCCATGTCTCACCCTCTATCTCATACAGCTTCTAAGGGTACACTGGGATCACCTGCATCAATCAGCATAAAATCTTAACATGTTTATTTTTTAATAAAAAAAAAAACAGGCCTAGCAAGCATTTATGAATGTGTAATCATACATTTCTAATCATAGTAGGGAAATCCTATTGTCTCACTAAAAATCCTACTAAGAATGAATATTTCAACATACACAAATAATGGATAAAACGGAACAAAACAAAGCACATGAAACTCCCTTAAATACTACCTTATATCTAAGTTTTGATTTCACTTTTCACTTTTTTTTGTCTTGCTAAATACAAAAGCAACACTAAGCAACCATTATGAAAGGGAGTAACAGGTAGCTGAGTCTTCCTCAGAAATTCAATTCATCTAGAGAATATTCATCTAAGATTAAGAACACACGGTAACTAATCCTGATTCCAATTCTACCATCAGTTCTGACCTCAAACTGAGAGAAAAGTAACTTGATTAAAAGTAATTCATACTACATTATAAATGACAGATTTGTCCCTATGAAGTTGGACAAATCATTTAATTTTTCTGATCCTGTTTCTTTATATGTGAAATAAGATAACAGTCCCTGTCCAGCTTTTTTCATAAGGATCACAAGATCAGAGAGATAAGGGCCCAAGAGAATATTCAGTTCATTCCCCTTCTTTACAAATGAAGAAACTGAAGTCAAGAAAAATTAAGGGACTTGTTCAAGGTCCCATAGGTGTTATGTTATTAGGATCAAATAAAATAATTTGATAATTGAAAATTATGAATTGATAATTATTTTTAAATACTTAAAAATTATAAAGCAATTTACAAATGTGACATTCAAATGGGCTTTGGTAAGTTAGAATGGGTCAGGAGAGGGCTATTGACTGCTACTTAGAGTAGGTAAGGGGGACAGATATTAGAGATTTATTAAAAGTAGGTAGTCTTTCTAAAAATATATAATTTATTCTAAACTTTAAAATGAGGAGGAAAGATGAATAAATTATAAAGCTACTATGCACAAACTGATATTCCTTTTAAATATATAATAGTTATTATGTAAATTTATTTTATTTTCCTTTTTTTCTTCACTCCCTCCTAGAGATGGCACAAGTGTGTGTGTGTGTGTGTGTGTGTGTGTGTGTGTGTGTGTGTATGCGCGTGTGAAAAAACATACTAGACATATTTCTTTTTTATCCCTGGATGTAGGGATAGTATCTTCCTTTTTATATCCTCTATGTTTAACTTAGATATTTATAATAGTCAAAATGACTTGGTCTCTCAAAATTGTTCTTATAACAATATTGTTGTTACTGTATATAATATTCTCTTAGCTAGGCTCATTTTGCTCTTTATTATTTTGTGAAAGTCTATTCATGTATTCCTAAAATCATCACATCATTTCTTATAACACAGTAGTATAAAATCACTACCACATACCACAATTTGTTTAGCCATTGACCAATTGCTAAGCAGTTTCTTAATTTGTTGCATATCCAAGGTACCTCTCTGAGCTCTGGTGAAATCTGTAGCCCCCTTTTCAGAATAATGTTTTTAATACATCAAAAAATACATAGAATTACAAAGGAAAGAAATCATATTGAAATAAATATATAATTTTTCCTGATCAGGAAGTTTTACTTTGTAATAAAAACAACCTGGAAGATACAAGTCTGTCATTCATAAGTAAGAATATGGTCAATTTTGATCAATGGATATGAACAGACAATTTTCAGATGAAGAAATTAAAACCATTTCTATTAATCTGAAAGGGTGCTCTAAATCACTATTTATCAAAGAAATGCAAATTAAGACAAACTGTGAGATACCACTACACACCTTTCAGATTGGCTAAGATGATAGGAAAAAACAAGGACGAATGTTGGCAGGGATGTGGGAAAACTGGGACACTAATACATTGCTAGTGGAATTGTGAACAGATCCAGCCATTCTGAAGGGCAGTTTGGAACTATGTTCAAAAAGTTATCAACTGTGCATACCCTTTAACCCAGCAGTGTTTCTACTGAGCTTATACCCCAAAGAGATCTTAAAGGAGGGAAAGGGACCCACGTGTGCAAAAATGTTTGTGGCAGCCCTCTTTGTAGTAGCAAGAAACTAGAAGCTGAGTAAATGCCCATAAATTGGAGAATGGCTGAATAAGTTATGGTATAGGAATGTTATAGAATGTTATTGTTCTATAAGAAACAATCAGCAGAATGATTTCAGAGAGGCCTGGAGAGACATGAACTGATGCTAAGTGAAGTGAATAGAACTAAAAGAACATGGTATATGGCAACAAGAAGATTATATGATGGTCAACTCTGATGATGGCTCTTTCCAATAATGAGATGACTGAAGCCAGTTTCAATGATCATATAATGAAGAAAGCAATCTACACCCAGAGGGAGGACTGTGGAAACTGAGTGTGGATTACAACATAGTATTTTTACTTTTTCCATTTGTTGTTTGCTTGCATTTTGTTTTCTTTCTCAGTTTTTTTTTCCTTCCTGACCCTATTTTTCTTGTGCAGCAAGGTAATTGAATAAATATTTATACAAATATTGGATTTAACATATATTTAAACATATTTAACATATATAGAATTATCTGCCATCTAAAGGAGGGTATCGGGGGAAGGAGTGGAAAAATTGGAACAAAAGATTTTGCAAGGGTCAATATTGAAAAATTACCCATGCATATGTTTTGTAAATACAAAGCTTTAATAAAAAAAAGAATATATTATTTTAATTATTTTGATTTTCTATTGGCTGAAATGCAAAAATGAGAATTTGGAAATTTTGATTATATTAGGATTAGGGAGAGGAAAAAGTTGTAGGATAGTTTGGAATATGAAGCATTTTGAGAAAATATAAAACCTCTAGAAGAGATGAGAGTTTTAAATAGGGAGAAGGAAAGGATACAAGAGGTAGGAAAGATTAAAGAAATGAATTTAAAAGACAAAAACCAAAACGATGCTTATAATTTTGTCTCTGGTACTAGTAATAAATTTTACAAATAAAGAAGTAGGGCAGTGACTAGGTAGCTTAGAGGATAGAGTGATGGGCCTAGAACCACAAAAACCTGAGTTTGAATCCAGCCTTAGACACTTACTAGCTATGTGAACTTGGCCAAACCATTTAACCAGTTTTCTTTGTTCCACTGGAGAATAGCAAACCACTGCAATATCTTTCCCAAGAAACTACTAGTAATATATTGCATCACTGAAAATTATTACCTATGTTACTTTATATATACAGGACTTAAATTGTTAATATTAAAAGAGTCAGTATAGTAAAATGAATAAATTGTTTGAATTGGAATCATGAAGACCTGGGTCCAGTCCCACTTCTGAAACCTGCTACCTGTGTGACCATGAACTGAACTCTGATTTTCAGTTTCCTAATGAGTAAAATAAGATTGGATTAAATAGCTTCTGACATCCCTCCCCACTCTAAACAGAGGATATGAAATAAATCTTCTTATCCCTTTTTTTATCATTAGTTTCAACTGAATTCAATCTAGCTACTCATTAAACACCTACTATGTACTAAGCACAGGTCTAGTTCTTTAGAAATATTGGCTAAGAAACTGAGTGGACATTGGACAATGGTTGAATAATTTATAGTATGTGAATGTTATGGAATATTATTATTCTGTAAGTAACAACCAGCAGGATGATTTCAGAAAGGCCTAGAGAGACTTACATGAACTGATATTGAGTGAAGTGAGTAGAAACAGGAAATCATTGTACACAGCAACAGCAAGATTATACAATGATCACCTCTGACAGCAATGAGATGATTCAGGCCAGTTCCAATGGTCTTATGATGAAGAGAGCCATTGGTTCCCAGAGAGAGAATTGTGGGGACTGAGTGTGGATCACAACAACATTTTCACTCTTTCTGTTGCTGTTTGCTTGCGTTTTGTTTTCTTTCTCATTTTTTTCTTTTTTGATCAGATTTTTCTTGTGCAGCATGATAATTATGGAAATATGTTTAGAAGAATTATACATGTTTAACATATATTGGATTTTTGCTGTCTAGGGGAAGGATGGAGGGAAGGGAGAACACAAGACTTTGCAAGCATGAATGTTGAAAATTATCTATTTATATGTTTTGAGAATAAAAAGCTTTAATAATTTAAAAAAGAAATATTGGCCCTACTATCAGTTGTCACCAAAAGCTCCTAGTATTAATATTGCATATTTACCAAGTACCATATGTCAAAGACTTAATATAAAATTTGTAATGGGCTGAATCTCGAGTTGATGCACTGAGGTCCCAAGCATGTGAGGCTAAATAGTAATTGGACCATACTCTATTAATATATGCTTGGAGAAAGAATGGCCCCCACCCACTCTTTGTTCAAGTCCTGATGTGTTGTATAGGAAATGACTTAGGGATGATTTTGGTGGGTGGAGATAGAGGTAGAGAGGCTGCTAGCCAGGTCTGTGTCACGGCCGCTCACTTTGCTATCTCGATTCCCCTTCACCTCCACAAAGAATAAAGATTGAAGATTTTTCCCTTAACCTGAATTCCTGACTCTGATTGATTTTAAAATATGCAGTCATCACAAAAATTCCTCTTTATTAATCTAAAGTTGATAGATTTAAAATTAGAAGGAACCTCAGAGGTCATCTAAACCAGTCCTCTGGTTTTACAGAGATAGAAATTGATGCCCAAAGAAAGAACTACCTTGCCCAAAGTCATCCCTACAGTGAGTAGCAGCAGGATTTTAATGCAGTTCTCTAATGCCAGAGATAGTGTTCTTTCCAATATACCACCACACAGTCTCCTTCTCTGCTACTTTTCTGCCTAGTTTGTCCGGTTTATAACTTCAATCTTATATCTCCAACTCCCTTTCAGATGTCACAAACTAAATGTCCAGTACACATTTTAAAACTCCAAAAGAGAACTCATTATCTTTTTATCAGAAAGTATCACACACACACACACACACACACACACACACACACACACACACATCCTCATCCTGCCTTCCCTATTATTGTAGAGGGCAATAAGATCCTCCCAGTCTCTGTGGCTCAAACCAGAAGTCATCCAGGATTTCTCACTATTTTCCATCTTCCACATCCAGTCTGTGGCCAAAGCCTATCAATCTCACCTTTACACCATCTCTTAAATTCACCTCCCTTCTCTCTTCTAATTCTGCTTATCATCTGGTGCATGTCTCTCCCCCACTCCCACCCTCAAATCTAGACTGTTGCAATATTCACTTGTGGGTCTGCTTGCCATGAGTCTCTCTTACTCCAATCTATTCTCCATTCAGCCACTGAAGTGATTTTCCTAAAACAAAAGATCCTATCATATCACTTCTTTTTTTCAGGAAATGCTAGTGATTTCCTATTATTCAAAGCCCTGCATGACTTAATTCATTTCTTCTACCTTTTCAACTATATTATTATCCCCTTCAAGTACTCCTCAAACCAGTGACAATGGTATCCTGGCTGTTTCACAAACAAGATATTCGAACTCTCAGTTTTTTTCCTATTCATCCTGTATATAGCTTGCTTTGTATATATTTATTTGTTGTCTGCTCTATTTGATTATAAGTTCTTTGAGATCAGGAACTGTCTCTTCCCTCTTTTTTTTATCTTAAGCACTTGAGCACAGTCCAGGGAGTTGGCAATTATAAAGTCTATTGACTGGACAATTGATATCTCCTTCCTCTATTTACCTCCGCCCACTACTACAGATTCTTCATCATACTACTAAGTCTGAACTCAAGTTCTTGATTCAGATCAAGGTATAAATATTTATGTTCTAATTGTTCTTCCCCTCCCTACTAAAGCGTAAACTCTCTAAGGCAAGACATTTTTTATCTCTTTGTAGCTACCAGGGATCTCATACAGATTAACTGATAATATGACCTAATTCCTTTTTTTTTTTTTTTTTTTTTTTAGCATTAAACAAATTTAACCAGAAGGACATTTTAAGTCTTGAAGAGGGTTTCTTGTGCTCATAGAATTATAAACACACCATATTCAAAGTAGGTATTTACTGCCTAGGTCCTTGAATATGTATTTTTCTTTTTTAAATTTTTGATAACTGAATTTCAATGGAATGGTTTCATTTGTAGTCCTACATATTTTATTTTATATATTTAAAAATATTATTCTCAAAAAAATTGTTGAATAAATTGCCATGACATACAAAAAGTTTAAAAACCTCTGATTTAAAGATTTGTTTTCTGTTAAAATTGAAAGATTAGAGAGAGCAATTCTTCTAAGGTTTTTTGGGTTTTTTTCCATTTTAACAATGATCAAAGCCTTAAAAGATAATGCTCTTCCTATAGTCTTTCCAGTATCCTTCATCTTCTGGGAGAAAATGTTCCTTGGGTATTGGGCTTTCCCCATATCTCTGATTCATAACACCATAGAATAGAGAAGGCTGCCCTGAGTTAATCAAATTCCTAGAATGTCCCAATAGAAACAGAAAAGCCAGGAAAACCTGGAAACAGAATTCAAATTATGGTTGAGCCATTGACATGATTCACTTAGGTACAGAAACACATGACACTTAATGCATTAAGTTTAATGCATTAAACCTTCAAATGATAAGAGAAAGAGTTGGTGATGTTATTTATTATGAAAATGATTCCAGGGAGTTTGCAAATTTAAGTACACTATGCTTAAAAATAAAATCTACTTTTGCCAATTGGTGATATCTACAAAAATGCTAACGGCAGGTTTAAAAAAAAATAGGCATTGTTCCTTAAGCAGACTGATTTTCCATGAAATCTGAAAAACAATCTTTATATTCTTTTCTTCCTAAGTAATACCTCTTATATGTGTGATCAGCTTGTATCCTCAGGATTCAGCCCCAGTGCCTTGCATAGAAGAGGTACTTAATAAATAAATGTTTAGTGAATTGAATTAAACTACAAAAAGCAAAGAAGTCAGATTCAAATTAACCTGCCAGCAGTTTCTCTTGCGCCCTCAGTAGCATCACAGAATTAAGATGAGAGGAATCTCAGATGTGATTTTATAAATGAGGATATTTAGACATAGGGATGCTAGCAGTTTTGAACACAGATCCACCGACTGCAGAGCCATCTTTTTCCATTATGCCATGCTGCCTCCTAGTCCCCAAATCACTTATAAGACTCAAAATGTAAGTCTTTTCTTAAATAATCTGTTTATTTTTTATTTTTAGAAAAGCATTGAGTGTGGTGAGAGAATGCATCATACATTTTAAACAAACAAGCAAAAAAAAAAAAAAAAAAGCTAGTTGGGTGCCAATTGATTGGTCATTTTGACAATGGAATGGATGCATAAATGTTTTCAAGAGGATTTGATAAGTTTTTTTTAAATTTCATATTGAGAGGGGGAGGGGAAAAAAACTTGCTTTCCAAGCAAGGATGGCTTGAAAAATGATCAGCTGTGACTAGAGAGGAAAGAATGCCAAGTTTCCAGCGTGTGCCCGCACATTCCTTTTGCTCATAATTAATAGCCCCTGTGCTTGCTAAGTTTTTGGAAAGCAGCTCACAGCCTACCTAGGTAATGCCTTCTGACAACGTTTTGAAGATCAGTTATGTCATATGGCTGCCTTTTAGAAAAAAAAAAAAAAAACACCGTAATGCATAGCTCTGCCATATGGCATCTCTGAAGAGTCAGCCGGATTGGACAGACATTCATTGGATAAAGTCCCACAGCACTTGGAAAAGAATGTAGTCCTGTTGCCAAAATGTGGCCTTTGTTAATCTCCTAACTATTATTGTGCAGAAACCAATTCATCTGTATTAATTATAAACAAATTTTAATTACTTCAGTAAAAGCTCATTATACAGATATCTGATGCCAAACAAGCTGTATTAACTCTTTGTGAGGTCCTAAATCCAAGGATACAGAATACAAGGCTGAAACATCTGCCCAAGTGAAAAGAGAGAAACCTCTGACATTAAGATTTCACATTTGGGGGAGAAATCCAGGTGCCTTTACCTGTCATAGACCCTATCAAGAAAGGACCCCATGCATTTGAGCATTAAGAGACAAGTAGAGCTCAAGCCCAAGGGGTTTTAACTTTGTTTGCTATTTCCTTTTGGTTTAGGATTTCAAAGTAAAATATGATACATTTAAGGAGAGCACTGATTTTCAGGGATACAAACAACCTGATAAAATGTGACCTGTTTAGAGTAAAGCATTCGTCACCCAGTCATTCTTAATACCTCCCTGGACCATTTGAAACTGAGCGTTTGAAGCCCAGTGCATCGAAATAAAAGTATCCATTTGGGGGGAAATGAATCACTAGTGCATCTTGCTGTAGTAACTGATCCAAGCAAGTTAATGTGTCTTTCCCACACAGTAACTATCTGGTTTGCAGATGACACATGGCACTTACGTTGCATTTAGCCCTGAGCCCTGGAGATCATCCAGCTAGCGGGCTCATCTGTGCAGAGCAATGTTGGAACCATATTAGAACTTAGTTTTGTTCATGTGTAGTTTAATTTTATTAGGCCAACCATCAAAAGTTTCTTTTCCTCCTGGAAGCCATTTCTTTTGGTGTTCATATTACCCTTTGGACCTGAATAGTTAAACAATTTTAAACAAATAGAAGCACATCCTGCCTTCTTCCTGCACTCAACTTTGAAGTTCCTTATGCAATTAACAAAAAATCCACATTCATTTTTTTCTTTAGCGGTCATTTATTTTCACAAATCACAGTAAAGTCAATTCTGGAAACTGTTTTCATTCATTTTTAAAATTTTGTTAACATATGTAAAGTATCTTAAAATAATAATTACAATAAAATCTTAGACTTGGAATGTCAAAGCAACCATTTTAGTTCATTTTACAGTGAAGATTATTTTTGGCAAAGAAAGTTAAAAAAATGTAGAAATTGAGGAATATCAAAATAAATACAATGATCTCAGTGAATGGGATTTTTCACATCTACTATTTGACCTCCTCAGGGAACTGGAGAGACATTATGTCTTAGCATCCTCTCTGAAAGTGAAAATTGTGAATAATTGTCAAATTACCATGATGTTTCTATGTAACAATAGATTAGAATTGTAAACAATTTGGAATCAGAAAGGACTTGAGGGGCCATCTAATCCAACTTTATTTATGTATAAAGTGTGGTTCATCATTGAAGTTTGGAGGTTACACAAACAAAAGTTCAATCTGGGAAGCTTCCCAGTAAAAAACTCTTTGGATTGTGCTCCTACCCAGATAATCACTCTAAGAACATCTGAATTTGGATTATATTTTTCTGCCCATCCTCTCAAAAAATGAAAAAGTCTCTCAGAAGTCATACAAATATACTATTGGTTGGTTGATTGGTTGTTGTCATTTGTTCCCAAAGAGGACCAAAATGACATCATTATGTTAGAGTCAAATTATATAGTCTATGGCTGATCAGACCAATGCAAGATTGGAAGGCTTTATCCCAGGTCAGACACAAACAATCCATGTGAACATTTGTAATGGAAATAGCTCTTAAGTTTGAGCATCTCACATTTCTTTTGCGCAACTTCAATTCTGCTTTGCTCATAGAGCGCAGCATCTTTTTTGATGCAGGAAAATCATGTAGGGTGCTCCTTTGCCAGTGTCTCATGCCATTCAATCAATTCTGTAATGGAGTTAAAATACTTGGCAGTTTAGCTCAAGAAAGGAACTCAATGTCCAGTATCTTATCTTACCCAGTGATCTTCAGAATCTTCCTAAGACAATTCAAATAGAAGTGATTCCATGTCCAGTCATGGTGTTGGTATACTGTCTAGGTTTCACAAGTATATAACAATGAGGTCAGCACAACAGCTCCACGGACTTTCAGTTTGGGAGTCAATTGAATATCTCTCCTTTCCCACACTTTCCTTTGGAGCCTCCCAAAACACTGAGCTACCTCAGACAATTGTGCATCAACCTAATCTTCTATGTATACCTTCTTGGAAAGTGTAATGCCAAGATAAGTAAACTTATCCACAGCATTCAATATTTCTCTAGTGCTATAACCAATGGTTCCATGTACGGATGACCTGATGTTGGCTGATAGTCTGTGTTCTATTAGTATTAATTGTTAGACCAAAATTAGCACAAGCAGCAGAGAATCAATTTATTTTTTGTTGTATCTCAGCTTCCAGAGGCTGTATTGAGTGTACAATCATCTGCAAACAAACAAACAAAAAAAAAAAAGTCATGCACCAACTCTCCCTCCACTAAATTTAGTCTTGGAATATAGCCTTTTCAGTTAAGTAATTTACTGCCAGTGTGGCAGTTGACCTTGATGTCACTTTCATCCTCCTTGAAGGCATCTAACAACATTGCTAAAAACACACTAAAAAGCATGAGAGCAAGCACACAGTGTTGCTTCATTCCAATGGTGACTGGGAAAGCCTGACAACATCATCTCAATACTGATAAATTTCTCTGGTCATTCAAATTTTGCCATAATTTTCCACAAACCCTCTCAACTGACAGTATCAAAGACCTTAGTCAGATCAACAAATGTTGTATATAGACCTCCATTCTGCTCCTGGCATTTCTCCTGGAGTTGTTGGGCAACAAATACCATCTCAACCTTTCCTTGGAGATTTCTGAAGCCTTACTAGCTCTCAGGTATATATATTCAGCTCTCAGTCTTCATCTTCCAGGTGAAGGATCTGTCTATTAAGGAGAACTCTAACAAGAATCTTGCCAACAATAACTAAGAGAAAGACCTCACTGGGATTGTCATAGCACAATCTATCTCGTTTATCTTCATAGAAATGGACTATGGAAACAGCCTTAAACTCCTGGGGCAAAACTTTTTCTTGCCATATAACCTGGAAAACCAGTCAGATTTTGTATGAGCAGTGGACTCCCTGCCTTGTAAATTTCATCTGGACTAGAATCAGCACCAGGTGCTTTATTATATGAGAGGAGCTAAATGGCATTCAAAACTTCTTCAGTTGGAAGTTTGGCTAGAGAGGAACTAGTTGATATCAAGTTGGGGTATAGGGTGAATAGTTTCAGCATTGATTGATGGCAGTCTGTTGAGAACCCTATGGAAATGTTCAGCCCATCTCTACAGGATCATATTCTTATCACTAGTCAATGTAGCTCCATCAGCACTGAATAGTTGATATACAGTAGAGGTAAGTTGATATGCACTCTTTGGTAACCCTACCAAAAAAAAAAAAAAAAAAAACACCCACAAAGGACTGATCCTTAAGCCTATAAATAATGAAGATATTTCCCTTTCTCTCCATGGTGGATGTCTATCTTCCTCATGGATATCCATAATGCTATAGTACAACCATGGGGGCCCCCAAAGGAGAAAGTACTCTGGATAGCTAGAAAATCAAACAACTCTTTCTTGGATGAATATCACCTTTCCCCAGGGATCCAAACAGTTGCTTCACACTAGAATTGAAGCCACTCCACACATTCTACCTCTAAATGAATAAAGAACTGAGGAACATTAGAGCATTGACTTGGACCTCTACAATTCACATACTTGGAGAATTAGTGAATCTTCTTCAAGGAAGTTCATAGATCTTGAGCTAAAAGGGGCATGAAATAATGATTGGGTTTATTCCCCATTATCGCTTTGCATGAGTTCTATTTCTCATTTCCAGCTTCCATAACTCTAACCTTGAATAATATCTTTGTTAGTTCTAAGTGCTGTCATTCCTGGGGTAGATGATTAAGATCTCTCAAGGTAGCAAGTCTATGTCTCTGTATAGCCTTTCTTTCAATCACTCTTTAGCTCTAGAAATTCTCATATAATTACATTTAAAAAGAGGAATAGAAAGTTCTGGTATATGGACCAGTATCCATGTGACATCAAGGGGTCAATAAGTATCCATGACATGCAGATGATATGATGGTATACCTAGAGAACCCCAGAGATTCTACTAAAAAGCTATTAGAAATAATTCATAACTTTAGCAAAGTAGCAAGATACAAAATAAATCCCCATAAATGCTCAGCATTTTTATACATCACCAACAAAATCCAACAGCAAGAGATACAAAGAGAAATTCCATTCAGAATAACTGTTGATAGACTAAAATATTTGGGAATTTATCTACCAAAGGAAAGTCAGGAATTATATGAGCAAAATTACAAAAAATATTATTGTTCTGTAAGAAATGACCAGCAGGATGAATACAGAGAGGCTTGGCGAAACTTGCATGAACTGATGCTAAGTGAAATGAGCAGAACCAGGAGATCATGATACACTTTGACAATGATATTGTATGAGGATGTATTCTGATGAAAGTGGATTTCTTTGACAAAGAGACCTGAGTTTCAATAGATAAATGTTAAATATGTTGCAGTATATTCTACATACAATATATATTTGCAGAACTGAACAGTTCTCTTGTTGCACAGGGAGAATTGGATTCAGAAAGTATAAATAACCTGGGAAGAAAAACATATACACGTGTGTATGCATATATGTGTATATGTATATATGTACATATTCATATCCCATAAATCTATGTCACTTCATGGAACAAAGTCTTAGCCCAGCTCCACTGGAAATTCAGTAGCTGAAGAAGAAGGAGTTTATCTCAATGAATAGATTTCCCTAAAACTTTCTCCTCTATTAGATCAGTCCTTTCTCAGTTCCCTATATTTGTCTCTAAGTCTTTCACTGAAAAATTTTATATAGGAATAAGATATATATATATGTCATTATCACCATAATCATCATTAATTATGATATTTACTCTTTAATACTGGATATAAGCCCCTGGATAAAATAATTTTTTTTCTTTTTAATCTTCTGAATTAAACTTCCCCCCCCCCCAAAAAAAGAACTTTTCTTATGTATAAAATTTTTATTTTTAATTGCTTTTTTAAAAAGATATACAATAAATTCCACTCATTACTTTGAAAACTGTCCTACTTATCTCTACTTTCTTCTGAACTGCCTCATGTTCTCTGCCATAACCTTCTAAATGTTTCAGTGATGTTTATTGTTAGTTCTTCAGTCATGTCTGATTCTTCTTGACCCCTTTTGTGGTTGTTTTTGGCAAAGATATTAGAGTGTTTGGCGATTTTCTTATATAGCTCATTTTATAGATGAGAAAACAGGCAAACAGGATTAAGTAACTTGCCCATGGTCATATAGCTAATAAAATGTCTGAGGCCATATTTGAACTCAAGAAGAGGAGTCTTACTGACTCCAGGCTCAGCTCTCTATCCACTGAACCACCAACTGCCCAAAAATGTTCCAATAGTTCTTTTGGGGGGGGAATATGTAGGCCAGGGTTGCCTCACTTTGCTAATTTTTTTCTATCTGTTTCATTTCCCAAAATTAAACAAACAAAAAAATTAATGAAAATTTTGTATAGCAAATAAACATAGTATAGCAAAACAAATCCCCAAAGTAATTATATTCAAAATTTGTCTGTCTACCTCTAATCCATCTTCTCTTTTGGGATATAGATAATATGGTTCATAATAGGTCCTCAGGAGATATAGTTGGTCATTTCATTGATCAGAATTCTTAAGTCTTTCAAGATTGTTTTTATTTAAAATGTTGATGTTCTTGTGGAAAGTAGTCTTAGACTTCTGCTCACTTCACTTTTCATCAGAATTCTCTGAAATTATCTCTTCCTGGATAGAAAAACATATGTAAAACATGAGCAAATAGTTTTTGCAGCATCTCTGTTTCCTAACAGTGAAATTTGCCACCTTTCCATTGGAAGTGGTAGTTCTGCACAGCACTCCTCTAAAAGTTTCCAGAATGGACAGGACCCAAGTGCTTAATGAATATTTATTAACAAATGAACAAAAGGATAAAAAATGTACATCTATGCTCAAGCTGCTTAGTTTTCACTTGGCTCTCAACTAGTGAGGTAGATTACCAGGGATTTTGATTACCCAAAACACAAAATATTAGAATGGGATGAAATTTTAGAGATCATCTAGCCCAACTTCTTCATTTTTAAAATCAGAAACTAACCCCACAACTAGACTAGTCAATATCAAAGTCAGGACTGGACCTGAGATCTTCTGGATCCGAATCCATTGTTCTTTACAGTACATCACCACCTTAGTTAATGTTTATTATCATTGGCATAGAACATTAAAAAAAAAAACTTCCCAGTAATTATAGATCTGTGATGTGGTTATTGTAAAGTATCTTGTTTTTATATAGCATTCTTTTCCATAATTCAAAAAGTATTTTTGAAGCTTCTCTGCTTAATTGAAGGAGTAATATGTTAGGGAAAAAATTAGTACATGAGTTTTTAGATTCTAGAATTGATTATTCCTTAGGTCAGGAGGTAGCAAATCACAGCACATGTGGTAAATATGACAGGTGGACTGATTTCCCTTGGCATGAAAGCTGATTATTATTTCTATTGCCTCCTACTGGCACCCCCATTGCAAGAGGCAGCGGGCAGTCACAACCACCCCTCAGAACTGGCATGGTCACTTGGCAGGCCACTTTTCAAAGACTTCCTACCCATAACTTCAGCCATATGGCCTCTCACCAAAGGTAGGGAGCATGTTAAATAGACATCATCCATGAGTCATAAAATGGCTTATGCTATAATCTACAAATCTTAATTCTGTAGCATTAAAAACATCAGGTGAATCTTTTAGAAGAGAAGTGCAGAGAGAAATAATATACTACTTTTTCAGATGGACAATAAGGAGAGGACATAGAACAGCAAATATGACAAAGTGCTTACCAAAGTACACTTCTCCTTCATTAAAGGAAGATTATTCATCAAATTTAAACATATCCTCTCTCCTACATTCTATTGTAGTCACCTTGAAAGAAAAATTAACATTTTTTTAACAATTTTCACAAAATTTGAATGATCATGAAAAAACACATTGATAGAAAATATCACTTATGCTTAGAGAATCAATCCAACCCCATTTCAAATGTTCTTTACTCATTTTTCTTTCTCCCTTTCTATCCCCCGCCTTGGGTCTGTCTCACATTGTGTCTTACAATTGGGCCTTGGAAAGTTGAGAGTTACAGCCAAAAGCAGCAAGAAAATACCATGGAGCTGGCAGTATTCATCGTGTAAGAAGCCAGAGCATCTGCTTGAAAGCAGGGCTATGAAACAAAACTGCAGGGGAAGAAAGGCTATTAGGCCACAAGCAGCCAAGGGGGGAAAGCCACAGGAACCCAAATTAAAATTCAGAAAAGACTTGGAACCCTCAGTAAAAGGATCAGTGGTAGGAGATGGTCCTGCCAGGGTTGACATATGGAACCACTTTAGGGGTGCTGGTATAGTCAACCCAATAAAATCACAGACTGGGCCTAGTGTGGGAAAGGCTAGGAATAACTAAAGTAGGGGTCCCAAAGCACGTGAACCAAACCTGGGTTGAAAGAACAGACTGATTACCACAAAGTTGGATCTTATGTCCGGTAGGTACTATGGAGGTTAAAGAGACATAAGTATAGATATAGCTAAATACTTTTAATTTTAAGTCTAAAAACATAATCTTTTAGTTTAACCAAATCTAATTGCTATAAAGGACAACTAAGTGGTACAATACGTCGAGTACAGGGCCTGAAATCAGAAATAACTGAACTCAAATCCTAGCCTCAGATACTTACTAGCTGTGTAAGGTTGAGAAGTCACTTCATCCTTTTTGCCTCAGTTTCCTCATCTGTAAAATGAGCTGGAGAAGAAAATGGCAAACCACTCCATTATCTATGCCAAAAAAATCCCAAATGGGGTCAAGAAGATTGGAATATGATTGAAAAAAAGACTGAAATAGTACTGTAATTACACAGTTCACAAAGAAAATAATCCTAGCTTCTTTTATATATTATTTCCATAATTTTTCTTTTAGACATAAGCAAATTTTGAATTATGTACTATGTCAATAAGCATTTATTAAGTATCTAGTATATGGTGACCACTGTGCTAAGAACTAGAAATACAAAGATAAGCAAAAAGTAGTCCCTGCCTTCAAGGAACTCATAGTCTAATTGGAGAAAAAACATGCAAACAATTATGGACCCCAAAAAATAAAGGATAATTTGGAATTAATCAGCAGAAGGAAGGTAGTAGCATAAAGGGAAGACCAGGAAAGTCTTATTATTTTAATTGGGATTTGAAAGAAGTCAAGAGAGATGAAGAGAGAGAGAGCAAAGAGAGTCAGTAAAAATGTCAAAGGAAAACAGCAAAAAAACAAAACAAAACAAAACAAAAAACAGTATCACTGAATTGCAGAATATGCAAGGATGAGTAAGTATAAGAAGACTGGAAAACTTAGGAAGTACTTTGAAGGATTTTGTTCTTGATCCTGGAGGTGACAGGGAATCACACTGAAGTTTATTGCATGGGGAAGGGGAAGGGGAGGGGTAAGAGAGAAGTGACAAGGTCAGATTTTCACTTTCTGAAGATCACTTTGACAGCTGAATAGAGGATGCACTGTAGTGTAGAATGACAAACTAACAAGCTATTTCAATAGTCTAGGTGTGGGGTAATGAGGGTCTGCACAAGTGTGAGGAAAGTGTCAGAAAAGAGATATTATGAAGGTAAAGTCAACAGAACTCCAATCCAACAGTTTGAATATGAGAGAGGGGAGAGAGAGTGAAGAGTTAAAGTTAACAGCTAGGTTACTAGCCTGGGTGACTGGGAAGAGGGAAGTATCTTGACTAGTAATAGAAAAATTAGAAATAGGGGAGGGTTTGAGAAGGAAAATAATGAGTTGAATTTTGGACATACTAAATTTAAATTGTCTATTTTATATCTAATTTGAGATGTCTAATAGATAGTTAGAAATTAAAGAGTGGAGATCAGGAGGGCTATTAAGGCCAGAATCCATCATGGATGAGTTCAGCACACTGTATACCTTACTCTGTGACAGGAGCTCCTAACCCCCTTTTTTTGTCATGGACCCTCTTTGGCAATTTGATAAAGCCTATGATAGATTCCTCCCCATGAAACAAGATACATAAGATTATAATTAAGTTGAAATTAAAATGCATACTTTTCCCTATTCAAGTTCATTGCCTCCTTGGGTATTTGTGATCCTGAATCTAAGAATCCCTACTCTAGAACTTTTAACTTTTCATGAGTGCCAGTACAACACTGAGTGTAGCAATTTTTTATTGTTTGATTTCTCTACATGAAAGCTGACCTCTTTTTCTGATCATCAATTTCCCTGAATATCATTTACTCTTCTTTGTGTGTTCAATTGCTCATTGGTAATATCCTATAGGTTACTAATGCCATGCATTACTTGATTGCCCTTTGAGTCAAGAGTAATTTTGATTCTTAAGGACTGGGTTGTTCTATCATTGACAGCAAGGTAGCATCATTGGAAGAGTTCTGGCATTTAAAAAGACTAGTTTTGTGCCAGGGAGAAACTTGGGATGATTACAAATATTTCATAATCTAGCTTCCTATCTTCTTTGCATTCTATTCTGAGTCATGGATAGATGTACTGATAGACTGACTAAATGGTTTTTCCATCAAACTTCATTTTGTTTAAGTCTGAAGAATTTTATTTTATTGGTTTTATTTGGATTTTTGTGGAAGATTGAGAAAGAAAGAAAGAAAGAAAGAAAGAAAGAAAGAAAGAAAGAAAGAAAGAAAGAAAGAAAGAAAGAAAGAAAGAAAGAAAGAAAGAAAGAAAAGAGAAAAGACAGTTTCTACACTCAAGTTGATTAAAACAATGCCAAATTGTGGGGAGACAACATATACAAGGAAGCTGAAGGAGAAGGGGAGATGAAAGATAATACTCAATGAGGGGGGCATGATGGAGAAGACTGGAGGAGTACAAGTAGGCAAAAAATGAAGAAATGGTCTAAGTACCTTTATTAAATGGAAGTTCTGAAAAGAGATTCCCCCCTCCCAAGCAGAAGGAAGGAGAAATCCCAGGAGCAGAGAATACTAATGGGGTATAAGCTCCTAAGTAGAAATGATCCTGTAGTAGGAAAAGGTTCCTGGGTTGTGGTGGAGAAGTGCTAAGGAATACAGAGTCTCTATAACCATTATCTTAAAAACTTGCCTAGGAAAAAGTTAGGAAGAATTACACAGCCCATATTTTTCAGAGAGGGTATTCAAGCCCAGTTTTCCTGACTCTGAAGCTAGATCTCTGACCACTATAACACACTGCTTGACCATGCTTTCTTTACCCAATGGTTCTTCCTCTGTGGTTTAATAGATTCTTTCGAGTAATTGTAGATCTAATTGAAATACTTTGACCACGTAATGAAAAAGCCCCTGATATTGGGACAGGTTGAAGGCAAAAGGAGAAGGGGATAGCAGAAGATGAGATGGATACATATATATGTGTGTGTCTTGGAGACAAGGAACATGAGATGAGTTTGGACAGATTTCAGGAGCTCATGGAAGATAGAAGTACCAGGTATGCAGGTATGCTATGGTTTATGAGGTCACAGAGCTGGACAATACTGAAAGACTAAACAACAACAACAGATCTAATTGACAAGTTTCCTTGGCATTTGGGGCATAATGCCATCAGTACAATATCCTCCACAAACAAGAACATCTTAAGGATCTTCCCATTTACATAAAATCTCTCTTCCATTTATATTACTTTTCATAATTTTGATGAAAATCTTTGGAAGGAAAGTATCTTTCTACTTTTTGTCTCATTTGATATTAATCCACAAAAGATTTTCTTGCATGATCATGATACACATATACTCCACAAAAGTTCTACTGTGATACTTTATCCTGACGAAAAGTGACCTTGGCCTCTTGGGGGTTATGTAACTGAAGCCCTTGGTAGGTTCTACCAAGCTGGAGAGGTTTCACAGTCTAGCTCCAGAGAAAGATAGACTTTGGCTGTTGTCTGTGGGCCAGTCTTGCTAAATAAGAAGAGGCTTTTTCCTGGTAGAGTTGCCACTAGATTGTGAATTATTTGTCTATAAAATAAAGAAAAAATATAAAATTACCCACAATCTTGGAAGCATCTATTTACTTCTGAAGCAGAGATGGCAGAATGCTAGAAAAAGAAGCTGAGAATACTAAGAAACACCTGGTTTTTATACAGTCCATAATCTATAAAGTTCTATTCAGTATAATTTAAGCAAATTCCTTGAGATCCGAGATTTTTCATTTGTGTCTTTATATCTTCAGTACCTAGAATAGTGTCTACACCTAGAACAGCATCTGTACCTAGAACAGTACCTTGCACAATAGTACATGCTTATATACTTATTCAGTAGAATTTTGTAGATTAGAATTGATACTGTAAGTGTATTTATCAAATGCTCAAGAAATTGAAATACAATTAGGTCAAATAAACCATACAAATACTGATATGATTACTTAATGAAATCAGAAAACATAAGGAAATTATAGTTAAATAAAAGAATGGATGATAGACTCTTTTGGAGAGACCCAAAAAAAGAAAGTGGTTTATTGTATAATCAAAGGCAAAGGCAAAGAACAAGCAGCATAATTTAATGAACATCATTTGCTCATCTTGACTTTTATTGCCTTTTATTGTTCATGATGACCATGAGTCCACTATATGGACTATGGTCCATGAGCTACTATATTAATAATTAGAGAACATATGTCAATATCTGTTGCAGAGAGTAAAAAGTAAAGAACAATTATCTGAAAACCTTGACAAAATTTTTGAAACCAAGAGTATGTATTAGGCGACTTCAATATGAAAGTGGGCACAGAGAAGTGTGTTAAAATATTTTGGAAATTTTGTTTTAGGGTTGAAAAAATGACAGAAGCCAAAGTAGAAAAGAAGTTTAGAACAGAAATGTCATACACACACTAATTGGGGAATGCGGCCCCATAATATTCCCTATTGTAACACTTTCTAGTAATCAAGAACTAGGTTAAGTGGAAAATACTTAAGTAGACCACAGATAATATTAATATGTGTTTTTCATCAGATTACTTGTTTTCTTGGGGAGGGAAAAAGAAGACAAGAAGGAAGATAATTTTAGAACTCAAAATCTTATTAAAAATAAATGTTGAACAAGATTATATGATGATCAATTCTGATGGACGTGGCTCTTTTCAACAATGAGATGATTCAGAGCAGTTCCAATGATCTTTTGATGAAGAGAGCCATCTATACCCAAAGAGAGGACTGTGGGATTTGAATAGAGATCACAACATAGTATTTTCACTCTTTTTGTTGTTTACTTGCATTTTATTTTCTTTCTCATTTTTTCCTTTTTAATTTGATTTCTTTATGCAGAAAGATAATTGTATAAATATGTATGAATATGTTGGATTTAACATATATTTTTACCATGTTTATTTAATACATATTGGATTACTTACTATCTAGGGAAGGAGTGGAAAAATTTGGAACACAAGATTTTGCAAGGGTTAATGTTGGAAAATTATCCATGCATATCTTTTGAAAATTAAAAAACTTTAATAATTTTTTTTAAAAAATGAATGTTGAAAACTATCTTTACATGTAATTGGAAAAAATCAAATACTATTAAGTGTGTGTGTGTGGGGAAATACATGTTTTTCTAAATCAATATGTGGCCTTAGGGATTCTTAAAATATATGTTAGTGGTCATTTCTATGTGATTTTATTAAAACTAGTCTAGAAGATGAAGTCATTTTCAAAGAGATGCAATTAAGACATAAAACTCTTCGAGTATTTATAGATAAAATATAGCAATCATTCTGGCAAGGTATGAACTGACTGTCTTTAGAGTGGTCCTAAATTTCCAAAGACCTAAGAGTTGTGTTTCTTCCCAACTCAAGATGAGAAATGATGATTGCAGGATCAGAACTAGAGGGTGGAGTTTTCCATTACAATGGCAGCTTTAAAAATTTCTCTGGAGAGAAGTAGAAAGAGTTGGAGAGAGTCAAGAGTAGCATCAGAAGCAGCAGCAGCCACAGCAGATGGAGGATGCTTTCCAGGAGACTGACTTTAAGCTTTTTATCGGTTATAGCCTTTTCATTCCCCTGGCTCAACACTTGGCTTATTGAGAGAATCCAGAAGGGAGTGACTAAATTATGCCTACTCAGAGAAACTGCTGGAACAATGGTGAATTTATTCCACTCTCAGTTTCTCCCTTCTGTTTTATTGCTGTGTGCAACAGGTGGCATGGTTCATTACTAAGTGTTTCTCTGTTCCTTAAATTTTGCATATTGATTTTTAAAAAAAATTTAACAGTTGTTTTCTAGATAAAGATAAGATTATTTTAAGTTTATCCTCATCCTAAGTTGGTGCTTGTGATTAGAAGAGTATGATAAATGTTGAAGGGAGGGAGAATTTATGGATAATTGATTATATCAAATGCAGTGGTCTGGAAAATCTCTTTTCTGACCTAATAATCAAAAGCATTATCTACAAGCATAATATTATGAATTTAATTAATTATCTGTATTTTGAGTTTTTTAACTTTGCAGAGAAGAGAAGTCACAAGGAACCTTGACCCTTTTTTGAGAATAAAAGCTTCAAAAACTAATTACATTATTTTCAAGAAGATAGGTCACTCTGTACCAGGGGCATTTGAGCTTTCTCCATTTGCTAAGGCAAAACAGGGAAGAGGGAATAGAGGTGAAGACCTCCAGAAAAGGCCATAACCTGAACCAACCCCAGGGGGTACAGTCACAGAAAATCAGTTCACCTGTTTCTCTAAAAAGAGAGAGGTTAAAGTACTCCTCATCCAAATTGCTTTTTATAGAAACATCTGCTGGAAATCAGAAAGAAGAAAACAGAGAGAGCAAAAATGTAAGAGAATAGTCAACATTTCCATAGCAAAAAAAGTTTGTTTTGTTTTGTTTTTAACTATCATGAAAGTAGAACTACCATATTAGGATTCAAATATCTTAGTCCCCAATGTGGTTTGTAGGAAACATAAATGACATTTTAACAAATGAAGTCAATTGAGTGGTTGGATCAGATAAAAGCTTAATATAAAACAGTTTATAGAGGATAAGATGTGATTTTGAAAATACGAAAGGACCAAGAGTAATGCTACCACTAGACATATGCCAAGGCAATTAAAAAAGAGAGGGAAATAATTATATGAATATATATATGGTCTATAGCAATATGTTGTGGTGGTGGTGGCAAAAATGGAAAAGCTAAAGGGCTAGATCATCAATTGGGGAATAACTGAATAAATTTTGCTACACATGGAATTTTATTATACCACAAGAAATAATGACAGGGATGGTTTCAGAGATATCTGGGAAAACTTGTATGATCTGATACAAAGAGAATTGATCAGAGGCAGGAGAACAATTTATATGTTAACAACAACAGTGTAAAGACAAATTGCTCTGAAAAAAATAGGAACACTGATCAATGTCATGACCAATCTGTCTCCTTAGGACATATGATAAAGTATATTACCCATCTCCCAGCATAGAGGTGATTGACTCGGGGTATTAAATAAGATGTACATTTTGGGACATGATCAGTGTGGGAATGTAGTTTATCTGACAATTCATATATATTACAAGGGTGTTTGTTTAATTTTTCAATTAGAGGAGAGGAAAGATAAAAGGAAAATTAACTAGATTTTTGTTTATTAAAAAATAAAGAAATTAAAGTTAAATGTTTTTGAATTGAATATATTGAATATGAAAAATGTGAAATCATTCATATATATCATATGAATTGAATAATTCATTGAAATAATAAATAAAAAATCAGTGATAACCTGAGTGATTTGGTTTAAAGTAATGGTTCTTACAAAAGGAATATTTCTTTAAAAAATGAGCCACTGAGGCTGATGTTGAAAGCCTTTACTGGCAATTCTGTGAAAGCCAGGATAGTTTAGGTTTAAAGGCTTAGTCAAGCTGCTTTATTTGAAATACAATGGACTTTTTAAAAGTCTGTTTTTTCAGTTATATTTCAAGAAATTCATAAATGAAAACTGCACAGGGCAAAAAAGCAAATTGTACCAGCTTTTTGAAAAATAACAACAATAATAATAACAAAAATAAAGTACTTAGTACAGTGCTTGACAGAATAGGCACTTAATAAATGCTTATTCCCTTCTTATATATACACAAAAATACACTAATGGAGAGATACAGAACAGTTCACTAGATCATAGAATTCAATCAACAAACACCCATTAAACATAGGCTATGTCTCAGGCATTGTATTAAGCCCTGAAGATTAAAAAAAAAAATGAAGCAAAAGATAGTCCCTGTCCTCTAGGACCTTATAATCTAATAGGAGAGAGCATAAGCAAACAAATGTATACAAAACAAGCAATATACTGGATGAATAGAAAATAATTAACAAATTAACAGAGGGAAGGTATTGGAATTAAGAGAAGTGAGGAAGCTTCTATTAAAAGATGGAACTCTGGTTGAAACTTAAAGAAATAGCAGAAATAGACTGTTTCCAGTCCCAGGAAAAATTGGGGAGAGAGGAGATAGCCAGAGAAAGTATCTGGAACAAAGAGATGGTTCATACATGGGACAGCCAGGAAGCTAGTTTCAGTGCTTCAAATAGTACATGTAAGTAAAATATAAGAGCACTAAAAAGGTAGGAGAGGGCTATCCTTTAATCAGCAATTAAATTGATTTTTCTAAAGCACAGATATGATCATATCACTCTCCTACTCAGTAAACTTCAGTAGCTCCCCATCACCTTTAGCATCAAATACAAAATTACTCTGTTTGGCATTCAAAGTTCTTCATAACTAATCCTCTCTTACCTTTCTAGTCCTCTTATATTTTACCCCCTTACATGTAGACTGCTTTTTGCCTGTCTTTGTATTCCCAGCTTAGGCCACCAGTAGGCAATTATAGTGGTCCCAGACTGAGGTGATAAGGACCTTTACTATGGTGATATCAGAGGAGAAAAGGAAACATATAATCAAGGGATTTTACACAAGCAAAATAGATGGACCGTGGCAACATCGGATGTGGGGAGTTGAGAGAGAATGAAGCGTCAAAGATGAATGCATGACTTGATGGTAAAAATCTGAGAGACTTGAAAGGATGTGATAGAGTGATAGTGTTTGGAGTGAGTGGGGAATGGGAGAACAATAATAAATTCTGTTTTGGACATATTGCATTTAAAATGTCTACTGGACATACTATTCAGAATATCTGAAAGGCAGTTAGAAATATAAAATTGTAGGTCAACAGAAGTTTGAGGCAGGATAGGTAGATTTGAGAATCATCAGCATAGAGATGGATTAAATTCACTGGAGCTAATGAAATCACCAAATTAGAAGAAGAGAATAGAGCCAGAAACACATCTATGGTTAGAAAACATGACCTAGATCAAGGACTAACAAAAAAAGACAGAAAAAGGAGCAGTCAGATATGTAGGGAAAGAACTAGGAAAAAGACGCATCCTGAAAACCTAGAGAGAAGAAAGTATAGAAGAGGAAAGAGTAAAAAACAGTCTCAAAGCCTGCAGAGATAAAGGGGAAGGAGAACAGAGAAAGGGCCATTGGATTTAACAACTGAGAGATCACTTATAACTACCATAGAACATTTCACAGAAAATTCACAGAAAATAATTTCCTGTGACTGATTACTCTTCCATATTATTCTAGATAACGTCCAAGAGCAGCATTTCCTGGAGTGAGAAGTAGGTAGAAAAATATCAGTGTTGATGCTCATGTTAACTATAGACTAAATGAATTTTCCTGCTGAACTGTATGAAGCTATAAAGGGTGAAGTAACGCTATCAAGTGGCAATAACATCATGGGAATAAAAATAGATGAGAACATTGTTTCCTCTGATTATTGGTTTAGATTGGGAGGAGGGAGGGAATGGCGATCATTTATCACAGTCATTCTCCTTTCTCAAATATGAGGTTTTTCCACTAACACACAGCTACTAAGTAACAATACAGCTGAGACTGGTGATTTAATAGCAGGGATGAGTTAACAAACTTCATCCACTTCTAGTTTGAATAGAAAGGACATAAAAGGAATGGTGTATGAGACTTGACATAGCACTAGAAAAGCCATAGTTAAAAGATTAACATAAAGGACTCATTTCATCAACCATAATTTTCTTCTATGAGGAAGAGCTCTTACAGCTTCCTTGTTTTTCAGGCAGGAATTCTGGTTATAGCTCTCTTACAACCACTAGGTGATAATAGAGGTCGGAATACTAAACCTGTAGTCAGAAAAAAGTCAGTTTAAATCTGGCTTCAAACATTCACCAGCTGGGTGACCCCAGAAAAATCACTTAATTATTTCAGCCTCTGTTTCCTATCTGTAAAACAGGGATAATAACAGCACCTACCTTTCTGGTAGTTGTTAAAGTAAAATAAAATAATATGTATAGATACTTTGCAAACCTTAAAGTGCTTATTATATAAACTAACTGCTACTACTACTATTATTATTGCAGTCATGGAAACAAATTCTTTTGTTGACAAGCAAATGTGTTATCGATGAGGGAGCAATCATTATTTCTTTTTTTTCTTTCTTTTTTGGTGAGGCAACTGGGATTAAATGACTTGTTCAGGGTCACACAGCAAGGAAGTATTAAGTATCTCGATCCACTGCTCCATCTAGCTGCCCCAGCAGTCAATACTTCTACTGAAACTTATTGTTATTGTTCAGTCATTCAATTGTGTCCAAATCTTTATAACCTCATGGACCACAACACACCAAACCCTTCTACTCTACGAGCTTATACTCATTGCTTCCATAACACTATCTACCCATCTCATCCTTTGCCATTCTCTTTACCTTTTGCTTTCAATTTTTATCGACATTGAGGTCTTTTCCAATTAGTCCTATCTTTTCATTATGTGAGCAAAGTATTTTAGCTTCAGTATTTGACCTTCTAGTGAATAATTCAAATTAATTTATTTAAATATTGACACCTTACTGCCCAATGGACTTTCAAAAGCTCTCGCTAGCATCTCAATTTGAAAGCATCAATTCTGCCATGTTTAGCTTTATTTATAGTCCAACTCTCACAATCTTATATTGCTATTGGAAAAACCCTGGCTTTCTTTGACTATACGGACCTCTGTAGGCAAGGTGATATCTCTTCTTTTTTATTATGCTGTCAAGATTTTCCATACCTTTTCTTTCAAAGAGCAAGCATCTTTCAATTTCATGGCTACAGTAACCTTCTAAAGTAATCTGAGCTCAAGAATAAAAAAAAAAAAAACTGACACTTCTTCCATTTCTTCTCTATCAATGTGCCAATAAATGATAAGATCAATTGCCAAGATCCTCATTTTTTTAATATTGAGCTTCAAGTCAGCTTTTACATTCTCTTCTTTCATCCACATCAAAAGGCTTCTTAATTCTTCTTCATTTTTTTTGTCACCAGAGTGGTATCATCTGCCTATTCGAAATTGTTGAAATTTGTCTCAGCAACCTTAATTCCAATTTTTGATCCATCTAGGCTGGCATTTTTTATATGACATACTCTGAATATCAATTAAATAATTAAGGTGACTGTGTGTGTGAATATCTAATTTTTAACAATATAAATTCTC
Organism: Antechinus flavipes; assembly: GCF_016432865.1. Classification (NCBI taxonomy): domain Eukaryota; kingdom Metazoa; phylum Chordata; class Mammalia; order Dasyuromorphia; family Dasyuridae; genus Antechinus; species Antechinus flavipes. The sequence continues at coordinate 575,400,399 of NC_067398.1, read as the reverse complement.
AACATATTCCTTTTCCAATCAGTTGCTCCATATTCAGTTCTAACTGGCACATATACAGATTCTTCAGGAGATAAGTAAGATGATCTGATACTCCCATCTCCTTAAGAACTTACCACATTTTTGTTGTAATTCACTGATTCAAAGTTTTTAGTGTATGTAGTCAATGAAGCAGAAATAGACTGTTTCCCCCCTGGAATTCCCTTGCTTTCTCCATAAGTTAGCAAATGCTGGCAATTTGGTCTCTAGTTTTTTTGCCTCTTCAAAAATCAGCCTTCAATTCTGGTAATTCTCTACTGAAGCTTAGTTTGCAGAAATTTGAATATAAGCTTTCTGATGTGTGAAATAAGCACAATTGTTTGGTAATTTGAACATTACTTGCCATTGCCTTTCTTTAGAATTGGGTTGTAAACTGATCTTTTCCAATCCAAGGGTCACTGTTGAGATTTCTAAATTTGCAGCATATTGAGTATAGCACTTTAGCAGCAGCATTTTTTAGGATTTAAATAGCTCAATTGGAATTACATCACCTCCACTAGCCTTATGTTGGAAATACTTTCTAAGGCCTACTTACTTTCATTCTCCAGGATAAAATAGCTCTAAGTTAGTAACCTCACCATTATGGTTATCAATGGTTTTAAACTCTTTCTTGTATAGATCTGTATATTATTGCCACCTCTTTTTAATCTCATCTACTTCTAAGGCTCTAGAATTTTTGTTATTTATTACACCCATTTTTACATGAACATTTCTTTAATCTCTCTAATTTTCTTGAACAGATTACTTGTCTTTCCCATTCTATTGTTTTCTTCTATTTCTTCGCATTATTCATTCAAGAATACCTTCTTATTTCTTCTTACTGTATTCTGGAATTCTGCAATCATCTTTATCTTTCTCATTTCCCCTTCTCTTTCCTTATTTCCTCAGCTATTTGTAAAGCCTTGTGAGACAGTCATTTTGCTTCTAGCTCTTCTTTTTTTCTTTTGTATATTTGTTGTTCTATATTGGATTACTTGCTATCTAGAGGAGGGGAAGGAAGGGAGAAAAATTTGGAATGCAAGGTTTTACAAAGGTGAATGTTGAAAACTATCTTTGCATGTATTTTGAAAATTAAAAGCTACTATTAGATTTTTTAAAAGAATATTTATTTTTGTTACTTCCTTCTGCATAATAGTGTAAACCTCTATCTATAGTTCTTTAAGCAATCTAGCTAATAGATCTAATCCCTTAACTCTATCACTTCTACTTTATATTCATAAAGGATGTCATTTAAGTCATATCTTTATAGTCTGATAATTTCCCTACTTTTTCAAATTAAGTCTGAATCTTGCAATAAGAAGCCCATGATCTGACCTTTAGTCAGCTCCAGGTTCTGACTCTAGAGTCTCTTCACCCTGGGCTGCAAAGTATATAATCAATCTGATTTCAATATTGACCATCTGATGATATCCATGTGTAGGCATGTGTATCTTCTGAGTTGTTGAAAAAGAGTGTTTGCTATGACCAGACAGTATGTTGACAAAACTCTATTAGTTGTTGCCCTATATCCTACTTTAGCATTCCAATCCACTATGATGAATTGACATCTTTTCCTTTTTTTTGTGCGTGTTATTTCTAGAAGATGTAGGATTTCATAGAATTGATCAATCTTGTCTTCTTCAGCATCAGTGGTTGGAGCATAGACTTGTATTATTGTGATACTTTACCTTGGATTTGAACAGATACCATTCTATCATTTTTGAGATTTTATCCCAGTACTGCTTTTCTCCCACTTTTATTGATGATAAGGGCTATTCCATTTCTTCTAAGGAATTCTTGCCCACAGTAATATATATAATGATCATGTGAATTAAATTCACTCATTACTGTCCATTTAAATTCACTGACACTCAAGATGCTAATATTTAATCTTTTCATCTCTTGTTTGATTACATCTAGCTTACTTTAGTTCATAGATTTTACATTCCAAGTTCCTATGCAATAATGTTCTTTAACAGCATCAGACTTGTCCTTTTGTCACCAGGTACATCTGTGACTGAGCTTCCTTTCTAATTTGACCCAATCACTTCATTGGAGCTGAAGCTACTTGTAGTTGTCCTCCAGTGTTCCCTGTTAATGTACTGAACACTTTCTGATCTAAGGTTTCATCTTCCAATGTCACATCTTTTATAATTTTAATGCAGTCTATAGGGTTTTTTTGGGCAAAGATACTGGAATGGTTTGCCATTTCCTTCTCCTATGAAAAACTTTCCATTATGACTTCTACTTCTTGGGTAACCCTGTATAGCACAGCTCATAGTTTCATTGAGTTACACAAGCTCTTCTACCATAACAAGGCAGTAATCCAGAAAGGAAAGACCATGATCCAGGAGGGGCCTGATATTTACACCTTCATATTTTCACTACAACCTTCCTTTCCTTCTGATAATTATTTCCTGTTTTTTTTTACATATGGTCTCCCTATTAGACATTGAGCCCTTTGAGGGTGGGAATTATCTTTTGTGTCTTTTTACATTCCCAGTCCTTAGCACAATATCTGGCACATAGTATGCACTTTAAAAATGTTTATTGAATAATAAGTGGCAAAATGGGTACTTGTATATCTCTCTGCATCAGGGAGATGGGAAAGAATCTTACTTTGGTCTTCTTTAAAAAAAAAAATCACAAGACATAGGTGTGTCAGTATCTGCCTTTCCAATTAATCTCTAACAATTCAATACACTTTTTTAAATTAAGAAAAGATATATTAATCATATGCTTGGTTTTTTTTTTCAGTTCTTTGAGGAAAAATGAATTATCTTAGAAGTCTTCCCCCCCGCCCCAATGAAAACAATGTGTATTTATATAAAGTCTATCTATCTTTTGGAGGCATAAATCTCTGGGCCAGTTTTCCATTTGGTAGGATTTTTTAAACTCCTCATTGGAAAGATAAGAGGCCTCAAGCTAGTTTGTGATACTGAATTACAACAGTCATACTTTTTCTATACAGGCATTAATATGTAGTAAGCCACATCTCTAATTTGTAAAAGCCATATTGACATAAACTATAAAAACTATAATAACTCCGAAGTAGGAAGGGACCTCAGAAATCTAGTCCAATTTTGTCATGCAGAAACTGAGACCCAGAGAAATTAAGTGAGTTGCCCAAAATAAAAAGGTATTCAAAGGCATAGATAGAATTCAAAACCAGGCTTTCTGGTTTTGAACCAGCACTCTTCCATGATCTGAAATACTTGCAACGTATTTTGATACTTAAATATTGTGACTCCTGTCTATGAAAGTGAGCAGTTAAGTGGCACAGTGAATAAAGTGCTGGGTTTGGAGTCAAGAAGATTCCTCATTTTGAGTCCAAATCTGGCTTCAGGAACTTGCTGGCTATGGGACTCTACACTAGTCATTTAACCCTGTTTGCCTCAGTTTTCCTCATTTGTAAAATGAAATGGCAAAGGAGAAGGAAATGGCAAAGCGTTCCAGTATTTTTGCTAAGAAGATCCCAAATAGGTTCACAAAGAGTTGGACATGACCAAATAACAAAATCTTTGAAAGTATATTGTGATTTGTTTTTGCTTTTTACATTTTAATGAGTATAAATGAATTATAGATATATCATAGATTTATCTGTATGATAGATCCTGACCATGACCTGTGTATTCTTGAACAACTTTACCAATCTGGGCTTCACTTTCCTCATCTGAAAAATGAAAAATTGGACTTAATGACCTCCACAATCTTTTCAGACTCTTAACTTTTATATCCCACATTGACCACATATAATGAACTAAAACGTGGAACAAAGGAAAGGAAAACTACATTTAAAATTATTAGGGAATTTAATAAAAATAATTGGCTAATCACCAATCTGACCCATCACATAGTAAAGGATAAAAAAAAAAAATCGTAGTAAGCAAAGAAAGTATGAACTCTATTATAACATTGCCCTCATTTCCCTCTGTTATAAGGAACCCAAACTTAACTGTTGAGTAGTTGCAATCTCTATCACTTTCCAAAGGTGTAAAAACATGGATTCCTCAAAGAATCAAGGCATACAATCTTGGAGGTAGAAAGAAAGGTAGGTGGTATAGTATTTTGAGTGTTCTGTGAGTGTTAGAAAATTTAGATTTCTGTAATAAATGCTCTTTCAGAGACCAAGAAAAAAAATTTTAAAGAGTCATATACATATTCTAATACTTCACATTATCCATCCATCAATAATTATATCATATGCTCATTAAGTATTTACTAGATGACAGGCTTTACAGTGGGCACTAGAGAGATACAAATCAAGAATTAAATCATCATTGACCTTAATGAAATTACATAGTGGGAGAAACTTGTCAAGTAGAGAAGCATTTATTAAGCATCTTCTGTGTGTTAAGAATTTACTAAATAAAATAGTCCTTGAATTCTAGGAACCACAATTTAATGTGCATAAAAAAGAATATACAAAAGAATTTATTTTTCCCCATAGGGATATCATTAGAAGCTAGAAGGATCAAGGAAGCCCTCACATAAGAGATCTTAATTAAATTGAGCTTTTAAGAAATTTGTTGTTAAAAATCTGGAAAGACTTGTATGAACTGATGCAAAGTAAAATGAGCAGAACCAGAAAACACTGCACACAGTAATGGCAACTAACATAATTAGTTATTCTCAGCATTGTAGATTCAAAACAATTCCAAAAGTTTCATAATGAAGAATGCTATCCATCTTCAGAGAAAGAAAAGTATAAAATGAAGCATATTATTTTCACTTTATTTTTTTTCTTTTTGGTCTGTGTCTTCTTTCTTAACATGACTAATATGGAAATATGTATTACATGATTGCACATATAAATTACCCTCTTTGGGAGGAGGGAGTGAGGGAAGAAAGGAGAAAATTTGGAATTTTGTTTAAATGATGTGAAGAGTGCAAAGCATAAAGATGGCAAATGAAATTTTTGGTTGAGGAAGATATTGGCTACTTCATAGAGGGCAAGAAAGGAAATAAAGCACAATAAGCCTGGAAAGGTAGGTTGGAGCCAAGTTATGAAGAGCTTTAAAAATGAAACAGAGGAATTTGTATTTGATCATTTGGGTCATAGCAGGTTACTGGGAAATCTGTATGGATTCTCCATTGGATGCCCATCACAAATGCCTTATTTTTTGTTCAGTAGATAGATGATTTGCTTAAGTTACACAACTCAAATCAATCTAATCTAAGATGGCTTATTATCCAGCAATAAACCTAACCTCTGCTTAGAAAACAGCCTATTCTCACAAGCAATCTTGGACTTGGCCAGAGGGCTCTGCTCCTCCAGAATACCCTTTGTGAAATCAGAAACACTTCTAGACTAGGAAGAGACATTAGAGTGGGATTTTAGTGAAGTAGATTAAACCATTGGCTGATAAAATGTTTTGTTCAATTTGATCCTCAGATCAGATAATTATGGATCATTATTTGTATTCCACAATAGAAGAAAATGAAATTGACTTTGTACTGGCAGCTCTCAGTGTCTGGAAAGTGCCCCTTCCGCACCATCAGCTCTGAGAATATCCTTCTTTCTTTTAAAATTCAGTCCAAGTGCTTCTTTCTCCCCAAAAACCTTCTTGATAGTCCTGCTGCTGAAATTCTTTCTTCCCAAACTACCTTGTTTTCATTTTGTATACAAGACTGTACTTACCCACAGTGATCACCCTTTGTTGAATATTTCCCATTTATCCTGTATGTAACTTGTTTCTTCAAAATTGTTAGCTTGTTGTCTTCTGCTTTAGGCTGTGAGCTCCAGGAAGGCAGAAACTGCTTTTTATTCTTGTATCTCTAACATTTAGCACAGTGTTTGGGTAGGACAGTAAATAGAGCACTGGTCTAGTATTAAGAAACTTGAGTTCAGATTTGGACTTTTTGAGTTGTGTGATCCTATAGAGGGCTGAAACTATTGGGTTGATGCACTGAGGTCAGGACTGCTGAGCACTTGAGGCTAACTTCTGATTGGACAATACTCTATGGGCATATGCTTGGAAAATGGTCCTTTCCACTCTCTGTACTGGCTCAATGATTGGTGTAGAGAGGATTGTAGGAGGGACTAGGGGGTGGAGTAAAGCTAGCCAGGGACACACTCTTGGCAGTAGAAGAGGGAGAAAGAATTGTGGAGATTCTGCTTCCTTTCTGTTCAATCCTGCATCTGGGGACCAAGAATAAAGACTGAGGACTTTTGCTTATCCTAACTCCGGCTGATTCTGAGGTGTCCTGGGTGCTAGCTCGGTC